>NW_024425008.1:37340933-37463538 GCF_017311325.1 Ursus maritimus
CTCAGGAACTTGTGGTCCACATGTCTCTATCTGCAGTGGTTGGTATTCATATAGAGCTTCTTCAAGCTTCTGGATAGGTGCTAATGAAATATGCTGACCCTGTTAGAAAAATGAAGGAAAGCAATACCTTTTAATAATATTTTCATATTACTACTTATTTGTAGACTATAGTCCTTCCTCACTTTAAAAATATTACCCTGGGGCACCTGCGTGGTCAAGTCACTTAAGCACTGCACTCTTGGTTTCGGGTCAGGTTGTGATCTCAGGGTCATGGATCGAGCCCTGAGTTGGGCTCTGTGCTCAGCGTGGAGTCTGCTTAGGACTCTCTCCCTCTCCCCTGCCCTTCCCCCTTACACAAAAATTAATTTAAAAATCTTTTTTAAAAATAAAAATAAACAGGGTTGCCTGAATATCAGCGTGACAGGCCCCTCCCCCAGAAGGGAGGCTGAAAAATCAAGAAGCCCACATCCCTAAGGTCCCTAAAAACAAGTGCACACTGCCTGTGTCCTGGTCAATAATCTGGGCTCTGGGCACCCCTGCAACCTCTCCTCATCAGAATGACAAGGAGGAGAAATCCCCCCCACCCCGGGAAAGAAAAGATAATGAGTCTGTGGCTTCTGCCACAGAACTGATGGCTATGGATATAACCAAATTGTCAGAAATGGAGTTCAGAGTAACAATGGTCAAGATGATGTGCAGGCTTGAAAAAACTATGAATGAAAATATTAAAGGGAATATAGTTTCTCTAAGGGCAGAAATGAGAGCGAGTCTGGCAGAAATTAAAAATGCTATGAATCAAATGTAGTCTAAACTAGACACTCTGACAGCCAGGGTAAATGAGGCAGAAGAACTAATTAGTGAATTGGAGGATGGGATGGTAGAAGAGAAAGTTAAAACAGAAACTTGGCTCAAAAAAATCCAATCTCAAGAATGTAGTTACGGGAGATTACTGACTCAATGAAACATTCCAATGTCAGAATCATCGGCATCCCTGAAGGGGTGGAGAAAGAGAGAGGTCTAGAAGAGATATTTGAACAAGTTGTAGCTGAGAACTTCCCTAATCTGGCAAAGGAAACAAGCATTCGTATCCAAGAGACAGAGAGGACCCCTCCCAAGGTCAATGAGAACAGACCTATACCACGTCACGTCATAGTGCAATTCGCAAATATTAGATCCAAGGATACAATTTTGAAAGCTGCCAGGGGGAAGAAAATCCTTACATACAGAGGGGTGAAAATAACGTCAGACTTGTCTACAGAGACCTGGCAGGCTAGGAAGGTTTGGCAGGGTATTTTCAAAGCTCTATCGGAGAAGAACATGCAGCCAAGGATCATTTATCCAGCAAAATTTATAATCTATAGAAACAAAGACTTCACAGGCAACATGACATCATTAAAATCACATCTCTCAATAATCACTCTCAATTTGAAAGGCCTAAATGCTCCCATAAACACACACAGGGTTGCAGACTGGATAAAAAGACATCATCCATTTGTTTGCTGTCTACAAAATTTATAATCTATAGAAACAAAGACTTCACAGGCAACATGACATCATTAAAATCACATCTCTCAATAATCACTCTCAATTTGAAAGGCCTAAATGCTCCCATAAAACGACACAGGGTTGCAGACTGGATAAAAAGACATGACCCATCCATTTGCTGTCTACAAGAGACTCATTTTGAACCTAAAGATATATCCAGACTGAAAGTGAAGGGAGGGAAAACCATTTTTCATGCCAATATACCTCAAAAAAAAGCTGGAGTAGCAATTCTCATATCAGACAGATTAGATTTTAAACTAAAGACTGTTGTTAGAGATACAGAAGGACACTATATTATTCTTAAAGGATGTATACAACAAGTGGATAGGACAATTATAAATATCTATGCAGCCAAGAGGGGAGCCCCTAGATACATAAGCCAACTCTTAACCAGAATAAAGAGACATATAGATAATAATACATTAATAGTAGGGGACCTCAAAACTCCGCTCTCAGCAACAGACAGATCACCTAAGCAGAAAATCAACAAAGAAACAAGAGCTTTGAATGACATACTGGACCAGCGGGACCTCATAGATATATACAGAACACTACACTCCGGAACAAATAGAACGCTACACCCCAAAACAACAGAATACTCATTCTTTTCGAATGCACATGGAACTTTCTCCAGAATAGACCATATACTGGGTCACAAAACAAGTCTCAACCAACCATCCTGCTCAGGAATGACTCGATAAACCAGGAAATCAAAAATCAAATTAAACAATTTATGGAGACCAATGAGAATGAAAATACAACAGTCCAAAACCTATGGGATACTGCAAAGGCAGTCCTAAGGGGGAAATACATAGCCATCCAAGCCTCACTAAAAAGAATAGAAAAATCTAAAATGCAGTTTTTATATTCTCACCTCAAGAAGCTGGAACAGCAACAGAGGGACAGGCCTAATCCACGCACGAGGAAGCAGTTGACCAAAATTAGAGCTGAAATCAATCAAGCAGAAACCAGAAGTACAGTAGAGCAGATCAACAGGACTAGAAGCTGGTTCTTTGAGAGAATCAATAAAATTGACAGACCACTGGCAAGACTTATCCAAAAGAAAAGAGAAAGGACCCAGATTATTAAAATTATGAATGAAAAAGGAGAGGTCACGACGAACACCATTGAAATTGGAAGGATTATTAGAAATTTTTATCAACAGCTATATGCCAATAAACTAAGCAATCTGGAAGAGATGGAATCCTTCCTGGAAACCTATAAACTACCAAGATTGAAACCGGAAGAAATTGATTCCTTAAACAGGCCAATTAATTATGAAGAAATTGAGTCAGTGATAAACAACCTTCCAAATAACAAAACTCCAGGCCCGGACGGTTTTCCTGGGGAATTCTACCAAACATTCAAAGAAGAAATAATACCTATTCTCCTAAAGCTATTTCAAAAAATAGAAACAGAAGGAAAGCTACCAAACTCATTCTATGAGGCCAATATTACCTTGATCCCCAAACCAGGCAAAGACCCCCTCAAAAAGGAGAATTACAGACCGATTTCCCTAATGAATATGGACGCCAAAATCCTCAACAAGATACTTGCTAATAGAATCCAACAGTTCATTAAAAGGATTATCCACCACGATCAAGTGGGATTCATACCTGGGATGCAAGCGTGGTTCAATATTCGCAAAT
Organism: Ursus maritimus; assembly: GCF_017311325.1. Lineage (NCBI taxonomy): Eukaryota > Metazoa > Chordata > Mammalia > Carnivora > Ursidae > Ursus > Ursus maritimus. Next base: position 37,344,128 of record NW_024425008.1, read on the forward strand.
CAATCAGCGTGATACATCATATCAACAAGAAAAGACTCAAGAACCATATGATCCTCTCAATAGATGCAGAAAAATCATTTGACAAAATACAGCATCCTTTCCTGATTAAAACCCTTCAGAGTGTAGGAATAGAAGGTACATTTCTCAATCTCATAAAAGCCATCTATGAAAAGCCTACTGCAAATATTATTCTCAATGGGGAAAAGCTGGAAGCCTTTCCCTTAAGATCAGGAACACGACAAGGATGCCCACTCCCACCATTATTATTCAACATAGTACTAGAAGTCCTTGCAACAGCAATCAGACAACAAAAGGGATAAAAGGTATCCAAATTGGCAAAGAAGTCAAACTGTCTCTCTTTGCAGATGACATAATACTCTATATAGAAAACCCAAAAGAGTCCACCCCCAAACTACTAGAACTTATAGAACAATTCAATGTGGCGGGATACAAAATCAATGCTCAGAAATCAGTTGCATTTCTGTACACGAACAATGAGACTGAAGAAAGAGAAATTAGGGAATCCATTCCATTTACAATAGCACCAAAAATCATACGTTATCTCGGAATTAACCAGAGACCTAAAGGATCTGTACTCTAGAAACTACAAATCACTCTTGAAAGACACTGAAGAAGACACAAAAAGATGGAAAAATATTCCATGCTCATGGATCAGAAGAATTAACATAGTTAAAATGTCTATGCTACCCAGATGGAAAATGTCTGCACTTTCAATGCCACCCCAACTAAAATACCAATGACATTTTTCAAAGAGCTGGAACAAACAGCCCTTAAATTTGTGTGGAACCAGAAAAGGCTCCGAATCGCCAAGGAATTGTTGAAAAGGAAAAACAAAGCTGGGGGCATCACAATGCCAGATTACAAACTATACTACAAAGCTGTGATCACAAAGACAGCATGGTACTGTCACAAAAACAGACGCATAGACCAATGGAACAGAATAGAGAACCCAGAAATGGACCCTCAGCTCTTTGGGCAACTAATCCTTGACAAAGCAGGAAAAAACATCCAGTGGAAAAAAGACAGTCTCTTCAATTAATGGTGCTGGGAAAATTGGACAGCTACATGCAAAAGAATGAAACTTGACCACTCTCTCACACCATACACAAAGAGAAACTCCAAATGGCCGAAAGACCTCGATGTGAGACAGGAATCCATCAAAATCCTAGAGGAGAACATAGGCAGCAACCTCTTTGACATCGGCCACAGCAACCTTTTTCATGACACATCTCCAAAGGCAAGAGAAACAAAAGAAAAAATGAACTTGTGGGACTTCATCAAGATAAAAACCTTCTGCGCAGCCAAGTTAACAGTCAAAAAAACTAAGAGTCAGCCCATGGAATGGGAGAAGATATTTGCAAATGACACTACAGATAAATGGCTGGTATCCAAGATCTACAAAGAACTTCTCAAAGTCAATACAAGTGAAACAAATAATCAAATCAAAAAATAGGCAGAAGGGGCGCCTGCGTGGCGCAGTCGTTAAGCGTCTGCCTTCGGCTCAGGGCGTGATCCCAGCGTTATGGGATCTAGCCCCACATCAGGCTCCTCCGCTATGAGCCTGCTTCTTCCTCTCCCACTCCCCCTGCTTGTGTTCCCTCTCTCGCTGGCTGTCTATCTCTGTCAAATAAATAAATAAACTCTTTTTTTTAAAAAATGGGCAGAAGATATGAACAGACACTTTTCCAATGAAGACATACAAAAGGCTAACAGACACATGAAAAAATGTTCAAAATCATTAGCCATCAGGGAAATTCAAATCAAAACAACACATAGATACCACCTTACACCAGTTAGAATGGCAAAAATTGACAAGGCAGGAAACAACAAATGTTGGAGAAGATGTGGAGAAAGGGGATCCCTCTTACACTGTTGGTGGGAATGCAAGTTGGTACAGCCACTCTGGAAAACAGTGTGGAGGTCCCTTAAAAAGTTAAAAATTGAGTTACCCTATGATCGAGCAATTGCAGTACTGGGTATTTACCCCAAAGATACAGATGTAGTGAAGACAAGGGCCATATGCACCCCAATGTTCATAGCAGCATTGTCCACAATAGCTAAATCGTGGAAGGAGCCGAGATGCCCTTCAACAGATGACTTGATTAAGAAGATGTGGTCCATATAAACAATGGAATATTACTCAGCCATCAGAAAGAACGATTACACAACATTTGCAGCAACATGGATGGGACTGGAGGAGATTTGCTAAGTGAAATAAGTCAAGCAGAGAAAGATAATTATCATATGGTTTCACTCATTTATGGAACATAAGAAATAGCAGGAAGATTAGTAGGAGAAGGAAGGGAAGAAGGAAGAGGGGGTAAATAGAAGGGGGAATGAACCATGAGAGACTGTGGACTCTGGGAAACAAACTGAGGGCTTCAGAGGGGAGGGGGTTGGGGGATTGGGACAGGCCGGTGATGGGTATTAAGGAGGGCACATATTGCATGGTGCACTGGGTGTTATATGCAAATAATGAATCATGGAACATTGCATCGAAAACTGGGGATGTACTGTATGGTGACTAATATAACAAAATAAAAATTACTAAAAAATAAAAATAAAAAATAAATAAAAATAAAAATATCCATTGGGGAGGTCTTGCTGCCTCCGTTGGTACAGGATACAACTGTTTATCTCAGGTCCTGAGTTCAAGCCCCACACTGGGTGTAGAGATTACTTAAATAAATAAATAATTTTAAAAGGAAACAAAATTTAAAAATATTATCCGTTAAGTCTGCTAATTCACGGGTATAATTCATTATATTACTGAAACACACATTTTATAATTTACAGTAATTGACACATGACTTAAAAGAAAACCAGGGGGACTGGGTGGCTCAGTCAGTTAAGCAGCTGCCTTCAGCTCAGGTCATGATCTCAGGGTACTGGGATGGAACCCCACATCGGGCTCCCTCCTCAGTGGGGGGTCTGCTTCTCCCTCTCCATCTGCCTCTCCCCATAGGCTTGTGCTCTCCCTCTCTCGCGTGCGCTCACTCTCTCTCAAATAAATAAATAAAATCTTTAAAATAAATAAATAAAAATAAAAGAAGAAAACCAAATCCATCATTAAATTCAAATTTAGCCTTAAAGAGTATAGCTATTCAACATCAATGGTAAAATTCAGCAAATATAAAAGCTTAGTCCATCCTCACATTTTCCTACTTATTATACAGCTCTGAGAATTTTGGTAAAATCAGTGTTTTATTGAAAGCCCTAATTAGGGAAGAACACTAATAAATTATTCTACACAAAATTTTGCCACATAAACATCTATTCTCTTAAGTCTTTACAATGAAATCAAACTTACTTACCAAATGTGTGTATGTGAGGTCTACTTACATACACACGTAGGGAATTCCGTGCTAAAAACTAAGTTAAATGAAACATCTAGGATTTTTCTGAAAACAAATAACTACTGAATAACCAAAATAAAAGGACTATATTTGATTACGAGCATACAAAATAAAAGACCAGTCAGCCATATAACATCATTACACTGAGATGTATCATACATCTGAGCACAGATTCTAATTTTTTAAAATCCCTATTTTTCATATAGTCCATGTTTTCAAATTCTAACTCTAGTTCTGTTATTTTTCTTTGTATAGTGCTCAAGTTCTTTATTTCCTAACTTTTTAATAAAAATCAGCTCTTATAGTTATTAATTCCACCATTTTCTAGTTTATAGTTTATTTCTGTTGTTACCTCCCTTAGTTTCCTTTACTTTTCTCCTAAATTACTAAGTTGGCTATACAGTACATTTTTCCCTTTTATTTAAATAAATAAATAAATAAATGTCATGACTTAAAAGTGATAAAGTGCAACTGAAGCAGTGAGGAACAACCACTGACAATGTTTGCATCTGACTTGTGGTTTTTCTCTTCAAGTTTTAATCCCACGTAGCACCTACTAGTTCACTGTCATGTATTAAGTTTCTCTAACAATGTGACCTCAAAAGTCCTTCATCAAACACTGACAAAGGACCTGAATAGACATTTCTCCAAAGATGTACAAACTGCCATGAAGCACATGAAAAGATGCTTAACAACACTAGTCATTAAGAAAATGCAAATCAAAACCACAATGATATACCACTTAACACCCATGACTATTTAGGGTGGCTATTATCCAAAACAAACAAACAAACAAAACCACAGAAAACAACAAGTTTTGGCAAGGATGTATAGAAATTGGAACTCTTGTGCACTGCTGGTAGGAATGTAAATTGGCACAGCCATTATGGGAAACAGGATGGTGATTCATCAAAATAGTAAATATAGAATTACCATATGAGCCAACAATTCCATTCCTGGGTATATACACAAAAGTAGTAAAAGCAGGAACTCGAACAAATATTCGTACACCCATGTTCATAGCATCATTATCCACAGTAGCCACAGGAGCAACCCATGTGTCCCTGAATGGATGGATGAATGAATAAACCAAATGTGGCATATGCACACAATGGAATATTATTTAGCTTTAAACAGGAAGAAATTGTGACACGTGTTAAAACATGAGTGAATCTTTAAACATGCTAAATGAAATAAGCTGGTTACAAAAGGATAAACATTATATGATTCCAATTACCTGACATTGCTAGAGTAGTCAAACTCATAGAAACAGAAAGTAGAATGGTGGTTGCCAGAAGCTAGGGTGAGGCAAGGAGAAGATGGGTTGTTAGTATTTAATAGGTACAGAGTTGTAGTTGGAGAAGACTGAAAAAGTCTGGAGATGGATGCACTACCATGTGAATGTACTTGATATCAAGAACCATATACTTGGGGCACCTGGATGGCAGAGTTGGTTAAGCGTCCGACTCTTGGTTTCAGCTCATGAGATCAGGTCGTGATCTCATGGTCCTAAGATCGAGCCCTGTGTCGGGCTCCATGCTACGCATGGAGTCTGCTTGAGTCTCTCTCCTCTTCCCCGCCTGCTCATTCTCCTTCCCTCTCTCTCAAATAAATAAATCTTTAAAAAAAAAAGAACCATATACTTAAAAAAGAGTTAAAATAGTAAAGTTTATGTTATGCACATTTTACCACAATTTTTAAAAATGGGTTTTAGATATTCTGATTTACTCATTTACCTGGGTAGAGTAATACACAGGAAAAAAAGAAGTGAAATACCTAGAAAACTTTGTTAACATTATTTTAACCCTTAACCTCCATATGTTTCACAGCTTTTCTAAATAAACACCAAACTGTCAAGCTAAATCTTATACTATCTCACAGAAATCCAATCTCTGAACAATGAATCTGAATACTGCGGGATACACAGGTTAAAAAGAGGACTGCCTAAGCGGGATATTTTGAGTGACATTTTGACATTTTTGTTTCGAAGTGTCTTCTTCATAAGTTGGTAAGTACTAAATTCTCCTGCCATATGATACAAAAACTCTAGTATTAGTGTCACATTGTTAGGTTGGGGGGAGGGGGAAGAGAAATGAAAAAGAAAATCTCTAAGAATTAAAGAAGGAAACTTTATAGTCCTACTAACATAGTAATGTAGATTACTTTATTACTCCATTTGCATTTTATAAATCATGCAAGGCCCAGAAAAGATGATACAGAATGGGTATTTTCAAGAGCTAGAATACTTTCCAGGGAAAATAATATTCAAAAAAGACAGGCCCTCTTAAGTCATTACAGTAGGAAACATACTTAAAAGTGATCATTCACTAAATACCAACGATAAAGCCCAAGTTTCTAAAGTTATGAAATCATATGATCCAAAATCTCTTCTGCAAGTTTATGGGCATATAAAAGATCACCTAGTATAAGAGCAGTTAACATTATTTACTCCGTGCCAGACACTGGCCTAAGGACTTTTAAGCATTATTTCATTAGTATTCACAACAGTTCATGAGATAAATACTATTATTCCTACTTTACAAATAAGCAACAGGGGTTTAGATATGTGACTGGGCAAGGTCACTCTATATTAATGGCAGGTTGAGGAATAGAAGCCAATTCTGTTAGATTCTAAAGCCTGTGTTCTTTTCCTCTAACTTCCTTATTTTATGAATAAAGAAGCATTTAAAATATAAATTTTCCAAAAGTCATGTAGGAAGAGTCAAATCTCCTAATTCCTGTCCAGTATGGGTTCTACCATATTAACACTATCTTTTAATATCCTATTTTTAGATAATATAATGATGGTTGCTCAGTTTCAAAGTTTGATCTTACTAAGTAAATTCTAGATAGTTTAAGATAAATTTATACAAATTCTAATAACTTAGATTTGGTCAAAACAACACAGGCTCACAGAGGATTTTTTTTAATTATGGCATTTAGAGAATAATAAATATCACTTAGTGGTAATCCTATTTGCCATGACAATGATAAAACAAAGTTCATAAATGATGCACAACTTAGCCTTGTAATGTTCAATCGATCTTTCCCCCAAAAAACTTGGTATGAGATAGATGAAAATTTCTCAAATCTAAAGCTGGGGAAGAACTTACAGGACAAATCATCAACATAATTAAAATTAAAATTAAATCACCAACAGACAAAATGTCTTAGCAAGCCCTATGAGGAAAGTGTTGGTTTTGTTGGGTTGTTTTTTTTCAAGATTTATATATTTGAGAGAGAGAGAGAGAGCGTGCACATACATGGGGGAGGGACAGAAGGAGAGGGAGAAGCAGACTCCTCACTGAGCAAGGAGCCCGATGTGGGGCTCAATCCCAGGACCTTGGAATCATGACCTGTGTTGAAGGCAGATGCCCAACCGAGCCACCCAGGTGCCCCAGTGTTGGGAGTTTTAAGTGACTGGAAGCAAAATGGTATCTAAAAAGTTTCTAGATGCAAAATGGTAACTGAATGTGATATTTCCACCAAGACAGTAAGTATGATATTATCCAAATTATCAGATTAAGGACATCAAACTACATGATGCACTAGTGATTTATCACATCTGAATTAATGGACATTTCACCAAAGAAGATACACAAATGGCTAACAAGTACATGAAAAGATGCTCAACATAATTAATCTTTAAGAAAAATGCAAATTACAACCACAATGAAATACTACTTCATACCCACTAGATTGGATATAATCAAAAGGACAGACAATAAAAAGTTTTCCTGAGGATGTGGAGAAACTCGAACCTTTGTATATTCTGATGAGAGTATACAATGGTGCCACCACTTTGGAAATCAGTTCAGCAGATTTTCTTAAGTGTACAATAATGTACTATGACTTAGTACTTTATAGGTGTCTAAGCAAGAGAAATGAAAGCCTATGACCACACAAAGACTTGTATAAGATATTCCTAGCAACATTATTCATTTTTTTTAAAGATTTTATTAATTTATTTGACAGAGATAGAGACAGCCAGCGAGAGAGGGAACACAAGCAGGGGGAGAGGTAGAGGAAGAAGCAGGCTTCCAGCGGAGGAGCCTGATGTGGGGCTCGATCCCAGAACTCCGGGATCACGCCCTGAGCCAACGGCAGATGCTTAATGACTGAGCCACCCAGGTGACCCAGCAACATTATTCATAATAGCCAAATAGTGGAAACAGTCTACATGTCCATAAACTGGTAAATGAATCAGAAAATGAGGTATATTCGATACAGTATAAATATTAACTCATAATTTAATATTAATAAAATATGCTGAATACTATTCAGCAACAAAAAGGAATAAAATATTGATATGTGCTGCAACACAGAGGACTTCAAAAACATGCTAAGTGAAAGAAACCAGGAAAAGGACTACATATTTTAAGATCCCATTTACATGAAATGTCAACCAAGGTAATTATACATGGCTATAATTTTAAGTATGATTTGAAATATATTCTTTAACTTTTCTTACTTAGCAAATTTCAAGTCTACTATAAAAAATAGTTTACTATTTACTAAAACTTAACTGTTAGAGCATCCATACATTACAAATATTATCATTATTCTTTCTCCTCAAGTAAAGGAAAAGCACAGACTACCTTTTGTTCTGACTCTAAAATCAGAATTTAATTCCAAATGAAAAATTATATGATCTAGATTTCTGGAATCTACTCAACAAGAAATGAAATTAACTCTGAAAGCAACTTTTACTTTAAAAAACCTCTGGTTGTTATGTTAAAAGACAAAGACACACACACACAAACACACACTTTGGGAATGCAGCAACCATTTAGAATAACATTACTAAAGAAAATATATTACTTTCTAATAAAAATAACAGCAACAGAAATAGTTCATTAGTAATCATTAATATATAGGTTGTGGAAATAAGCAATAATAAAAATACTAAAAATGAAGGAGTGAACTTATGATGAGCACCAGGTGATGCATGGAATTGTTGAATCACTATACTGTACACCTAAAAGTAATATAATACTGGAGGTTAACTAACTGAAATTAAAATACAAACTTGAAAAAAAATACTAAAAATAAAAATATCCTTTCGTATAAATCAGTATATAATTTTTTGCTAAGTACCAAAGAAGAGGCTGTAACTCATTTAGGGTGATAGGTTGAAAGATTCTGAAAATCCTTTAACACAATTTTAAGGACTCTCTTAATTTTTCTGTCTTGCTTAAATGACTTACTTGCCAGGCTAGTCTCATCTTTAGTGTATTTGCTAATAAGCCCTGTAAGCTTGTTAGACTGTATGTAGTTATCTGTTTAACATCTGTCTCTCCTATTAGACTATAAGGTCCTATGTTCACTGCCATGTCTACAACACAGTGCCTAGCCACAAAGAGCTACTTGATATTTTGTTGAATGAATGAATGATATAAATGGGCATGTGAATGGTCATATGGTATAGCAATATGAACAGGAGGAAAACTGTTAAAAGTCAGGTTTCCATATTCTATAAATTTAAGAACACTCTTACTAAGCATAAACAATTGAAATTTTGTTAATCACATGTAGTATAAGGGCACATAAGGAATACAACTCCACCTTCTCCACACTTTAATATTGTTTTCTTTCACTCATTTATTCTAGAAAGTCTGTGGATGTTTTTTATCCCTAGGCTGGAAATGTGTCTTTTAGCCACTTAAGAACTCATTTTAACAAAATTTCAGATAATACTGTGGTATTCTGTGGCTATCATCACCCATTAACATAAGAAATACTGAATATTAACTGTATGTCCAAAACTAAAAACTCCAGCCATGATCAAAACAGATACCAGCCCTGCACTCAGGGAGCTTACATTCTAATAACCTTTCAATGAGATTGTGCCTTCTACTTTTAAGTCTCTGAATCATCTAAATGCAAAACGAGAACAGAAGGAAGGAAAGAAGGAAGGAAGGAAGGAAGGAAGGAAGGAAGGAAGGAAGGAAGGAAGGAAGGAAGGAAGGAGAGAGAGAGAGAGAGAGAGAAAGAAAGAAAGAAAGAAAGAAAGAAAGAAAGAAAGAAAGAAAGAAAGAAAGAGGGAAAGAAAATAAATGATAGTGGTAGCTGTTTTCAAAAACTAAGTCCTCTCACATATTAAATTTATCAAATCCTACAGAATGTGTCACACTGCCAAAGGGAATTAAAAACCTGAATATTTCAGTGTTCTCAAAGCATCAAACCACTGCAATCCTGGTTATTATTTCCAGAGAAAGCATCTATAGGAGACCTCTGAGAAAATCAACTTTTTCTTTTGAAATATTGTTTCTATGTTGATTAATGTCTTAATTTAAATATGTATGTGCACATATGTACACGTTTTTCATTTGTGCATATGTATTATGCATCTGTATATGGATTTAGATATTTTTTTTAATTATGTGGTATGTGTGTGTGTTCTCACACAATTTTGTAACAGCATAGAGAATACTTATATACCTGGCACTACCTTCAACCTGCTCATTCTAAGTAATATTTTCTTGGTAATTCAGTTGTTTTTAATTTTTGGAGTAGCAAGCAGAACAATTTTTATACTATGTTGTTCTGGTCATTCTTGGGTGATTTCAGCTTGTCATCACTGCAACAGCTGCATGATAATAACTTCCTGGTAGCACAGAATTTTATGGTAAGTACAATTCATTTTCTGCCATAGAAATGGCTTTCTCTAATTTCTTTCAAAATTTATAGTAAACAGCAATAAGGTCAGTGAGGGATAAGACCCTGCATGGTAAAAGGTCACTCTCTATTTATTCTGGCACAGCCTCTAAACTAAAATGAACTGAGGGAGGGATGGCTGGCTGGCTCAGTTGGTGAAGCGTGTGATTCCTGGTCTCAGGGTTGTAAGTTCAAGCCCCACATTGGGTGTAGAGATTACTTAAAAGTAAAATTTTATTTTTAAAAAATAAAATAAAATGAACTGAGGTGATACAACTCTCAGCTTCATTTTCTTAATCTAAAATGGGGACGTGGGGAGTGAACCGGGGGTTGGACTAGATGTTCTTCCAGGTCTAACCTGCTATGATTTCATGACCACTAAGTAGAAATAAGCCACTACACCTCATAATGTATCATAAAAATAAAAAGAATTTTCCCTAAATTTAATGTGAAATAATTTGATTCTAAATATACAAGAGAAATAGCCAATGGAAAAAAACAAGCACAAATCCCCAGATTCTCAAGTCTCTTCTAGAATCATGAGATTATATTCCCTTTCTGAATGCATGTTTTGTAATGAACAGACTGTAACTTTTCTAAAAATTATATGGTTTGTTTTTTTAAGCATTCTAATGTTGAATTATTCCCACAAATCAGCCTTTATGAGCATTCTTTATCTTTTAAAATATGGTACCTAATAGTTACTTTACCCAATTTTTCTCAATAATTTTCCTTCTCAAAAAAAGCAGGCTTTTTGAAAGTATAAAATTAGTTTCATCCTGAATACACTAGGAATAGCACATTTTTCTAGTTCTTTAGTGATGATCAGTTCCATTCAAATATATAAGATATGCTTTAAAACATTAAAGAAGAATTTCTGTATCTAGCTGGGCTTAAACTTCTTGTTCATCATTAAAAAGCAAATGGTCCTAAAAGAGTTATACCCTTGCTTGGCTAAGCCAAGTCTCCAAAACAATTTCTATCACATTAGCTCTGGAAACCTCATCACAATCTGTTCACTACATTGGAATTACTTTAAGGCTTTGTTAACTAAAGTCATTTGCAATCCCCTCGCTACAACATACAGCATTTAGTGTTCAAATTACCACACAGAAAACATCCTTTAATAATTTATCAATTCTGTTTTAGAATTATTATTGTTACACAAATGTATTTGTGTATGTATTGTTATTGTAAATTTGTTTCTTACTATTACACAAACTATTCCTTGAGAAAAAACTTTAAAAATAAAATTTAGAATATTAGAAATTTAAAATGGGGGAAATTAGGAAATAATATTAAAAATATTAATATCATTAAAGCATCTCAAATATAATTATAACCAAGCTCTGCATATTTTTAAAAAAGCATTTCTATAAATTCCTTTGTGTTGGTGTAGAACTACTATGGCTCCTATAGAAATGAAATTCAACAATATATCTATGGATATATACCATTAGTTTTCAGAAAGCCAAGGGTCTCAAACTATATAGATGAACATGAAATACAAAAGGGACAGCATCTTTCCCCTATGCTTTCACCGGTTTTGACTACAATTGCATTCATACAAATTTATCTCCTAAAAAATGCAAAGATAAAGACAGGAAAGAAACTAATAAGCTAGTCGTCTCTGCCTCAGATAGTTCTACACTAAAATATCTGAGAAGTCCAAATGTTATCTAGAAGGGTCCTAAGTGATATGACTGACTTAAATTCAACAAAACTACAACAGTGAAGTCACATCTTACACAGGGATTAGGTTCTAAGATCAGAGTAAGGCAAAAACTGGTCAAAATAACCTCTCAAAAAATCCCTTAAATACCCCATAAAGTAAACTATACATTGCTCTATATGTATTGTAATTGCTTTATATAAATAAACTAGCTTTTACTCCAGCATTGAAACAGATCACTGTGTGTTCTATGGAAAAGCAGATAAAGCAGTTGGCTTGCTTTTGGCAACGATGTTGTTTCAAAAACATTTTTTTACTGAAGGAAGAGAATTATTTGCTACTTTTCTCCCTAGTTTTGTGTTTTCAACTTTAGTTGGATTCAAATAAGTTAAATGTACATACGCTATGACTTGGCTACACATGACAGGTATTTAAATGTTCATTTAACGGAATTCCTGGGGAAAAAATGACATCTAAGATGGGCTATGAAGGCTGAATGGGGCTGAAATGGAAGGAAAGAAAGAGCATTTCTAGTGAAGGGAATTTCAATTCCAAGAGCAGCTTCGGTACAGTAGTGAAAGTAGGAGCCAGAATATAAATGATAGAAGAAAGAATGAGAATTGAGGAAGTAGAAACAGTGAGCAAATATGATTACTATTTTCATCAAATTATAAGATAAAATGAAAATAGAGAGGGCAGTAGTTTAAAGAAAAAGCAGGGTCCAAGGAAGAGATTTTCTTTTATTTTTGTGGCTCTAGGTTTTATTTTTTCTTAAGCACTGATAAATGAGGCAGTGTTGAAAAGCATTATTTAATTTTACATTCTTTCTCTGATGCTTGTCTTGCTACTGAACTACCATTTGTTGCCAAGAGGACAGAGTGTCCAGCAAATCATATCTGTTTCTATAAAAAGATCAGAAAAGAAAAACATCAAGGAGACTATCTGGTGAGACAAAACCTGCCTCCTTAAGAGTCTGTACTAATTTTAAGAAAAACAGCATTTGCCAGAAATTTTTAAAACTTTTCAGACATATAGCATTTTAGTTAATTTACTTTCAGTAATTACAAAAACAGTTTCCAGAAAGAATTCTTATCTTGGCACTTTAGGTGAACTTTTAGTTACTCAACAATAATGACAACTTACAGATAAGTCTACATTTCTGAACGTAATAAAATAAGAAAACTGCTGTATATAGTTCTCTACCAATATTACTATTATATTAGCAAAACAAAAAATATCACATGGGAAGATTATTAGTCTTCTGAAGACTATTTTTTAGTAAAAGAAATATTTTTTAGTGAAAAGGTAGCTTCTTTATACCATAATAGAGACTGAATAATTCAAGGGATCACACTTTATTTAGAACTAAACTTCCTGTACCTAGTACAGTGCTTGGTACATATTACGAATGCTTGCTTCACATATGAACAAATGTTTTGTAATGACCCACAGTATCCCACTTACTCCAATCCCCTACTCCAAAGTTATCCTCTCCAAAAACTATATAAAAAATCTGATTCTATTTGAGACCATTTAACTACAGAATGAGAAGTTACTGTGCCATTCTCATTGGAGAAGATAAGTAAAAACCTATGCCAAGATGGAACTGACTTTATCCTTCTTCTGTCCTAAAACGAAACAACAAATAGTATGAATACCCTAACCATCCCAATCTGCTTTCTTCAAACACACACAACCACTACCATCATCACCAGCACCGCCACCACCTTCACAAAAACCACCAAGCAATTAGATCTACATTCTTTTTTTTCCTAAGATTTTATTTTTTTTTACACAATCACCACATCCAACGTGGGGCTCAAACCCACAACCCCAAGATCAAGAGTTGCCACTCCACAAACTGAGCCAGCCAGGCACCCCTAGCTCTACATTCTAAATGTATAATAGAATAAAACGTTTAGGATTCTCTGATTCCCTTTTCACTTGCAGTTTTGCCTAAACTGTCTTTTACTAAAATCATGAATATACAGAATGTGATTATTAACAGTGGGGTTCCATGCAAAGGACATAAAAATATTTATAGACCATCTAGTATATGCCATGCACTGTACTAGGCACTACACATACATTTGAAATAATTATTATTTTGCCTATTTTACAGGAAAAGAAAATGATGTTTCCCAAGGCCAAGTAACCTACCCATATTTTAAAGCCTATATTACCAGAATCCACCAAACACTCTTCTATTACAAGACTAGAGTATGAAAATTCAGTTATTTATCCAAACATTTAGTGGATGTTAGGCATCGTGACAGAAAGGATACACCACCAGAACTGATTCTATTGTCAAGTATTTAACACCACCAGAACTGATTCTATTGTCAAGTATTTAACAACATATCTTTATATTTATGAAACATAAAAACTTGCTCACTCTCTGTCTCAAATAAATGAATAAAATCTTTAAAAAATATATATAAGTATATAGGTAGTTTTTAAATGAAAGTTACCCTAGTTCATTAAAACATATAGCTTTACTTTCAGAAAATACTCACATTCAACTTTTCCATAATACATTGAGAATGAGGCAAATTTCACCTATACTGAGATATGTGCTTCATCCTATTTTTTATTCATCCTTTTTAAATACTCTCTTAGTTCAGTCTTCTTTTCATAATGAGCAAAAATACTACCTTCCTCAAACAATAATACAAACTAGTGCCTTGTCTATAGACCCATGTAAATTGAATATAATTTGAAATATGAACCAGAAAAACTATTTCAACTAGAAAAAAGACTTCCTAACAATGCAGAAATAAACTACCTTCCTAGAAAGTTGACTATAATAACCCATCCTTTAAATCACATTTTACTATACTTTCACAGATTTTTCATAATTTACAGATATATTTTATATTTATGATATGAATTACAAAAGCAATGCACAGAAATCACAAAACTGGTAAATTTTTCATCTGGGCATATTATGTGTTTACTACATGAATGGTGGTTCCACAAATACAATAATACACAGACTATCACATAATTTTAGTTTTTTAAAATTAAAAAAATTAACTTTATTTTATAACCTTCATAAATAAATACATAAATACCTACATAAATAAATAAGAGGTACATTTAGTATAACGTGCCCCAGAGGACAAAGAAAGCAATTAGTATGGGAGACTTTAATGAACACAGCTTTGAAGCCCTTCTAGAAATTACAGGCTTGACGAAAGCACTAACATTCTACCAGTTGCTGAGACAGGTGCTACTGCCAATCAGCTGTATTTGCTGAAGCATATTCTAACAGATTACTAATTAATCTCTATACTGAAAACAATGGCAGCCTGCCATTTTCATCACCATTAAAAAGAAAAAAGAAAAAGAAAAGAAACAGTCCCTCTATGACCAGATACAACTCCATGTAAAACATAACTCTAGGTAAGCTTTGCATCTGCTGAATTACTTAGTTCTATCATTTTCTGGTGTTCATTATACTAAACTCAAAACTTTCATTGGCTGGAGTCATGGGTCTTATAGTCTCTCCACTTGCTATTTCTGAGTTATTTCTACTTACCACAAATGTATGAAAGTATCTGTGACATATCTGGAGGAAAAGATTCATATAAATATAAGATAGCATTTTCTTTGTTGTTAATTTTAAGTCTTTCAATAATATGCTCAGGAGAAATATGACCCCTGGAGGCGTTCTCCGTTAGATCACATCCGCGTTTTCATTAGAATTTACCCTCACTCCTTTGGGCCCGCCCACACACACACACACACACACACACACACACACACACACACACTTCACTTTACCATGGTCATATCCTACCTTTATTATACGAACTCTGTTCAAAACACTCCTCAGAATTTAACAAACATTAAAGTAGTCAATATTTCCAAGTCTGGGCAATTATTATGAAAGTGATTATGGGGGCGCCTGAGTGGCTCAGTCAGTTTAGCATCCAACTCCTGGTTTCAGCTTAGGTCATGATCTCAGGGCCGTGGGATCAAGAGTCCCACACAGCGGGCTCCACATTCAGTGGAGATCCTGCTTCTCTCCCTCTCTTTCTGTCCCTCCCCCTGCTCTCTCTCTAAAATAAATAAATCTTAAAAAAAAAAAGCGATTATGAAGTTATTTTAAAATATGCTGGCCCAAGTTGACAAAGAAATTGTTTTAAATCCATTTGAAAACATAAACAGAAAATGAAAAATGTATGTGAGGGTTCTTTTTATTATTTTCTATCCTTTTAATTTTTTAAGTTAACATCAATTCTTGAATCTTAAATAACACTATCTGTTCTATCATGTTTTTAAAGTTGCTTTCATTCAACTGTACATGCCTGTGACCTCTACAATGACCTCTACAAAAGCAGTTGTGCACTTTACTGTGGTGCAAATCCTCCCAGACAAGTTGAACCTGTTCTTTTTGGCACTGAGCCCGTGTGCTGAACACACAGCTGAGATTTATTACAAAAGGGGAACTAAGGGGCATTATTGCACAACATTTATCCTTCACATATAGCCAAGTATAATCTTTTACAACCTTTGAGAGCTCTTAAATAAACAGATCTTCTCTTAATTGCACAAAGAATTTATTTGTCACCAATCATAAGGCATATTGAGATTCATTTTATACTAGGAAAAAGCTAACAACACACAAAGCATGTGTAGTAAGAGATGTTAAATTTAGTCTCTTAATATTTATTCAAAAATAATTCTTCTAATACAGAGAACTAGATAATTACCTGCCTTGCTGTCTTTAGCAACCTGCCTTGCTGTTTTTAGCAAGGTCAATGTAATTTATAAATACATCTTTCAAGGATCTATAAATTAACAGGTTAAAACAGTATAGTACTCTTAATACAGATTTTTTAAAAACATTTGAGGGAAAACACTAATTTTTACTTCTATGCTATTTTGCATTTTCTTTTTTTCAAAGTTCAATTTTAATTAGCTTTCCCATAGTGTTCTGTTGTGTTTTTTTTAAGATTTTATTTTTTATTTGAGATAGAGTGAGAGTGAGCAAGAGAGCAAGAGAGCGCGCAAGCAGGGGGAGCAGCACAGGAAGAGGGAGAAGCAGGCTCTCCACTGAGCAGGGAGCAGGAGGCAGAGCTCAATCCCAGCATGACCAGAGCCGAAGGCAGACACTTAACCGACTGAGCCACCCAGGTGCCCCTCCCATGGTGTTTTAAAAACACTTCCCATTCTAAACAATTCTGAACTCAGCTCAGACACACAAGACTGCTGCCAGGCTACTTCCTCAATTCAACAGCAGATCTGATACCCTGGGGGAAGCAGGAGTTTATGAGTTCTAAGAAGTATCTCTTATAACAGGAATTACCAGACCATTTACATCAATTCTTCAAGATTTGCTAATTGATGTATCATCAAGATTTGCCTTATTGAAAACAAAGAAACTAATATAACCTCAAAAGTATTCTATCCTGGTAGTCAGTTTCAAACCAGCTCATAAGCTAATTGCTCAACATAAAGGAAACTAAAATACATTGATTCCGGTGAATATTTCCTTGCTCTAAATTCTTTTCATTTTTTCATTACTAGTAAGTATACAAACAATTGAAAAAAGAAAGTCTGTAGACCTATGGAGGGGGTGGGAGTACTCTTTAATGGGCATAAAGTTTCAGTTTTACAAGAGGAAGAGTTATGGAGATTGATGGTGGTGACTGCTGCACGCAATATTAATGTATTTAATACCACTAAACTGTATGCTTAAAAATGGTTAAATGGTAAATTTTATGTTATGTGTATTTTACTGGAATAAAAAATTATTGTTTTAAAAATTGACTACTGAACTGATTTTTTAATGGTGAAAAAAATATGATATATTTGTAGGAACTAGGGGTTCAACAGTGAGAGAAACAGACATGTTCAGAGATGGCACCAAATATATTTCGTAAGGACAAAATAACAAGAGTTAAATAAGAAATTTCTTTCATTAAAGTTAACATTTTAAGCAACATATTCATGTCGTTTCACTTCTAAGGATGTTTTAAACAGTTTATATCCCTAATACTTTCTCCCTCTGACTAGAGCATACAAGTAGAAGTTTCTGAATTTGGACATTTTTTTTATTCATTGTTGAAACAAAACATTTTTTCTCAAAATATATGATCTTTCAGAAAAAACTGAATTATATTAAATTTTAAGTGTTTTGCAGGCATTACATCTTTAGATATAATTAGCATTCAAGAAAACTACTAACCAGTTTTATTCATTGTATTAGTCCATACCACATAAGGCAATATAATAATCGATGAGAATAACTATAAAATATGAATCAAATAGGTAAAAAATGTCTCAAGACCTGATTTTACACTATGTTTTATCCTATATGAACACTGGTGATATTTTTTAAATGCCTAAGCTAACTCATTTCGAAATGCATGTGCTTCATGATTTCCAAAATATCCAAAACTACTTTTGATTAAGTCATAACTATAATTAAAAATAACATCCAAAGAACCCATAGTGGCAATGTCAAGCAGGTTAACCCAGGTTAACCTCCAAATAACTTAAAGCAGCTGTAAGGACAATCCCAGTCTGCATTTATTGTGGTTCTTCACACTATAACAGCTTTCCCATCTATATCTCATCTTTCCAGCAAGAATGCAAGCATACACATTATCTGCCTATAATACCTTATTCTTTTAAATTCCCCATATCAACAATGCTAAATACGCAGGCTTTGAAGTCTAAAGAGTCAAATCCCACCTCTACCTTAAGCAACTTTTTTTTAGCAAGCCTCAGTTTCACTTGTAAAATTATTTTACAAGGATCAAATAAAATGTATTTAAAGGAGAGTCAAGTAGCAGAGTCAAGTGTCTACAAAAATGCTACCAATTATATCACTACTACTACCGTATCATCACCTTCATGAAGATGAGGAATATCTCACACCATCTTCAAAAGACCACCTCTTAAGTCACTATCACCAGATAAAACTACCGCAGGTAATCAACATGTGAATGGTAACCTATCAAAAGTCTGCTTTTAACTTAGACTCACTCAAAGCATCTTTCTACAGAAACAAAGTTGTAAATGATGGTACAATCCTAGGCCAACAATATATAAAACATATTAATTATCTTAAATTTAGTCTTGAGCCTCGGGAGAAATACAGGAGAGAAAACAAAGAAGTTTACTTCATCTTTCCTGAGTGCAACCCTGGCCTTAGACAAAAATTCTAAATTTCCAAAATTTTAGCTTCTCC
Organism: Ursus maritimus; assembly: GCF_017311325.1. Taxonomy (NCBI): domain Eukaryota; kingdom Metazoa; phylum Chordata; class Mammalia; order Carnivora; family Ursidae; genus Ursus; species Ursus maritimus. The sequence goes on from NW_024425008.1 coordinate 37,363,038, forward strand.
CATTTTGCCTTTTGTATTCCTATCCAGCACCCAGTGCCTTTCCCAGGCATTTTATGTGCCCACAACACTGTAATACTAAGCTCCTAATTGGAAACACTCCACTCAAACTTACTGACTTGACTCCTAAAGTGTTCCCCTGATCTTAAGTCACCAACCTGCATCTCAGTGCAATCAAAACTTCCTGATATCACTAAGGTGTTAGGAAGAAAGAAATTGCATTGCATGATTTTGCTTAGTGGACATCTGGTTTTTATTAGATTATTATTGCTTTTAAAAAGAACATTTGTAAAACTTTTTCTCCAGAACAAAATACAAAACAGCAGTTGCCTTTTAAAGTCATGGCCTAAGAAATATTCACTGATCATTTTGTATCTTGCTTAATGTTTTTATATTTTTAGTAAGTATCAACAAATTGTCTGGGTCAATTTTTTTTTCACCTTCATATTTCCCCATATAAAAAAGACTCTCAAAAAGCATTAACATATTTCACAAAGACTCAGTTGAAGTACCAAGATAAAGACTGGGAAGGTAGAAGCCCTGGCTAAAATCTGAGTGTCTATAAATGAAATCCAAACAATCTCAGTAGACAGGATGTTAAAGTTCACCCCCAGTCTTAGTCGCCACTAGATTTTTTAACCCCTTCTTCCATATCCCTGTCTATGGCTAAATACCTCAGGCTTACCAAGATAGGCCAAAGTACCAAAATAGTCTTTAAATATGCCCCTGTACCCAAACAAATGCGTAAACATACAAACCTAATTAAATGGAGATGAAATGTAGAGGACATAGGTAGATAAAACTCTACATATCTGTCAATACACACAAACCACAATATTTCTTTAAAAGTTGAATTAAATCTTCTCCTCAGTTTCTTTGTCTCGTAAGACTTTCTAGGATACATGATTCTTATTGAAGAAAGGTAGGTTCTGACTGAGAAAAATGCATTGACATATATCACCATAGTAATACAAAATACAAATTCATACTTAGGAAGCTTCTTAATCTACAGTTATTTTAGTAAAGCAAGCACCAGATTGTTTCTTAACTATGAGTTGATTTAAGGCTTTGACTCACTCTGAATTCTTGATTTGTGCTTCCAATAATTCTAACTGATGGTCAGATCAAAGGTTTTTTTATATTTATATTCACCAGATAATATCTGTTCTATAGAAATTCTTATAAAATGTGAACCCAATAAAGAATGGAGTTACTTTTAGGGTTCCTACTATCTGCAAAATGAAATTATCCTTAAGTCATCCTTCAGTGACTTAAAGAGTCATTAATACTTTTAAATGAAATATACCATTATTTCCTATTGCATATTTATAACTTAGAATAGATGATTCTCCCTTTGTCTTTAGACTACTTAAAATTTTAGGCAAGTCTATATCCAATTCTCAGAACATCTTATATTTGGAATTAGTCACTTAATCACTCTCCCCCTTTCGCTTTGTTGTGTCAGTTTCTTTAAAAAAAAATAATTCATCTACTGTGCTATCTATTAAGGAACAAATAATATGTTACATCTGGAAAAGAGTTTGTCTTTATAACTGATATCTAAGAAAATCATTCAAAAAATCTTCTCTGAGGGATGCCTGGGTCTCAGTCGGTTAAGCATCTGCCTTCGGCTCAGATCATGGTCCTAGGATCTAGGGATCAAGCCCCAAGTCAGGCTCCCTGCTCAGCTGGGAGTGTGCTTCTCCCTCTCCCTCTGCCCTTCCCCCTGATTCTTCTCTCTTACTCTTGCTCTCTCTCTCGCAAATAAATAAAATCTTTAAAGAAAGAAAAAAAAAAACCTGCCACACCACAAGGTACACTCCAACAAATAAGGTTTATATTATTCCAAATGAATGAAGTTATTTACCTATGTCCCATAAGCATTAATTCACAGAGCCAGAATTTTAACCCACTCAGTCTCATGTTAAAATCCTTATCTATTCCTAATCACACTGCTATCCTATCTTCCTTAAAAAGGCAAAAAAATAAACATAAAAATAAGAGGCACATTCTGTAATGCTAACAGAGCGACAGGAGCCTACAATTACTCCCTATCACTTTCTCAACTCAAATGCTCCTACTGGAAAAGTGCAAGTTGCCACTATAGACAACACGGGAAAGTCTGATAGCCTTTGATAAAACATAATGGAACTTTGCTAGAACTAGTGACAGCAGTAAAAAAGTATGCAACATTCTTTCACCATTTCAAAGAGGCCTTGCACCAGATATAGGCAATTACATTTATGGCTCTAACTTCTAAAACTAAAATCAGTAATACAGAAATAAAAAGACTATTTCACAGAGCCATATCATTATCAATAATCCTCATTCAAGATTACCTAAGCATACACAAAGGCAACACAGGAGTGCCTACCACTAATAATATGGCTGGTTCGGGTCTAACAGTACTTCTTATAAGAAATTCTTTTTCTTCTTTTATTTCTGCCTTTACCCATCTATCTCCTACTTTTCATTCTAACTCAAGAGACACTATGAAAATGAAAAGAAAAATTGTACTAAGAATCTGAAAGCTTATACTCTCACTCTGACTCCTAGTTTCCTACTGGGCTTAAGAGAACCTATCAGCAAAAAAAAGGGAAGTTAGGACTAGTAATATTTATGCTGTATATTTACATGCAAGTATATTAAAGGATATAAAATACTCTTTAATCACAAGATCTTTTAATGTGATTACAAATATAGAAATCTAAAACCAAAGGCATTTCAAAATTCACTATACGGACTTAAGATGTATCCTAAAAAGTCCATTCCTACTAATAACATTCATTTATAGAGCAGAATATAACTCAATAAGGCTAAACCCAAAAAGTTTTCAATGAATACCTACCATTTACTTGCATTAGCACCATTCAATTTAAATTTATGTTTATGATCCTCCAAATATATTATCATAATATGATTTGAAAGAAGTCACTGTTACTTATCTTTTGAAAAAGTAAACCCCAGAAATGAAAAATTCCAGCAAAATAATCATAATTGTGTTTATATTACATGAATGATTTGCTGTTTCTCAAAAATAGCATATAGGAAGTCAGCAATTCTCAAATGTGCAAAGTATTTCCATGTGCTTAACAAGAAAACTATCCAAAACAAACAATGCTCAAGAAATTTTTTATTATTTTTATTTCCCTGCCATCTGTTTTAGTCTTTTTCTTTCTTTGTCCCACTCACCTTCTTTCCTTTTGTTGCCTGCCTATAGCTCATAGTTAACACTTCTAAAAGAACAAGGCAGCAAAATTAAGGTACCCAGTTGAGAACTCTAGTCCTAGACGTTACTTGACAATGACACAATCCAGACTAAATATTTATGGACATAACTCCTAAAGAGACTAATACGTGCCTCAATACAAATACTAAATATGCTATGGTACCTTTTATGTAGTCTTAAAGAATATCATTCAATATTCATCAAAAGGAAAATATATTAAGATCATATATTCCTTAAGAAAAATCAGTATCTTTTATTCCTATAAGGCTTATTTGTATATATGGATTTTTATCTGTCAACTATATGGAAAATAGGTATACATAGATCTATATGTATAAAATCTCATGAGGCAGGAGAAAAATCTGAAAGCAACAATATATAATGCCACAACATGAAATAAAACAAACACACAAAAAAACTAAAACACTACTACCATTTCTTTCTAGCAAAGATGCTTAAAGTAGCCCCTCCACAAACAAGTATTACTTAATTACAAAGCTATGAAAACTTGAGGAAAAAGCAAACATACAAAAAATAAGTTTAGGCTATAAGTATTTTTAAAACACAATGACAATCTATGGAATTTTTCTTTTAAAGCTTAACTCTAAAGTCAATAAAAGGGTGATAAAGTTAGGGAAGCTGAAGCCCTAGTGGGGCCTACATATGCAGAAAGACAAAGAGAAAATCTTGAAAGTAGTAAAAGAAAAAATGGTTCCTCACATAAAAGGAAACCCCAAAAAGATTACCAACTGACTTCTCATTAGAAATTCTGAAATCGCGGGCGCCTGGGTGGCACAGCGGTTAAGCGTCTGCCTTCGGCTCAGGGCGTGATCCTGGCGTTATGGGATCGAGCCCCACATCAGGCTCCTCTGCTATGAGCCTGCTTCTTCCTCTCCCACTCCCCCTGCTTGTGTTCCCTCTCTCGCTGGCTGTCTCTATCTCTGTCGAATAAATAAATAAAATCTTTAAAAAAAAAAAAAAGAAATTCTGAAATCGGAATATAGTGGAATGAATATATTCAAAGAGCTGAAAGAAAAATACTGTCAACCAAGACCTATTTTTCCAATTAGACTATCTAACAAAACAGAGGCAAAATAATAGATATTTCCAAATAAACAAAAACTGTTGCTAGTAGACATGCATTTAGAAAAAAGAAGCAAAGAAAAAAAAAGCCCCAAAACCTAAAGAAGTCCTTCAGGTTACAAAGAAATGACAGCAGGCAATAACTTAAATTCTCACAAATAAGGAACACCTACCTCTAGGGAATTACATAGGTAAATATGAAAAACTTAATGAAAACATTTCTTTCTCTTTTCTTCTCTTAACTGATTTTAAAAATAACTGCAAAAAATGGTAACATTATATGGTTGGGCTTATAACAAAATGTAACATATATGACAACAGTACACAAGATGAAAAAGAAATAGAGCAAATCTGGATCAAAGATTCTATATTACTGGTACTGAATTAGTATAATATGAAGTAGTAAGATACATATTGTAACCACTAAAACATAATAAAAATATACACAGTAAAAAAAATTACAATGTGCAACAGAAAAATGTCAACACAAAAGGGAGGAATAAACAAGGAAGACAGGACCATAAAGGGCTATGAGATATACAGAAAACAAATATCAAAACGGTGATGTAAATCAAACCATACTGATAGTTATATTAAGTGTAAATGGGTTAAGCACACCAATCAGAATGCAAAGATTGTCAAACTGGAAAAATAAGATCCAACAATATGCTGCCTACAGGAATCACACCTTAGAATCAAAGACATAAAATAGATGGAAAGAAAAAGTATGGAACAAGATAAAATACAGAAACAATAACCAGGAGAGAACCAAAGGGGCTTTAAGACAAAATAGTCTTAAAGGCAAAGACTTAAAAGAGATAAAAATATTTTCAACTGTGTAAAAATGAAAACACAACATATTAGTGCAACTAAAGCAGTGTACAGAGAGATTTATATCAGTCAAGCTAACAGTGTGGCTTGATTTTTTTCAAAGAACAGACCTTGGTTTTATTGACTTTTTTCTCATTGTTTTTGTGATTTCTATTTTATTCATTTCCATTTTAGCCACACTGTTAGCTTGACTGACCAAAGGAAAAAAAGAGAAGAGACAAACTACCACAAGAAGAAATGAAAAGGGGAGAGCCCTCCTGACCCTATAAAAATTCTACTTGGATGAAATTGATCAATTCCAATGAAGACTGAAATTACTAAAAGAAGGGGAGTGAGAGAGGAAGGGAGGGAGAAAGAGAAAGAAAAAAGAAAAGAAAGTGTCTGAATAGACCTATGCCAAGTAAAGAAATTAAAACAGTACTTAGAAATCCTCCCATTAAGAAAAGCCAAACAAAGTCAGATGGCTTCACTGGTGAAATCCATGAAATATTTAACCAAGAAGTAACACCAATCCTTTATAAATTCTTCCAGAAAACAGAGAAAAGGAGAATATTTTTCAACTCATTCTATGAGGTCCATATTGCCGTGATACTAAAGCCAGACAAAGCCATGCTGTAATGTGGATTAAGCATAAAAACATTATGCTAAGGAAGCTAGACTCAAAGGACTACATATTGTATAATTCCATTTACAGAAAACGTACAAAGACAACTTTATAGAGACAGAAAGCAGATGAGTGGTTTTCTGGGGCTGGAAGTGGGAACAAGAATTTTAAGTGCAAAACATCAGGGAACTATTTCTGGAGTGATGAAATACTCTAATAAAACTAGATTGTGGCTGCACATCTCTTTAATATCCCTAAAAGTCATTAAAAAGTACACTTAATACAGGTGAATTTTATTGTATGTAAATTATACCTCAATAATCCTGTTTAAGAAAAAAATTGGCTTACTGACTAAATCAACAACCTCTAGCTAGACTGACTGATCAAAATAAAAGTGAGAATACTAAGAATTTTTAAAGAATCGTCACTATAACTTACAGGCATTAAAAGAACACTGAGGGAATATTATAAACAACTTTATGTCAACACATATGATAACTCATGATATGCTCAAATTCCTTGAAAAATGCAATTTACAAAATATACAGAAAATCCAAACAGCTTATGTCTATTTTAAAAAATTAAATTTATGGGATGCCTGGGTGGCTCAGTCAATTAGGCGTCTGCCTTCGGCTCAGGTCATGATCCCAGGGTCCTGGATTTGAGTCCTGCATCAGGCTCCTAGCTCAGTGGGGAGCCTGCTTCTCCCTCTGCCAGCTGCTCACTCTGCTTGTGTGCTCTCTCTCTCTCTCTGACAAATATTTTTTAAAAATCTAATTTACCATTATACTCTGGTTTCTCTTTAGATTCACATTAAATTTACCAAAAATCTACATATTAACAAAATTAAGAGTCCCAGGTGATTTCAACAGTGAACTCTAAACATTTCAGGAAGAGGGGCATGTGGGTGGCTCACTTGGTTAAACATCTGCCTTTGGCTCAGGTCATGATCCCAGGGTCCTGGGATCGAGCCCCAAGTCAGACTGTGCTCAGTGGGGAGCCTGCTGCCCCCCCGCTTGTGCTCTCTCTCTCTCTGTCAAATAAATAAACTCTTTAAAAAAAAAAAAAAGTTTAAAGATTTCAGGAAGAAATAATGCCAATTTCATATAAACTGTTCTCCAAATAAGGACAAATACCCTGACAAAAACCACTGCGGACATTACTGATAAAAACATTATCAGTGGGGCGCCTGGGTAGCCTTCGGCTCAGGGCGTTATCCTGGGGTTCCGGGATGGAGTCCCACATCGGGCTCCTCTGCTGGGAGCCTGCTTCTTCCTCTCCCACTCCCCCTGCTTGTGTTCCCTCTCTCGCTGGCTGTCTATCTCTGTCAAATATATAAATTAAAAAAAAAATCTTTAAAAAAAATTATCAGTATTACCCTCATACCAATGACAAAGGAATCTAAAGGCAAAGAAAATGGTTAGCCAATACCTTCCTGAATACAGACATAAAAATCCTTAATAAAAATAAGAGCAAACTGAATACACACATATCATAACTGTACAGAATATATCACACCTATGCAGTTAACTTTGAAAATGAATCAATTTAACTCACATTAACAATGCAAAGAAGAAAAATCATCTTCAATAGATGTAGTAAAAGGCATTTTATAAAATTCAGCACCCCCTCATAATTTTTTAAAATTTCAGTACACTGCAAATAGAAGGAAATTTCCTCAGTCCAACTGAAGGTATCCATGAACATTCTCAGCTAATATATAACATTAAAAACTAAATGATTTTCCCCCATAGTTGGGGAACAAGGCACTGCAATATGGCAAGAAAAGGAAGTAAAAGACAGAAAGGAAGAAGTGAAACAGTCTCTACGTGCAGATGACATGACTGCCTAAAAAAAAAAAAAAAAAAAAGAAAGAAAAAATCTAAATGCACCTACTAAAAAAAATAAATAAAATGTTTAAGTACACAAGATACAAGGCCAGTACAGAAAATACACATTAGGAGTAAGCAACAGGAAAATGAAATCTGAAATAACTATTTCCTTGAAAACAGTATCCAAAAACATAAAATGCTTAGGAGCAAATTTGACAGTGCAATGTCAACCACTAAAAACCAAAAAACACTGCTAAGAAAAATTAATGAAGCCCTAAATATATAAAGAGATATACCAAGTTCATAGACTGCAAGGCTCAAAATTATTAAGATCTCAATTCTCCTCAAACTGATCTACAGATCCAACAGAATCCCAATCATAATTTCATCAAGACTTTTTATAAAAATTAACAAATTGATTCTCAAATTTTGAATCCAAAAAAAAATAAAATAAAATTCTGAATCTCAGAAAGCAATCCTGAAAAAAAAAACAAAGCTGAAAGATTTATACTACCTGACTTCAAGAATTCCTATTACGCTACAGTAACCAAGGCAGGGAGTTATAAGAACCGAATAGAAAGAACAGAATAGACCCACATTTACATACAGACAATTGATTATAAACAAAGGCACCAAATGTATGTAAGCAGTCCAACAGAGAAAAGAAAGTCTTTTAAGCAAATAGTGTTAGAATAAATGGATGTCCATATGCGAAAAATGAACCTCAACAAGTACTTTGCACCATACACGAAAATTAATGCAAGATGGACCAGGGACCTATTTGAAAAAGCAAAAACTCTAAAGCTCTTAAACAAAAGAATATCTTGTGACTTTAAGGCAGGAAAGGTTCCTTATAGAAGATACAAAAAGAAGTAACCTTAAAAGAAAAAAATACCATAAATCAGACTTCATTAAAAATAAAAACTTCAGCTCCTCTATAGATAATTATTAAGAAAATGAAAAAGTGAGCTAAGGACTGGGAGAAATTATTTGTTAAACAGGTATCTGACAGAAAACTTGTATACAACCTATTTTAAAACCTTTTATAAATCAATAATAAAAGGACACCATTCCAATTACTTAAATGGACAAAAGATATGAAGAGACATCATAAAGGGAGATATATAAAAGGCAAACAAATGAAAAAAATCCTCAAAACCATTAGTTCAAAAGGAAATGCAAATTAAAATTACAACAAGATACCATTAAACACCCACCAAAATAGCTAAATTTAAAAACACTCATAGCACTAAATGATGACAAAAAGTGGAACAATCAAAACTCTCATATAATTATGGGTGGCAGTATAAAACTATGTAACCACTATTGGGAAAAAGATTGAACAAATAACTATCCTACAAATAAGCAATTTCACTGACCCAAGAGAAATTAAAAGATGGATTCACAAAATCTTGGGTAAGTTTATCCAAGAAAGTTCATAGCAGCTTTGTTAAGAACAATTAAAAAAAAAAAAAAACAGTTCAGATATTCAATAAGAGAATCACTAAACTGTATATTCAAACAAAAAAAATACTACATAGCAATGAAAAGTAACTAATTTCTGATACACAAAACAACATGAATGAATCTCAAAATACTAGTCTGCTTTTTTTGCATATGACATTTTACAATAACAAGTACTGGATGGCCCATTCCCCAACTTAAGCAACTAGAAAACCAAAAAAAAAAAAAACAAAAAAAAACAAAAACCAAGAATCAATGGTTTCAGAAATTGACTATCAGCCAGCACAGGACAATTATCTCCAAGGGAAGGGAAGCAAATGAAGTGAGTCCTACATTGTCCCAGCTTACTGCATGGAGCCAATTTCCAGGCCATGATATATGGAAGAGAACCCAAAAAAAGCTGGGGAGTCAAAAAGACTGAGATCAGACATCATGGCTGTCAGGGTGGCAATAATTTCCAGGGCAGATTACTAGAGAGGAAAATGCTGCACAGAGAGAACACTCTAAAGCAGGAGTCAGCAAATGTTTTCTGTAAAGGGCACATAAATATTTTAGGTTTTGTAGGCCATACAATCTCTTTCATAACCACTCAACTCATTAAAACATGAAAGCAAACGAAGACAATAGGTAAATGAATGAGTACGGCTATATTCCAATAAAACTTAAGTTAGAATAACAGGTGGTAGGTGGGATTGGCCTGGGTGCTATAATTTGCGCACTTCTGCTCTAGAAATCTGCAAAGTGATTTCCTTAATTTATGCCTGGGTATTGATATGAACAGGACAAAGTGTAAACTTCTCAAGACCAAGAAAATAACCTGGGACCCAATACGTCAAACAATTTCCAAAGCTCACACAGTTATCAGCATAGTTCATATTCTCAATAAACAAGGTCAAAAGATCTCAGTACATGGGGCATCAGGTAGAGTCCTCTAAACGTATCACCCTGAAAGTGGAGCTACATTAGCCTAACATTAAACTCTTCTCCTATACACTCTAATGATGCTTAAAAACAATCCTCGCAAGGATCTAACATATTATAAGTAACTTAACTACAACCCCAAACAAAGTCTGAAAATATTTACTGGAATACCATAAACTACCAGGGTATTCAAAAACAAGGCAAAAATATATGACCCATACTAGGAGAAAAAATCAGTCAATAGAAGACACAGAAATAACAAATGATTAAATTAGCAGACAAGGACATTAAAAGAGCTATTATAAATACATCTACATGCTTAAGAAGGTAGAGAAAACACATGAACATGATGAGAGAAATGGAAAATAAAAAAAGATTCTCAGGGGCACCTGAGTGGCCCAGTCAGTTAAGCATCCAACTCTTGGTTTTGGCTCAGTTTGTTATCTCAGCGTCCTGGGATGGAGTCCCGAGTGGGACTTGCACTTAGTGGGGAGTTGGCTTGGGACTCTCGCTTCCTCTCCCCCTACCCCCCCCCACTCCCCAAGCAAACACATGCTCTTTCTTTCTCTCTAAAATAAATAAATAAATTTTTTATTTTAAAAGAAAAAGGTTCAGGGACACCTGGGTGGCTCAGTCATTTAAGCATCTGCCTTTGGCTCAGGTCATGATCTCAGGGTCCTGGGATCGAGCCCCACATCAGGCTCCCTGCTTAGCAGGGAGTCTGCTTGTCCCTCTCCCTCTGCCCCTCCCTGCTACTTGTGTACACACGTGCTCTCTCTCTCTCCTCTCTCTCAAATAAAAACTTAAAAAAAAAAAAGTTCAAATGGAATATATAGAGATTTAAAACACATACTACCCAAAATGAAAAATATAACGAGAAGAATAAACAGCAGATGAGGCACTAAGCAAGGTAAAAATCAGTGACCTTGAAAGCACAGCAATAGTAGTTAACTAAAGTACAAAGAAGTAAGACTAGAAAAATAATCAGCAAAGCACTGATGAACAATGTAACAATATCAAGCAGTATAACTTATATGTAATTGAATTCGGGTTCGGAGGAAAATAAAAAAATATATGAAAAAACAATCACCAAAATTTTTCCTAATTTGATGAAGGTAAATTTAAACCAAACCCTATCAATAATTATCTTAAAACAATACACAAAAGGAGATTGTCAGATTTAATTAAAAACCAAGATCTAGCTGTACACATTAAGAAAGCAACTCCTACCATGAAAACACCAATCAAAAAGCTAGAGTGGCTATATTAACATCAAAAAAAGTAGTAGGGGCACCTGCGTGGCTCAGGTCATGATCTCAGGGTCCTGGGATCAAGCCCCACCTCAGGCTCCATGCTCAGGAGGGAGTCTGCTTTTCCCTCTGCCCCTTCCCCTGCTTGTGCTGGCTCTCCCTCTCTCTCTCTCAAACAAATAAATAAAATCTTAAAAGAAGAAAAAAAAGAAGTAGTAGTTAGTTAGAACAAAGAATATTACCAGGAATAAAGAGGGATATTTCATAATAAAGATGTGAAAGTATCAAAAGGATATAACTATCCTACATGTCTATGCCACTAAAAACAGAGCTTGAAAAGACATAATGCAAAATTGATTTTTTTTTAAATCCACAATTATACTGGAATATTTCAACACTGCTCTCTGTTAGAAAAGAAAAAAAACCAATGAGGAAACAAGACTTAACAATATCAATTAACCTCACCTAATTCACATTTACAGAATATTCTGCCCAAGACCATAATACAAATAATTTCAAATTCAAAAAAACTTCACCAAGATAGACCATAATCTGGGTAGAGAACAAGTCTCAATATGTCAAAGATGTCTAAAATCATACAAAGCACATTCTCTCACTATAAGGGAATTAAAATACAAATCAATAGCAAAAAAGTATTTAGAAAATCTAGAAAAATTTGGAAACTAAACAACACATTTCTAAATAACCCATGGGTCAAGCAAGAAATCAAAGCCAAAATTACACAAGTATTTGAACTAAATGAAAATGAAAACACAACTATGATGGCTACATGAATGCACCTCTCATCTCCCGAGTGCAGAAACGTAACAGAGTAAGCGTTCCAGCTGCTGCACTCTGAAATCCAGCCCCACATCTGCACTAAGGCCATCTTCTAGCCAATGACTGAGTGAAGCAAGAATAACCAAGGCAGTTCCATAGTTAAGAGACGGAAGCCACCTCGGCCAGAAATCTCTGTCACAACAAGTCCCCAGCTGCCTTGACAAACTTTCCTTAAAAATATACCACAGTGGGGGCGCCTGGGTGGCACAGCGGTTAAGCGCCTGCCTTCAGCTGAGGGCGTGATCCCGGCGTTATGGGATCGAGCCCCACATCAGGCTCTTGCGCTATGAGCCTGCTTCTTCCTCTCCCACTCCCCCTGCTTGTGTTCCCTCTCTCGCTGGCTGTCTCTCTCTGTCAAATAAATAAATAAAATCTTTAAAAATATATATATATACCACAGTGTAATCAAAAAAAAAAAAAAGAGAGAGAGAAAAGGAAAATATACTGTTGTCTGAGACACCTTCATCCAATCTTTTTTCTTTTTTTTAACATTTTCCCTTTTTTTTTAAGTTGTTTTTTCTTTTTAAGATTTTATTTATTTGTCAGAGAGAGAGAGAGAATGAGCACAAGGGGAGCGGCAGGCAGAGGGAGAAGCAGGCTCCCTGCGAGCAAGGGGCCCGATGCAGGACTCGATCGCAGTACCCTGGGATCATGACCTGAGCCGAAGGCAGACGCTTAACTGACTGAGCCACCCAGGTGCCCCTACCCAACCTTTTTTTTTTTTTCCTTCACTTGGGATCAAACCCATATCACCACCCAATGATTTTCTCAGTCTCCTACAGCTGCCTCCTCATTTTCTCTCACAGGCATTTTCCCTAACACATCCTTGCACATTTAAACCCATCTTGGTAACTGCCTCTCAGAGGACTCAAACTGTCAAAATAACATGCCAAATGTGTGAGATGCAACTAAAGAAACAGCTAAAAGAACATTTATACCATTAAGTGTCAGTAACAAAAAAAAATCAAAGTTTCAAATCAATCATCTAAGTTTATACCTTTAGAAATTAGAAAGGTAGAGCAAATTATACCCCAATTAAAGAGAATGGAAAAAATAATAAAGAGTATGTATCACTGGATTGGAAAATAGAAGAGCAACTGGAAAATAAATAATAAACTAAAAAACTGGTTCTTTGACCGATCAAGAAAATTGATAAACCTCTAGTCAGAATGACTAAAGAAAACAAGTGAGAAGATATAAATTACCAGTATCAGGAAAGAAAGAGGGAACAGTACTAGAAATCCTACAGGAATTTCCCAAATTACAAAGAAATGGTCTTTCATATGTTTGCTAATAAGTCCAGCCACGTTACAGTTCTTTGCTAACCCAGAGAATCTTAAATTATGATATAGCTGAAAGCTCTCATTTCCCTTAAGATTAGTTAACCCCTCAAAGCTCAAATTTCTAGGAGTTATAAATCCTACACCACCCTGAGACCAATGTGGGGGCTGGGTAGAGATTTCAAGACTGCCATGGCAGCAGGGAAAAGCTCTGATGAGGATGAAGAGAAGAAAGCAGCAATATGTTCTTAGCTCTACTCTCCATTCCCCAGTGAAGGCCAGGAGGAGGTGCCAGACGCATTCTCAGCAAAAAAATGAGAAGAGCTTCTAGTGCAGAAAAATGTTAACAGGAGAAAGGGCACTCACAGAACAAGAGTATATTATAAGTTATCTATCAACTGTATATGTTAAGAAAGTTAAGAGACTGTCGAAAAATAACTGAACATAACCTCTGGTTCAAACTCAGCCACAGCCCCAGAAGGTGTGGTAAATTATATTCTAACATAAAAGAGTCTGTGATAGAAATAAATTGGAAATAAACAAAATAACAAGCAAAATTATATACAAACTAACAATAAAATGATCAACAAAAGAAAAACTTAAGAGTATTTCCTATTATAGTCCAAATAGTAATGTTCCTACAAATATTATTAGATGATAAGTAACAAGAACACTGTAATTAGCTCAAGACAATACTGTTCATGCACTGATAAAATCACAAAGAAAAAATAAACTTGCTTAACTCAAAACTGAAGTATCACGTTGACAAACACTACAGAAATTATTTGGTCATGCACATGTGCAGATGTAGCCTCGTAAGACTGCCAAACATCTGTGGCAGCCAGACTTCTCAGGAAAATACTGTATGTATCACAGTCCTAAGCAAACACAAAAAAATGGATTTACTTCAGCATTTCCAAATATCAATTTTAGTAACCTTTAACTTATTCAACTGATTACTACTAAAAAGCTCTTACTGATATGTGAAAATAATTCTAGGTATTTGAATTTCATAGCATAACCTCAGGAACCAAAGAAAAGATGTGCATTTTGAAATTGCTGTGCAAGTTCATCAGAAGAAAACTCCTGGCTGGCAACCACAGAATGAACTTTGCTAAATTCACTCCTTCCATTCTTTTGCTCAGAATGCTCCTACGTATCAATTTTAACATGAAATGCCTTCATTCTTCCCTTCCATCTTTCTTAAAGTTTACGTTTCACGAGGCTTAATTCTAGTTTGCCATATTCCACAAGGATTTATTTAATTTGGGTCCCTTGGTAGAAAGCTTCACTGTATTTAGAAACAATACCATTCAGTTAATTTATACACGTTAGTTTTCACTTCCCACTTAGAAAATCAACTTTTGGATGACAAAGACCATTCAGAAAAAGTAGCAGAAAACACTTGAAATCTGTCAGACTTCCCTGAGCCTAAATCCTAGCTCTTCCACTTAGCAGAATTATGAGTTTGGGAGACTTATTTTATCTGAGTCATCATGTTTCCTCATAAACAGTAATATCACTATCAACCTTGTACGATATTTGTGAGGATTAAGTGAAATAAAATTCAGGGACTGCTTTAATCACATCTTCCTTCTTTTTCCCCACTTATAAAATCATCGTATCTTCGACACCAGCAACTAACACTGCCTTGCGAATGTAATGGGTACTTGATAAAACCCTATTGTGATAGGCTGATTGGTACCTGATAAAAATATCTGTAAGACTGAAAAATCTGTCTCATTATAGTAAGCAATACAAAATAAAGTTATAAAACACTGTAGAAAAATGCTTATTGAGTTCATTAATTCAATCAGGAAACCATTATTTCTGCATTCCAGACTAAGAGTATTTCCACATTTTCACATATCTAGAAAGTCTTCCAGACTGTGATTAAAGGATCAAAGCTTCCCACTATTCATACCTTCCTCATTTTAACTTGTTCCTATTACAATTAAAATAACTGATATAACTCACAACTCCCTGATTCATTATTTCTGCCTATGCTCATGTCCAGACCATCAGACAAGTTTCCTGGAATAAATTCAACCACTGCAATAAATTCTATAGTCAATAGTTTGAGGATTAACTGCTTTTTTCCCTTCACCATAGTAAGGTATGGGAAAGAATATAAAGCTGACAGTATATAATTAGTTATTTCTAAGTCTCCCCAACTACGGACACTACATATTTTAGTTTCTTATATGCTCATAGTATAACTGAAATGTTATCTACAAATATGGAATATAAAAAAGGTTTCTAAAGGCATTTGGGGGTCTAAAAGTAAAATATCTAATCAAAAATATATGGTATAAATTTAAAAAGTCACAACCCCCACCTACAATCAAAATTCACTGGTCTATTATAGTTTTTACCTATATCTATACTCACTTATACTTACAATGGGCCAGGCACTTTGAGTTTTATGTAATTATTTCAAAAAATACTCAACAATGCTATACTAATTCAAAGGGATACTGTATCCCAATGTTTATAGCAGCATTATTTATAACAGCCAAATTATGAAAACAGCCCAAGTGTTCATCAACTGGTAAGTGGATAAAAAAGATGTGGGATGTACATACACACACACACACACACACACACACACACACACACACACATATACACAATGGAATATTACTCAGCCATAAAAAAAAAAAAAGACGAAATCTTGTCATTTGCAATGACATGGATGGAGCTAGAGAGTATTATTATGCTAGGCCAAATAAGTAAGTCAGGGAAAGACAAACACTATATGATTCACTCATATGTGGAATTTAAGAAACAAAACAAACAAAGGGGGAAAAAAGAGGGAGGCAAATCAAGAAACAGACTCTTAACTATGGAGAACAAACTGATAGTTACCAGAGGAGAGGTGGATGGGGAGTGGGTAAAATAGGTGATGGGGATTAAGGAGAACACTTGCTGAGATGAGCCTCGGGTGTTGCATATAAGTGTTGAATCACTAAATTGTAGAAATAAAACTAATATTACACTGTTTGTTAACTGGAATTTGATTTAAAACTTTTTTTAAAAATTAAAAAAAAAAGAACTGAGTAACTTAAAGCTTTATCAGGTTACGTCATTTGCCCAAGGTCATATAGCTAGTATGTATGTAGTAGAGGAGCCACAGTTTGAACCCCTTATAATAATATTATATGGGCAACTCATTTTAAATAGTTCTAAAATAATAAAGTTCAAATTTACAATTTTAATCATGAGCAACTATCCATTTTATAAAAGGTTTACTTATTTAAGTACTCAATCATAGGATCATCCTAATTTATAAGAACCTCCAATTCCTTCAAAATATGACTGAACTAACAAAACTTCTATATACTTACATATAAACTCTTCAAAGCTATCTAATGGTGAAAATTAGAATAAACTACAATTTTATCGAAATAACAAAATACCTAGAGACATTTAGTTAGTATAGCTATAGACATTTGTTAAGAGAAAGTAATAAACAGCTCAATCATTTATGTATGGATGGATTTCATAATGCCTAACAACTGATAAGGCTATTTTTAATGCTAATTTTACCAATATTTGAAAACACACTTAAAGATAAAAACACATAAACAATTCAAATACTACTTGCATTTTCACAAGACTTGATAAAGGACACACGACTTCTCTGGTTGCTACACTTCGATTTGCTACGTAAGTGCAATCTGTCTATTAAAAACAGAATTAATGGAGCACCTGGGTGGCTCAGTGGGTTAGGTGTCTGACTCTTAATCTGGCTTCGGTCATGATCTCAAGGTCCTGGGATGGAGCCCTGCATTGGGCTCCATGCTCAGCAGAGTCTACTTGAGGATTTCTCTCCCTTTCCCTCTATCCCTCCATTTGTGCTCTCTGATTGTCTCTGTCTCTAAAATAAATAAATGAATCTTTTTTAAAAAACATGATTAATAATATTTGGTCAAGTTTTATTTTTATTTTTTAGGCAAAATGGTCTTAAAGCACTTAAACTATTTGGCTCAAATTTATGGCTTCATAGGACAAAATTGAGTATTTAATACAATTTTTATTTTATTTCAGCTACAACTGGACATTAATTTTCTGTACGATTTTAACAAAGAGTTTAATCTTCAAATGAGATCAGAAGAATAAACAATGCTTGATATAAATAGCTAAATAATATTTGTTGCAGTCAGAAAAGCCAATGTATGAGCTCTGTTCTGGCTTACCCATAGACAATATAAAATTTTTTAAACATCAGCGTTAAAATACTCAAACAGCTTTCCCCTTTGGCAATGAATGGCACATTCCCCTAAACTACTCCCCAGTAATCACCCACAAAGGACCAAAAGCTACACTTAAAAATAATTCTTAGGTTACCTTTGTGACTCAGTTTGTTTAGTTTGCATACAAAAGCACAGTGAAGTTTAGAACACCATCTTATCTGAAAAAGCACTAGATTCCCAGCCTTATATTCTGGCTAATTTTATGACCTGACCAATGTCACTTTTCTCCCTCCCAAAAATCTAAGACCTATGGGGTGCCTGGGTAGCTCAGCTGGTCAAGCATCCAACTCTTGATTTCAGCTCCCGGCATGATCTCAGAGTTGTGAAATAAAGCCCTGTGACCGGCTCCATGCTGGGCATGGAGCCTGCTTCATATTCCCTCTCTCCCTCTAGCTTCCCCCCCCCCAAAAAGCAGGACTAAGACTGAGTTACTTAAATCTGTAGATTTTCTCTATGGATATTTAATGATTTAACTACACAAATTAACAACAAATGGGGGTAAAAACCTGGTGTTATGAAGTCTATTCATAGGCTCACCTGAGAATGATATAATCAGGCTTGTAGCCATATCTATTCTTTTGGGGAAAAAAATTAGAATTACTTGTGAAATGAAGAAGAAACAGAAGACCCTAAAGTTATTGCTAGGATTTGAAACAATGAAATTAAAATAACTAATGCTTGACTGAGAAACACTGGAACTCTTATTTTAAGAGTTCAGGGGCACCTGGCTGGCCCAGTTGGTAAAGCATGCAACTCTTGATCTCAGGGTTGTAAGTTCGAGACCCTCTCCCTCTGCCTCTCCCCTTGCTTGTGTTCTGTCTCTCTCTCAAATGAATAAATAAAATCTTTTTAAAAAAAAATGAAGTTTCTCCTATTCATGCATAAGCCAGTGATTAAGTGGAAATCTCTAAGAAAGTCAAGTCACAAATTATACAAATAATTTTTCTAAGATCCTACTCCTAACATGTCCCCACCCACTGAGAGCTTAATTCCTAGGAAATATAATTCAAAGAATTCATCAGGCACAATATATGTGAACATCCCTAACCAAAATCTGTTCATTGACTGTCTCAACTCTACATATCTCAATACATAATAATTAAGTACTCATTTCTTATTATATTACGCCAATTTTTAACCCTTTGTCTTTCTCTGGGTTTAGAAATAAATTGTCTTCTCAGTCACATCTCAAAGGATCTATTTCTAAAACCCTTTATCACATTTGTATGTCTTCCTTTGGTCTTCTCCAAGTTCAGTATATCTGACTTCATTTGTTGTGTTGGACTTTAAGTATAATAGATCAGGAAAAGAAAAGGTCATTGTACTGGCTCCTGTCCCTTACATTACCCAGCCCATAAAATCAGCCCACTATTAGAAGCAATAACTCAAATCCTACCTCTCTTCAAATCAGAAAGACACCTGAAGTAGAATTTATAAATTCCCTTTTTAAAATTCTTATTAATTAAATAATGAGGTATAATAGAAAGAGTCTTGGTTTCATCTTTTATACATGATCTAACTTCTCTGAGACTCAGTTTTCACATCTGCAAAAATAAGAATACCATTTCATGGAGATACAAAAATAAAAGATGACAACTTTTATTAAAAAGAACTATCAAATATCAAAGGTTACAAAGTCCTAAGCAATGTTGGCATCCTTACCAACATTTGCTCAACGAAATCAACTCCTGGGATATAGGTGCTCAATAAATGCTACTTTTCTTTCTACATTTTAGGATTGATTTTCCCAAAGAGTATAAAAACATTCAACTACATAAACATTGGATTTTCATCTACATTATGTTCAGTCTCCCCATTCAGTGATATTAATAAACTCACATAAAAACTGTCATTTAAAAATTTCACCTTGCTGTTGAAACAAAAGCTAAATTTTTACAGTAAACCATAATAGGTATTCTATCGTATACTTAAGTTACATGAATCTCAACAAGCATTAAAGTAATTACATCACCTACCTTACATCATATCCAAAAAAATCAATTCCAGGTGGATAATAAAAAAGTAAAACAATAAAGGCATCAAAAGATACCCTCAAGAAAGTGAAAAGAAATAAAGCCACAGAGTAAAAGAAAACTCCTGTTTTTTCCTAAATTCCTTCTGGGATTTTTTTGGGGGGAAGGGATAGGTAAAAGAAAACCCTTTTATTTCTCAGAACAAGTTGGAATAGAAGTATGAAGATGTGCAACAGATCACAAATGCCACTACTGAAATCACACAACCAAGAATCCCTATCCCCTGAGAGACAGCAAATAATTTTTTTTAAGTTTTTATTTTTAGGTAATCTCTACACCAAACATGGAGCTTGAACTCACAACCCCAAGATCAAGAGTAATATATGCTCCACTGACTGAACCAACCAGGTGACCCAGCAAATAATTTAAATTCCCACAACACATATGATTAATAAAAGGCTTAGATCCAGAACATATAAAAAAAAAACTCCTACACATTAGCACACCTTGAGCAGGCATTTCAGAAAATAGGATAGCCAATCCTCAATGTCATTAGTGATCAGCAAAATAAAACGCAGGCTAGAACCACAAAACACTACTAAATACCCACCAGAATGGTAAAACTGGGAAAAAAAGAAAATCACAATTGTTGACAAAAATGTGGAGAAAATGTGGAGTAACAAGAACACTGCTGGTAGAAGTACAATTGGCAAAAACCACTTTGAAAATGACTTGACAATATCGCCTAAAATGAACAAACATATTCACTATGACCTGATTAACTTTATTCTTAGGTAAATAGCCACCAAAACAATGTGTGTACATGTGCACCAAGAAACATATATTAACATGTTAGCATAATTCATAATATCAAAAACTCAAAGGGATTCAATCATCCAGCAACAGTAGTATGGATAAATAGTAGTATATTTCTCCAATGGAACGTTATCCAACAATGAAAAAGAAAAAAAAGAGCTATAAGCAAAAACATGATGAATCTCACAAATATAACATGAACAGGCCCAACATTAATCAGGTTAAGACATATATGCTTAGATGTTAAAGCTATTTATAAGAGCAAGAAAGGGACTGCCTTAAAAGAAGAATGACTACTCTGGGATGCCTGGGTGGCTCAGTCGGTTAAGCGTCTGCCTTTGGCTTAGGTCATGATCTCAGGGTCCTGGAACTGAGTCCCGCATCTGGCTCCCTGCTCAATGGGGAGTCTGTTTCTCCCTCTCTCTGTCCTTCCCCCAATTTGTGCTCTCTCTCCCCCCCCAAAAAAAAAAAATAAAATCTTTAAAAGAAATTTTAAAAAAAAAAGAAGAGTGACAACTCTGAGGAAAAAGAATGGAGTACTGACCAAGTCTAAGGGGTCATAAGGCGCGCTTCTAGAGCACTGACAATACTTTTTTCTTTACCTCTGTGATGGTTACACAGATTTCACTTTGTGGTAATTCACTAAGCTATATATTTTGGTTCTGTGTACTTTAATGTATACATACTACATTTCACAAAATAAAAAGCTGTAAGAGAGGGAAGAAGAAAGAAAATAAATAATAAGGTCACAACCTTTTCTAAAAAGATACCTGAAGAATTAAGGTAAATGCTCAGGGCAAATGAAAAACTGATAGCAAATGAGCACATGAAAAGATACTCAACATCACTAGTCATCAGTGACATGTAAATTAAAACCATAATGAGTAACATTACACACCTGTTTAGAATGCCTGAAATATTTTTAAAACTCAAAATACTGAGCATTGGTAAGGATACAGAGCAACTGGAACACTCATAAAAGGTTGGTGGGAATGCAAACTGCTACAGACACTTTGAAAAACAATTTAGCAGTTTATTACAAAACTAAACATACCCTTACCATATAATTCACCAATTTCATTCTTAGTACTTAGCCAACAGAAATAAAAACTCACATACACATAAAACTGTATGCAAATGTTGATAGCAGCTTCACTCATAATCATTAAAAAACAAAACACAAATCCAAATGTCTTTCAACAGATGAATGGATAAAGAAACTGGTATATCCATAAAATGGTATATTACTCAACAAAAAGGAACAACAACAACATGCATGATCCCAAATACAAGTTGCTAAGTTAACAAAGCTTGACCTAAAAGGCCTGTATGTATGATTCCATTTATATGACATTCTAGAAAACCCAAAACAATAGAGACACAGAACAAACCACTAATTGCTAGGGGGGTTGGAGGTACAGGCTGACTATAAATGGTAGAACAAAGGAATTTTGAGGAGGGATGGAACTGCTCTATATTATGACTATGGCAGTAGATATACAGCTATGCATTTGTCAAGACCCTGTATATCACAATGACCTTTACTATATGTGAATTAAAAAATAAATTTTTTTTTTAAAGATTTTATTTATTTATTTGACAGAGATAGAGACAGCCAGCGAGAGAGGGAACACAAGCAGGGGGAGTGGGAGAGGAAGAAGCAGGCTCCTAGCGGAGGAGCCTGATGTGGGGCTCGATCCCAGAACGCTGGGATCATGCCCTGAGCTGAAGGCAGGCGCTTAACCACTGTGCCACCCAGGCGCCCCAAAAAATAAATTTTTAAAAAACTTTAAAACACTATGGTCACAGCACTACCACAGATTTATAGAAGTATCGAAATGACAAATTTATCATAAAATATCCCCAAATTCAAGAATCTTAGAAATATGTTATTACGTAATTATACAGTGTAAAAAAATCATTATGTAATTCACTTAGATATTTAACTATAATAATACCAATAAACATTACTGATGGGGCACCTGGGTGGTGCAGTTGGTTAAGCAGCTGACCCTTGGTTTTGGCTCAGGTCATGATCTCAGAGTCATGAGATCAAGCTCGGCATCAGGCTCTGAACTGGGCATGGAGCCTGCTTAAGATTCTTTCTCTCTCTCTGCCCCTCCCCCCTCCCCTCTCTCTCTCTTTCTCCCCCTCTTAAAAAAAAAAATTACTGATAACATTAAAGATGCACTTGGTTAACATTTTATATATACATTTTAATCCTTCAAACAATCATATAAAGTGAAAATTATCTCAACTGTACCAATGAGGAAACAAACCCAGAAAGAATAAAGAAATATCTTACCCATGCACAGACATCTAGTAAGTGGTGAAGCTGAAGTTTAATGCCCTTGTACCTGTCTTTCCCTGCCTATTTTCTTTTCTACACACTGTCTCTTAATTCAAAAGCTTTTATAATTCCTTAATGAGTAATTTTTTTCTTTACATTATATGAAAAGTGTTAATACTTCCTAAATTTGTAACTTTAAAATCGATCAGGGATATTTTATATTATTCAAACACCCACATATTCATAATCATATAAAACGAAGTTAAAATATGCAGCCTCTGCCCTCAAGATGTTATAGTCTAATACGTGGCACACATATGACAAAGAAGGTAGGCAATTTTAAAAATCAAAAACCAGTAGCTGGGTGCCTGGGTGGCTCAGTTGGTTAAGTGTCTTCTTTCGACTCAGGTCATGATCCCAGGGTCCTGGGATCGAGTCTACTTCTCTCTCTACCCCTCCCCTCTGCTTGTGTGCCCACGTGCGCACGAACTCTCTCTCTCTCTCTCTCTCACAAAAAATACATAAATAAAATATTTTTTCAAAAAAAAAAACAGTAGCTGAATGGGCAGTTAGGGGAAAAAACATGGGTAGTATGAGTACCTCATAATAATAAGATAGTTCTGACTGCTTCCTCCTATATCTTGCATCATCACTGTCTTTCACTTTACTTATATATAAGGGGGTATGTGTGTCTAAACACACACATAAGCAAACATATTCAAATACAGTATTGTTATTAAACTTATCTGTTAGATTAAGAACAAAAAGTAAGTTTTTCTTTTACCTTCACTCTTCTCTGATGCTCTTCCTTTATTTAGATCTGAGTTTCTGCCTATATCATTTTCCTTGGCTCTAAAAGAACTTCTTTTAACATTTCTTGCAAGTAAGGTCTCCTAGCAAAAAACTCCTTTGATAATCTTTTATTTCTCCTTCACTTCTTAATTTTAGAAAGAGAGAGAGCAGCACGCAGGAGCAGAAGGAGGGGCAGAGGGAAAGAGAGAATCCTTGAGCAGAAGAGACTCTCCTGTGAGCATGGAGCCCAACGTGGGGCTCAATCCCAGAATCCTGAAATCATGATCCAAGCCAAAATCAAATGATATACCTAGGTGTAGTTCTTTTGACATTTATCCTACTTAGTGTTCTCCGAGCTTTCTGAATCTTTGGTTTGGTATTTGATGTTAATTTGGGGGAAATTCTCAGTTGTTATTGTTTCAAATATTCTGTGCCTTTCTCTCATTCTCTTTCTGGTATTTCCATTATGCATGTGTTACACCTTTTATAGTCATCCCACAGTCCTTGGATATTCTGTTCTGCTGTTTGTTTCTGTTTTTTTTCCCCCCTGGTCTTTTTCTCTTTGGTTTTCAGTTTTCAAGGAGTGTATTGATGTATCCTCTTGCTCAAAGATTCTTTCATCAGGGTGCCTAGTCTACTAATGAGCCCATCAAAGCTATTCCTCATTTCTATTAGCGTTCTTTTCTCTAGCATTTCTTTTTGGTTCTTTCTCAGAATTTCCATCCTTCTCCTTACCATTGCCTACTTTTTCTTATATGTTGTCTACTTTATCCATTAGCACCTTTAGCCTATTAATCACAATTGTTTTATATTCCAGCCTGATCATTCCAACACCTCTGCCATATCTAAGCCTGGTTCTGATGCTTGCTCTGTCTCTTCCAACTGTATTTTCTGCCTTTTCGTATGTTTTATAAATTTTTTCTTGACAACCAAGGCATAATGGACTAGGGAAAAGGCACTGCTATAAACAGGCCTTTAGCAATGTGTGGTGAGGTGTGGGGGGTGGCAGAGCATTTTATAGTTCTATGATCAGGTCTCAGTCCTTTAAAGAGCCTGTGCTTCTAGACTATGAACTTCACAAGTGCTTCTCAATCCATCCCACCACCCCTTAGGGAGGGCAGAATGGTTAGAGTAGGCTGAAGTTATGTTGTTTCCCTTCTCCCATACAGAAGGCTTGAGCAGCTGGAATTCAGTATTTCCCTTCTCCTACATCAGGCAGGTTCTCATAAACTCCAGTCGGTTAGGCTCTGATGAAATAGTTTCTCCTGAGGGTAGGCCTTATTAAGAAGAACAAAATGCTCTGGTATATTTCAAAATTATTCCTTTTCCCTTTTCTCTGCTAAAAGCAAGAGGGGATTTTTCTCTAATATTCACTAAGAGAACCTGATAGAGATGCAAGAAGTGAAACTCACGAAAGTGCAGGGGCCCTCAATAACTGGTTCCCCTACAGAGTTCTGAACTCTTAAAGCTGTCCACACTGAGCCTTCAGCAATTTGTCAACTATAATCAGATTTACCTATACCAGCACTAGTTCCTGGCAAGGTTGCTACTCTGGTTAAGTTGTGATTCACTGTATTCTCTACCGATCTCTCCAATTTTGAGGGCAGTGGTTTGCCTTGTGACCTCTCTTCATTTATGGATCTAAGAAAAGTTGTTGATTTTTCAATATGCTTAGCTTTTACTCGTTAGAATGAGATGGCAATATCCAAGCTTCTTATATGCCATACCAGAAACCAGAAGTCTGCATTTTCTTTTAAGAATGTTTTTCTAGGGGCGCCTGGGTGGCACAGCAGTTAAGCGTCTGCCTTCGGCTCAGGGCGTGATCCTGGCGTTATGGGATCGAGCCCCACATCAGGCTCCTCTGCTATGAGCCTGCTTCTTCCTCTCCCACTCCCCCTGCTTAGTTCCCTCTCTCGCTGGCTGTCTCTATCTCTGTCAAATAAATAAAATCTTTAAAAAAAAAAAGAAAAGAAAGAATGTTTTTCTACACCACAAGCTTAAAAATTTATGTAGAATAAGAAAAAAACATACAAACCCAATATCATGTACAACAAAATTGTGTTGTATACTTTGAAAATTATTTATTACTTTTCACTTTCCCCATACACTGCATGTATTCATGTTTCTACATGTCTAGCCTAGCTCAGATACTGTTCTTAAACATATGAACCTACCAATTTAACTGTAGAAATCAATATAAAGTTATAAACTGCAATCCTTGAAATACATTCTTCAAACAAGCAATTAAAATACAGCTTACCATTTTGATGCCTGTGGAAAATGTCACTGGTTTTATAGGTTTAGGTTTCTCAAGTTGCATTTCCAACTGGGTAGATCTATCCTTATGCTGAGCCAAAAGTAGAGCAACAGGGAGATCAGAACTCTCCTGTAAGAAAAGTAAAAGTGCAATATGAAAGTTAAAAGGAAAAACTAATGAGCAACGAGTCTTTTATTTTAAATTATGCCTTTTCATAAGCATTTGATGTCAACCTAAATATTCACTTTACGGAAAACACTTCACAAAAAATTTTAACATTCCATAATAAGAAAAGGCTGTTTGAGATTCATAAATCAACATAACCTGCAAAAAAGTATTTTTATAAAATCCACATTAAAGAAAATATAATAGGGTCTTATTTCATCTAGCAAAGCCAAACATATTTATTAAACTAAAAAAAACTAAAAGCTAATCACAAAAAGTAATACAAAGTACTATAACTTAGATCAGATGTTTATCTAAGACATTCTTCTACCAGTGAATTCAGACCAGTCTGCAATTGTTTCCCATTAGATTTCACCTGAGGCCGTTTGGAAATGATCCTTGTTCTGTTTTGCAAAATGGAACAACTGTTAAGTACAACCAAAAATATATTTATTTTCTCCTTTATAGACTTATTTTTAGAAATTAAGTCTAGATTTTCTTGATTAACAAAATGATAGTAAATATTTCTAATATATTGATACTAAATCAGGGCTACTATTTACACAAATCTGCACACATACATATTAATAACAAGCAAATTACTAATTCTTATATGTAGCCTTATTTATCCTGTTTAACATAAAGTTCTCTTACACGTTTAAACTGCTGTGGAACTAAGGTCTAAACTAAAAGTATCCAAACCTCTTCTCTTCTGAGTTTTCAGTTAAATAAGAACATAGAAACACATGCAGAAGGAAGGAGATCATACATACAAACACAGTACTTTATATGTGTAAACAAAACTGAAGGTTACAAACACATTTCTATCTCCTATACCAAGGCTACCTACAAAAACACACATATTCTTCAAATAGCCTACAGATTTTTAAAATAATAACTAGAGTGCTTATGGCTTAGCATTTACCATAATATTGCCTCAAAAGTTCATTTATTTAATCTTTAAAAACCCTACAGAATTTAATCCTTAAAAACATTATATTGCTTAACATCTCATAGTATGAAAGTAAAAATATAGTAGAATCTAATTTTCTTTCCAAATCTAACAACTTAAGAATATTTTTAAGCCACAAATCTAGTTAATTAACATATTTAAAGGAACTGTTTTAAGGCTACAGTACAGAAGTAATTCAAATAACAAGCAATTTATTTCAACAGAATAGTCCTAGAATAAATTTGTACCTAAAGACTTGGTAACAGAAGTGCTTTGCAAGAGCAATTTACAAAGATTAAAATTTTTTATTTGAAAGAACACAAATTTTATTTATAAAATAGAGCCTTGGGACCTTTAGTAATAAGGAAGGAGAATGAGTGAAACATACTATGAGAATATACTTGAATACCTTTCATATTCTACAATAAAGCATTAATTCTGCATTAGTAACAGTACTACTGTGAATTTCTGCAGCTATTCTAGATTTCCATTAAGAATTTTACAGAAAAGCGGCACCTGGGTGGCTCAGTTGGTCGGGTGTCCAACTCCTGATTTCAGCCCAGGTCAGACCTCAGGGTCATGAGACTGAGCCCCACATCAGGCTCCATGCTCAGTGAGGAGTCTGCTTGTCCCTTTCCCTCTGCTCCTACCCCCACCCCACCCCTGCTCGCTTACTTTCTCAAATAAATAAAGACTTTTTTTTAAAACAGAACTTTAAATAAAATGTGAAAAAAAAAGAATTTTATAATAAAATGTAAAATTTTAAATGGGCTATGGCCCAAAATACCTTTTAAAACCCATTACTATCTTTTCATATGTAAAAACTAACAGAAAAAAAATAAATTTCTTGGCATTCCTTCTCAACTTACACTCTAAGTGAATTCAAATGCTCTTCCATACCTGGTATTTACTCTAATAAGTGAAAGTCCTTGCCTAAAAGCAAGACAATGCGGTTACTTCAAAAAGGTTGTTAATCAATACTTTGGCCTGTTTTAATCCTGGTTTTGCTTTCACATAAAAGGACCTGAATATTAAAATGTCTTGGTAATACAGCTAAAATTTAATAAAAATTAAACGTTCTAGGAATCTAAAACTAATTTTGACATTAAGGCATACAATTTACTTCAATCTGCTTTATTCCATTTTAGCATTCAAAACTCTGAAGCCTGAAAATCCCTGTGAATGTTAAATTAGAATTAAGCAGGAGCTCTAACAACAAAAATCTACAGAGTAAAATAAACTATGGGAACATACATGCTTTCAGGAATACATAAAATGCAGATTCAGCCTTGTAAGTTATTTAATTTTTCTTAGCTTTCCAGTCTATCTTGAAAGGTTCTCTAAACTACATTAATTGCCTGAAGGTATACTGTTTAATATTTAAAGAAATTTTAATAAGACTGCCTGTAATACTCATTAAAAACTTTATAATGGCCATTTTTTAAAGATTATTTTAACTGACTTTAAGCAAGCCATCTGGCAAACAATATTTCTAATAAAAATCAGCTACTACATTTGACAACAATATTAACCCTTAACAAAATTTAAGACATAACTGAAGAGAATTTTCAAATAGGAATATAAAAAGATTTAATAAGTCAGGACCTGTTTAAAATTCTTTTTCCAAACTGTTAAAAAAATTGAATTTACAGTTAGGATTAAATAAATGGACTTTTTAGGCAACATTATGGTAAATGCTAAGCCATAAACATTAAGACCATAACATTAAAATCCTGTCATATACAGTATAATATAATGCTTTTTAAAGGTTAAAAAGTGACCATTAGCACAAAACCAAACCCAAAAACAGGAGAAAAAAATTCTACTAAGTAATACTTGTTGCCTAAATTAGATCCAGAGAATAATTCTAAGATTTAAGCATCCAGACATATTCACAAATGCCAATATTATCTTTTTTATAGAATCTAATACATGAACAAACATAGAAAAAGAAATAGAATATTTTTTTTTACTTATTAGGGATTCAGGAAGATAAAAAGAAATTTCATAAATACTTTCAATTAGTCAATAAGCACTAAAACATATGGTCATATTTTAACAAAAAAATTAATGAATATTAAAAAATTAAAACAACAGAATTTTTAAGAAATAAATAGGAAACCAGAAATTCAAAACGTACTGATATTCTAAAACAATCTGTTGTAATTAATTGTTCTAATGAGTACAGTAAATTGCTAAGGATTATTTAACCACCATGTTACATGATCTAAATAGTGAAGAAAGTATGTGCACTAATGACTTGCAGGTGAAGAAAACAGGAAGTTGGGGGGGGGGGGGGGAGCTCACAAAAACCAATATTAACTCCAGATTATACACAACGTACAACATTGGCAGTTTCACAACTTGCTTCATGCCCCACTGAATTAAACGGGAGCTTCATGCCAATAGCAGCAGCTCAATGAGGCAGCAAAACTTATTACTTTGAGGGCTAAAAAAATATCCAAGAGTAATTGCTATGCAAAGCTAGCTAACCTCAAAATTAAATCTAAAAACTACATTAGATGAAATATTTTTAATGTTAAACTGTATTTTCATTTCATATCTAAGTTCTATATTTGGAATTAATTCAATTAATTGAACAAAGGAGAAGGGTTACCAAGGAAAGTGTGTTCCTCTTTGTGTAAAATAATGGGGGAAAGAAACTTTCAATAAAATAATTTTAACATCAATGTTTACTAATTCATTCTTTAAAGTTCTTAATTTCTCACAAGATAATGTCAACAAAAAATGTGAAACACATGTATCATTTCAACTGTTAAAAGCCACAACTGACACTTAATAGTTTCAAGAAAAATTAATGGAAATTGCTAAGGAAAATACCATACTCTATTTTATATGCTACTGTCTTCATTTTTAAAACCCAATTTATATTCCACTTACACAAAGCAGATAGGGTTTATGATAAGCATTTTCTATCTAAGCCTCATTAATGTCCTTACTCTCACTTTTCCTTTACTCTCTCACCTACTTCTAATTTAATTACCTTGTTTTCTCTTTTTATTCCTGGTTAGCTGACTTTTGGCCAAAAGAACAGCAGAAAAATACACACACACACACTTACCCAATTATAGAGTAACAAACACCATAACAACAAAACCAATGAATTAAAGTATGCTAACACCACATATAAATTAATTACGTGGACAGAAAAGGAAAGGGAAGAATGCAAATAGACTCTTCTGGACAGGACCACTTCTACTGTGATTTTATCAGTATCACCTCAGCTCATAAGCATCAAATAATATATTGTCAAATCTATGGAACACTTCATAAACCTCAGTTATTATTACTGCTGTTATCTAACAATGGTGAATACTTGGGGAGCTAACTATTGGGAAACACAAATAACTCACAAAACACTGCCATTTCTTTCAAATATATTTTTTTCTCATGCAAAAATATGAAACACAGTTCTCACAGAGAAGTAGAATCACTATAAATTTCACCATGAAGCCAAAACACTTGAAATGAGCTAGTTATAAGAAAGCCAGTATTAATTAGGAGAAAATTGCTCTGAAAACAATGAGTTTTAGTCAGTAAGCTTAAAAACACATAAATAACCTATTAATAGTACACTATCTTATATCAGTTATATTGCTCTTTCATCTGAAAATAAAACGGATATTGAAAGGCTGTTTTTTTTAAATGAAGGAACAGAAGTTGAATACACCAGCATTGAGTATACAGTAGAAATGCCATTTAAATGCCATTATCCAGCAAAATAAATAGGAAAGATAAACTCTGAATGCACTTAGCATTAATACATACCAGTTCATCTAAAAAAGCCTGCTTATTCTTCCTTTTTAGAATCTGCTGCAGTTGTTCTTCTTTTTGTATAAACAGTCTTCTTTGTTCATTTTCCTGTCTTTCTACCTCTAAAGCTTCTTCCAATTCCTCCTGTTCCCGAGTCTAAAACAAATATTTATATACAGCATGGAATAAATTTGGTAACCAAAATCAATCCTAACTACACTCTAACACTTTTTTTTTGGAAGCATAAAACACACTAGTCACTTACAGTTTAATAGAGCACCATTTTTACTCCGAAGGAACTAGAGTTCATTTTACTTCATGTGGACATGGTACTATCAAAGAGAATGACACCTACCATTAAACAAACACCTAAACAAGTACACTGTGCTCAGCAGGAAATCTGTATAGCAATGGATTTATTTATTTATAATTATTACAGATAGTTTCAAGTCATTCATTTTAGAAGATTTAGCAAGAAAAACAAAACAAAAACCCAACAAAAACAACACAGAAATAATTTATACAAAGCTAATAATTGAAACACTCCATTGAAAAGACTGGCTTATTTAATAGAAACAATTTCCAGAACACTCCAGATAATGAAAAGTTATCACTGTACTGAGTTTTTTCCCAAGCTGAAATAAGTCTTCATGATGCTAGAGTTCCAAATAGTATTCATTTAAGAGAAGTTGTAAAAAACTGAAGTTATTTTTTAACATAAGCATATAAATCTGTGCAATGAAAAATTCAAAATTCAAAGCTAATATGTAAACAGAATGAACCATGGTTCTACTCATTCTCCTTTTATGGAAATCCTCAGAAATATCAAATAATTCCAGACTCTGAAATTTACTCCAACTCTAAGTCATACTTAAAAACAACAGTATACCTAGTCTTTGCTCTTTAATTCTTATGAATGAAAAATACAGTAAAATCTAAATGGCTTTATTTTAAAGCTCTTTTTTTTTTTAATTTGACAGAACACTGAAAAATTATGGCACCTCAAGTAAATACAGAATGGAGGAAGAGAACATAATAGGTCTGAGCATCATGAATATAATATATGAATAACAAAGACCTCAGAGAAAAAAATATATTTTATATAAATAATATTTAAAACCCTCTATCAGATTTTTTTTTCAAATTTACACGTTAGATAAAGTTCTCGAACAAAAAGATGTTTCACCTACAATTCAAACTCACTACTAAATCCAAAATTAAGTTTAGCATCTGGTCTCCCAAAGCTGATCATACTCCTATACTCCTTACGTCCACTAAGTGCACACCTACGTCTCAGTCAACTCCATCTGAAACCATAAATTCACCTCTGTTACTCCCTCTCTGCCCCCCACCCCCGTTCCCCTTAAATTAAATCAGTTGCTACATCCTAATGGCATCTCTCCCTATGATTTTACAAACTTTTCCTTCTCTATTGGCAAGGCTGCTACTCTAACTCAGGCCCCTGGTGGAGAAGAGAATTCAAATTTGATCTAGAAGGATTAGTAGGAATAAATGTAAAAAGTTAGGGGCTGAGATATGAAAGCTGGAAAAGTAAACTACTTGATTTGAAGCATATAAGCAGAAAAAGATGAGCCTTATAGTAAAACAGTGACACATAATCAATGAAGTGTAACAAGTGTTAAAGAGGGTACAGTGAAAACAGAATTGATAGAGTGGTAAACTCTCCTTGCAGTGATAAAGCACACCCAGAGAAAGAAAAGATTTCATACAGAGTATTGTGGGTTAAATGTATCCCCCCAAAATATATGTTGAAGTCTTAACCCCTGGTACCTATAAATGTGACCTTATTTGGAAATAAGGTCTTTGCAGATGTAATCAAGTTAAGATGGGGTCATACTAGAAACGTAGACACAGACACAGGAGAAGGCCATATGAAGACAAAGGTACAGATGAGCATGGCACTGAAGGTTGCTGAAAACCACCAGACGCTAGAAGAGGCAAGGAAGGATTCTTCCCTAGAGAATTTAGAGAAAGCATGACCTTGATCACACCTTAATTTCGGACTTCTAGACTCTACAACTATAATAAATTCCTGTTGTTATAAGTGACCCAATTTTTAGTAATTTGTTACAGCAGCCCTAGGAAACCTAAGAGGTTGAGCTAAGACTTCAAACAGTAGGTATTTGCCCCCACTGGAGAGTGGAACAGCATTTCAGGCACAGAAAACAAAGGTGCAAAGACAGGAATAAAGCTGGAATGTGTGGTATGGCCAAGTCATGAAGTATGGGTGTGGGGAAAAATTCTAGATAAAACTGAAAAGGCAAACACAAGGCAGATCATGGAGGGTCCTCATACCATACTAAGGCAATCTGAGCCATACTAAGACAATCAGGAAGACATTAAGGAAATTTGAGGGATAACTTCAGAAAGACAACTAGAAGCAGTAAAGTGTACAGATCAATCAGGCCACGACTGAAGACAGGAAAACCAGTTAGAACATTTCAATAACCCAAATAACAAATGATGAGAGGCCTAAATAAGGTAATAATAATAGAAATGGAGGGGGAACCAGATTTGAAAAACGATGAGGAGAGACTCTCAAGAGTATAGGAAGACAGACCAGATATGGTTTGAACACTTGGATAAAGAACATAATAGTAGAAACAAATGGTAAAGATTTAAAAATTCATTCTGGGGGCGCCTGGGTGGCTCAGTCGTTAAGCGTCTGCCTTCGGCTCAGGGCATGATCCCGGCGTTCTGGGATCAAGCCTCACATCAGGCTCCTCCGCTGGGAGCCTGCTTCTTCCTCCCCCACTCCCCTGCTTGTGTTCCCTCTCTCCCTGACTGTCTCTCTCTCTATCAAATAAATAAATAAAATCTTTTAAAAATAAATAAATAATAAAAAATAAAAATTCATTCTGGAATGCTGAATTAAGTGCCTATGATACATCAAGAAATAAATGTCTATTAACTGTTTATAGATATATGTATGTATCACATAGTATAATTCTAGGAGCTCAGGAGAAAAACAATGTGTTGCAGAAACATTTGAAGAGTAATTAGTATAAAGGGTTAACTCATAAAGATAAGCACTGAAAGGAACCATGTTTTAGAGTCAGAAAGGAAAGCTAGATGAAAGGGGAAGGTGAGAGCAGCAGGATGAGGAGGAGAATGGAGTGGCCCCACAGAAGTTAAGGAGGAGGGTTTTGGTATCAAGGGAGAAGGCTACACCAAACACTGCCAACAGGCCAAATGAGATTCAGACCAACAGTCTATCATTTTTAACAATGAGAAACTGGTAGCCTCAATTTTCTAACTGAAATAAAATATGCAAGTATCTTGGACATAGTAGGCCTCAATAAATATTGATTAGCTAGATAGCTGACTGAATAACTGGGAAAACAGCCATCATTAAAAATGAAACACTGTGGGGACAATGAAGAAGGTTTTGGACTGAGAGAAGGGAAGCAGGTTGAAAACTAAAGGTCTCTGTGTTCTTCCTAATGATACTACCTTACCCAATCAACCTCCCTTGCCTTCACCTCCCACTCCTAATCCATCAGTAGGACTTGCTATTTTAAACTCAAACTATCTCTCCAATTCATCCTCACCTCTCCATTTCTTGTTTAAGTCACCACTAAATTCACCAACATGACTGCAATAACTTCCCATTGGTTTCCCAAACTCGAAGCTTGATTCTCTCAAATTCAACCTCCACCAAACCACTACATTTATTCTAACACAGACAATATCTTATTACCGCTTGGTTTCAAACCCTTCAATGACAATCATCCACAGCCACATTTTTATAACATTACTCCAAGGAATCTTGGAACTCCCTAGCAAGATGCCTAAGGTACACTACAGAAGAGATTGAGCAGATGAAAATTCAGCCTACCCCTCTTCCCATTATCACTTTAACAAAAGTATTCCGAGCAAGCTTTCATTTGAAGAAAGGTTCACCTATTAAAAGATAAAAACAACTGGGACACCTGGGTGACTCAGTCAGTTAAATGTCCGACCCTTGATTTCAGTCATGATCTCAGGGTTGTTGGATCAAGCCCCATGGTCAGGCTCTGCATTGGGTGTGGAACCTACTTAGGATTCTCTCTCTCCCACTCCCTCTGCCCCTCCTGCCACTTTCTCTCTCTCCCTCTAAACACACACACACACACACACACACACACACACACACACACACACAAACAACTGGTCTATGTAAGCCCAAATTACTTTTCATAATAAATTTCCTTATGTGACCTATGCCCTTTCTACTTCTCCAACTTCAACTCTCCCTCTATTGAACTTCAGCAATATAAAACTACTAAAACCTCTCAGAACTCTCTGTGATTGCCCGTGCCTTCTTGCCTTTGCTTATGATTTCTTTCTGCCTGGAATGTTCTTGTGCGGAACCCCTATTTCTACCCTTGTCCCATCTTCTTCACCTTGTTAAGTTCTACTTGTCCTTTAAGGCTCCCATTCAGGCATCATCTCACCTGGAATGCCTTTCCCAATATTCTCAGAATGGATTAGGTATCCCTCCTCCATACTCCTATAACAAGCACGCAGCACTTTCCAAATGCTTATGACATTACATTGAAATTACCTGGCTTCTTATTCATCTTCCTGTGCAATATGCTTAGCAGATGGTCAACAAATGTTATTGAACTGATTTTTTTATTTTGCTAAACTGATAGACATTCTATACAGCAATCTCTGCTGCTCATGAGAATCTAGAGAATTGAAAATAAAAATTAAGCTGATTTTAAATAACAAGTGTTGGCCAGGATGTGGAGGAAAAGGAACTCTTGTGCACTACTGGTGGCAATGTAAATTGGTATAGCTACTGTGGAAAACAATATGGAAGTTCCTCAAAATATTAAAAATAAAATATCATATGGTCCAGTAATTCCACTGCTTGATATTTACCCCAAAAAAATGAAACAATAATTCAAAAAGATTATGTGCACCCCTATATTTATTGCAGCATTATTTAGAATAGCCAAGATAAGGGAGCAACCCAAGTGTCCACTGACGGCTGAATGGATGAAAAAGATGTAGTATACACACACACCCTGCCCCTCCCCACCACACACACACAGGAATATTACTCAGCCATAAAGAAAGGATGAGATCTTGCCATTTGCAGCAACACAGATGGACCCAGAGGGTACTATACTAAATGAAATAAGTCAGAAGTCAAAGAAAGACAAATACCATATGATTTCACTTACATGTGAAACCTAAAAAATAAAACAAACGAATAAACAAACAAACAAAAAGCAGAAACAGACCCATAAATACAAAGAACGAACTGGTGGTTGCCAGTGGGGAAAGGGGTAGGGGGACAGGCAAAATGGGTGAAGGGGAGTAGGAGATACAAGCTTCCAGTTATGGAATGAATAAACTAAAAGATAAAAGGTACAGCATAGAGAATAAAGTCAGTGGTATTATAATAGTGTTGTATGGTGACAGAAGATAGCTACACTTGTGACGAGCATAGCATACTGCATACGCTTGTTGAATCACTATATTGTACACCTGAAACTCCTGTAACAATTTGTGTTAACTGTAGTTCAATTAAATAATAAATAAGAATAGAATAGAATAAATATTAAGCTAATCTTCACTAAGACTCTACTTGAACGTTAGATCATATTCAGTTTCTCCATGCTCACACTGATTGATGACAGTTACCAGCTCCATGAAACAAATAAGATCTCCTTAGCAGACAACTCAGTAATAGTTTCTCTACGTCAGAAATGGGTCGCTTTATGTGACTAATCATGCAAAAGACTTTTTTTCTTTTCTTCTTTGATATAACTTTGATGTTTTTAGAACAGGGAGACTTCAACATTCACAGAGACATGAAAAGCAAGTTGCTATCTTAAGATTAGTAAAAAGACATCAATCATGTTAAGTTAGTCCATGCTCCATGGGCCACAAGAGAGCTGGGCTCTACTCAGTGATACCACAGCTACTGATATATACCAACTAGCACCGTCTTAAAAAATGTGGTCCTATGTCTGTATGTTTATGCCAATACCAAATACCCAGGTCAGTATCATTAGAAGGTATAATATTCTGCACAGAATTAGTTAATAAATGTTAATGAATTACTGACCAAATCACTTAGTTAAAACATGGTGAGGTATTGGGGCGCCTGGGTGGCACAGCGGTTAAGCGTCTGCCTTCGGCTCAGGGCGTGATCCCGGCGTTATGGGATCGAGCCCCACATCAGGCTCCTCCGCTATGAGCCTGCTTCTTCCTCTCCCACTCCCCCCTGCTTGTGTTCCCTCTCTTGCTGGCTGTCTCTATCTGTGTTAAATAAATAAATAAATAACATCTTTTAAAAAAAAAAACATGGTGAGGTATTA
This sequence comes from Ursus maritimus, assembly GCF_017311325.1. Classification (NCBI taxonomy): domain Eukaryota; kingdom Metazoa; phylum Chordata; class Mammalia; order Carnivora; family Ursidae; genus Ursus; species Ursus maritimus. The sequence goes on from NW_024425008.1 coordinate 37,399,982, forward strand.
AATATTAATAGAATAAAAAGAATAAAAGCAGTTCAAACATTCTCACTGAAATAAAGTATTTGTTTTATTCAATAACCTATCATTATAAAGTTTTCAGATAATTAGAAATTTCTGCCTTAAAATAAATAACCAGCCTGAAATTAGATTATTCTTTCAGAGCAACTCTCAGTACTTCCTAGCTTAAAATGCTAAATGAAAAAAGTATTCACTTGAAAGGAACATCCTTCCATTAACGAGTTAAATGGGGCTAATCAACAAGTTACCTAGGCATACCTATTTTGCATGTATTTTCTAATGTACCCAGAGAAGGCTACTGGGCAAAGAAAGTCATTTTTATGGCACCCTGATCCTCTCAGAAATGAGACACCTTTCTAGGGAAGTTAGGCTGGGTATGAACGGAACGAAAATGTAGTCAATTCCTTGAGAGCTTTCTGGCAAGGAAGAAGTACCTAAATGAAACACTCCTAAGACTATAAGGAGAAAGGGGCGCCTGGGTGGCACAGCGGTTAAGCATCTGCCTTCGGCTCAGGGCGTGATCCCGGCGTTCTGGGATCGAGCCCCACATCAGGCTCTTCCGCTATGAGCCTGCTTCTTCCTCTCCCACTCCCCCTGCTTGTGTTCCCTCTCTCGCTGGCTGTCTCTATCTCTGTCGAATAAATAAATAAAATCTTAAAAAAAAAAAAAAAAAGACTATAAGGAGAAAGTCCTTCTAAACACAAAATGAAAACACAAGGTATGTGATCCAGATATGACTTGTATCATTTTGACCAACAATCACAAATTCCTGATAAAGTACCTCAAAAATAAGTACCTCTGCTTTCCTCCAAAACTAGAAAGGCAAGTATTAAAGACACGACAGCTAAATTGTATAAGCTAAGACAAATCTCTGCATGCACACAATTGTTCCTTTATAGAATATATTTTAGTAATGCCATCAAAGTTGTTATAGCTACAGTGTGCCTCCTGTCTATGTGCCTATATACATATACAGTATTTCCAGTCTGGATTTCAGCTAATTCTTTGTAAATTTAACTCATTTTAGGAAAAGACAGCTTTTCAGGGATCATATGGAAGTATTAATTTCTAACACAAAAGAAGAAAATACTTAGCAACCAACCAGCTTTAACTTATTTTTCTGAATGACATCTTTGTTTTCCTTTTGGTACATCTCCATTTTCTTTTTGGTGTTGTCCAAATCCACATTGTTGGTCAAATTGAAAACTGCATCAGAAAGGAAACAATGACATGAAATATTGTTTTAATATAGATCTTGAGTAGATAATAAAAAAAATTCATCACAGTGACTTAATTCATCAGATTATTACTTACAGCTCTTTTTATGTCCTTTTACCTACTATCTATTTTAGAGGCTAATTCTAGTTCAGCAACTATGTTTTCAAAGCCAACTCTAAGACTGTCAGACTATCATGCAGAATACCTAAATCTCTGAATCACCCCAGAAAACCTAAGGTATATGCTTGCCATAATCATATTAGATTTGATTTTTATAGGCCCCAGTCTAACTTTAAAAGCATATAAAAGATTACTTAGATTTGTTAAGTAAAAAGAGCAAGTCTGGGATCTACTACACTGGTCAGAATCAATACTGAAAAGAATCTGTGCTCCACAAATAGAAAAATTATCCAAAAGAATAAAAAATTATTATATATTTGTATAATTTACAGCAAACAAAAACAAGTTTTAAGATTTTATTTATTTGAGAGAGAGAAAGGGGGAGAGAGAGAGAGAGAGCACAAGCAGGGGGAAGGGCAGAGGGAAAAGCTGACTCCCCACTGAGCAGGGAGCCTGACACAGGGCTCAATCCCAGGACCCTGGAATCACGACCCGAGCCGAAGGCAGACACTTAAAGAACTGAGCCACCCAAGCGTCCCCACAAAAATAAGTTTTATTCACATTCCAACGGTCTCCAACATGGCTGCACACAAGCCTGAATTATTTCCCATATAGTCTAGATCTAGAGTATGAAATAGAGCATAGCTTAACTAGGAATGTAAGGGATAAACTGGCACCCAAACTTAAGATAACTAAAATAATTTCATAATAAGAAGCCACTGAGGTATGTTCAAAAAAGTGATAAATTTTCAATGAGTTAGAATTTTTTATAATTTTTAATTAATTTTTTAATAATTTCATAATTTTTATAGAATTCCAACTCAAAATAATGCCTTACTCTAAGTTTACATCAGTCACCATGATACTCTGAATAACAACCAAAGCACCTCTTTTGGTATATACAAATTCATATTATAAAGTACCAACTAACCTATCCTGTTTGCATCAGCCTGTCTAAAGAAAAATCCACATCATTAAGACTCTTCTATTCCATAATTCAATTCAGACCTCGCTTGGCTTCTTCTGTAATCCTTGTCCATCCATTATCAGCCATTCTATCCCTTCTCCAATTACTTATCCTTACTTCTTGCTTGTCCTATGAACAGGTTTGATCTACCCTAAATAACTATGCTCTAAGCCATACTTTTACAAATTCCTTCCCCATCTCACTCCTTCCCTCAACAACCATCTCAAATAGTTCCTAGACTTTTTTCTTTTACTTGCTCTCCTTGCTTTTTTTATTTGAGTATAGTTGCCACACAATGTTACATTAGTTTCAGGTGTACAACATAGTGAGTCAGCAACTATAGGTTATGCTATGCTCACCACAAGTGTAGTTACCATCTGTTACCATACAACCCTATTACACACCACTGACTATATTCCCTATGCCATACCTTATATCCCTGTGACTTATTCATTCCATAACTCATAGCCTGTATCTCCTACTTCCCTTCACCCATGTAATGCATCCTCTCACCCCCTCCCCACTGGCAATGTTCAGTTTATTCTCTATATTTATAGGTCTGATTCTACTTTGGTTATTCATTTGTTTGTTTTTTAGATTACACATAAAAGTGAAATCATATGGTATGTCTTCTAAGGCAAGGGAAACAAAAGCCAAAATATACTATTGAGACTACATCAAAATAAAAAGCTTTTTGCACAGTGAAGAAAACCATCAACAAAACAAAAAGGCAACCCGCTGAATGAGAGAACATATCTGCAAATGATATATCTGATAAGGGGTTAATATATATAATTTACAAAGAACTGATACAACTCAACACCAAAAACACAAATAATCCAATTAAAAAGCAGAGGACCTGAATAAACAGTTTTCCAAAGAAGACAAAAAGTGGCCAACAAATACATGAAAAGATGCTCAATATCACTAACCATCAGGAAAATGCAAATCTACACCACAATGAGATATCACTTTACACCTGTAAGAATGGCTAAAATCAAAAAAGAGATAGCAAGTGTTGCCAAAGATGCAGAAAAAAATGAACCCTCATACACTGTTGGTGGGAATGTAAATTAATATAGTTAACTGCAGAAAACAATATGAAGGTTCTTCAAACAAGAAAAGGTAGAAATACCATATGATCCAAGTAATTTCACTACTAGGTATTTACCAAAGAAAACAAAAGCACTAATTCAAAAGGATATATGCACCCCTATGTTTACTGCAGCATCATTTACAATAGCCAAGATATGGAGGCAATTCACATGTCCATCAATAAAGAAATAACTAGAGAAGATGTGGTATATATACATACAATGGAATATTAGCCATGAAAAAGATGAGATCTTGGCACTTGCAACAACATGAACGGACCTGGAAAGTATTACACCAAGTAAAATAAGCCAGACAGACAAAATTAAATAGTTCCTAGATTTTGGGATTATAGAGGCTTATAAGAATTGAAAAGTAATATTGGGCGCCCAACATAGGGTTACCTATATTGTTGAATAAGGTATCAAACATACTCTAAAGACCAATCTCATCCATTATTTCATTTTTATCTCCTCAAAAGGCCAAAGGATTTCAGAATATCAACTTATCATAATCACTGTTAAAAATCCAGGCTCGCTTAGGTATGTAGAAAAAAACAAAAGCAGGGGCGCCTGGGTGGCACAGCGGTTAAGCGTCTGCCTTCAGCTCAGGGCGTGATCCCGGCGTTATGGGATCGAGCCCCACATCAGGCTCCTCCGCTATGAGCCTGCTTCTTCCTCTCCCACTCCCCCTGCTTGTGTTCCCTCTCTCGCTGGCTGTCTCTATCTCTGTCAAATAGATAAATAAAATCTTTAAAAAAAAAAAAAAAAGAAAAGAAAAAAGAAAAGCAATCATCAATTCTATTATATGCAATTTTAAAACTCTGGGAGAAATGAGAAATTGAGAAACAATAGCCCTCTAGCTACCTCTCCAGCTTTTTTACCACAAAGTAGAAAAGAAAATAGTAATAAGTGGTAAACCAGGGTATCTGGCTAGTATGAAATTCTAGGCATTCACCATAAATCGCACTCTGGCCCCAACACAAAACAAAGAAGGAAGCTCAAAACTAGCAACTGCCCTTAAAAAGTCAACTGTGATACACTTGTTAATGGAGTGTGATTCTGCTATCTTTGCCAATCACTCACACTTTACTCCTTATATTTAACAGGTGATCTATTGAGCCACCAAATCCAATAATCTTTTACAAACTCTACCATCCTCAGTATCTATACCCACTTAACAATAGGGATCACTTACTTTCCCTTAGGCACTTACTTCTCTTGACTAATTTAATACATTCTCCTGATCTGTGTCCTACTACTCCAACTACTCCTTCCTGTTTCCATCTCTGACTCTTCTTAGTCTCTAAGTAATCTGTATGGTTCTGGCTTTTGCCCTCTTTCCTACCCTCTCTATTTTTTGGGCAATCTCATCACTTCCCATAGTTTCAACCAAATAAATGCCAGGAAAAGCTGACACTATCTCAAAGTGCATTTCAGAAAGCCAAACACATAATTATCTCCAAACGTGTTCTTCCTTGTAAAACCTTTATCTGTTAATGATTACCATGCTAAGACACCAAGATTTAATACTTGATTCATTTGACCCACTCTCCTTTGCATTCTACAAGTAGCAGTAGCCAAATCCAACGATTCTACCACCAAAATCTCTTTAAAGCTGCCCTTATTCTCAAAGTGCCCTGACAATATACCAAGCCAGATCGTATTTCTCCCAGGATCATTTATAATAATCTCTGACTTAACTTCCTATCTCCAGGAAGGAGATGACCCTACACTCTAACCCAATCCATAATATACAATGCTGTCACACTAATATTTCTGAAGCACACCTCTAATTACCTTGCACCTCTACCATCCCATACACAGTCCTCTCATCCCTTCTGCCTTTCCCCCTTTTACTAGAAAAAATATCAAACCTTAGAATTCAGAACCCTTCACAATCTGGCTATAACTATTTTTCTCTCTTTTTAATAAAGACCTCTCTTGAAAGCAGTCTGCATTTCCCAAATGTCCCCTACATTTCCTGTTCCAGTTCCTTTGATCACACCATTCTGCCTAGAATGCCTGATCCCCATTCTTACTACTGAAATTAAACCCAATTTTTATTTTTTGAAAGAACATTTATTTATTTATTTATTTAAGATTTTATTTATTTATTTGACAGCGAGAGAGACAGCCAGCGAGAAAGGGAACACAAGCAGGGGGAGTGGGAGAGGAAGAAGCAGGCTCCCAGCGAGGAGCCCGAAGCGGGGCTCGATCCCACAACGCCAGGATCACGCCCTGAGCCGAAGGCAGACGTTTAATGACTGAGCCACCCAGGGGCCCCTAAACCCAATTTTTAAATGTCTACCCAAAAACTACCTTTTCTATGAAGTTCTCCCTGACATCCCTAACTAGAAAGAACTTCCCTCTCTTATAAATGTTGAAAACATTATTTACAGCTCATATAAAAATCTCTTTCTACTTCATATAATATGTATACACATACACAGCATTCTTTACTTACACTTTATCTTGCACTAAAAGACCATACAATCTCTGTATCATCCAGACATAAGGAAAAGAAGTGAGGAAAGGAGAATTCAATGATTATCTATTCCGTTCCCAACACTACGGTGCTGAGCATACAAAATATTTCCTATTTTCAAAGACTAAAGATCTCTCATTAGGGAGATCACCTCTAAACACATAAACTGAAGTAATAATACAGGACACTATATGATCAAGTGACAACAGGGAAGAACTGAAAGTATCCTTGCTTCATGAATTAAATAATGTCTAGCACTGTGCTAGTTGCTGAAGAAGTATTTATTAAAGGAATAAACTGTCCTTCCCTTTAATTGAATCAGCTACCAATTAACCCTACTAAAACAAATTTCTGATTATGTCATTCAGTCACTTAGTTCACTCATTGCTTCTGCAGCCACAATGCCTTGAAAAATGAAAATCCAATTTTATCTTACATTGCTTTTCCCTCTCTGTGAGTCCTGAAGAATCCTTGGAGCCTCTTCAAGAACCAATGGAAAGAAAGACTAAGCAATTCCAACCAGAGAGGCTTTGCTTCATTTGTTTGCTTGAAGTGATCTCTTCAAAATTTTGCTTGAAGAATACACTCTACACTGTGCGTTGTATCAAGTATCTACAAAAGTACGTATCACAGGCACCATGTCCAGCATCTGGCCTAATTATATCATGTAATCCTCCCAATTACCTTATGAGATAGGTACTTCTATTATTCACATTTTATAGATAAGGTTTAAAGACATTAAATAACTACATCCAAGTTATATAGCCAGTAAATGTTGTAACCAGGATTTTAACACAGGCTATCTGATTCTAAAGCCTGAACTTTTATCTACAACATTAGTTGTATTATTTCTCTCAATGCCTGAAAAACACTGGTAGCACAGTTCAGCTCTTCCTCTGCACCTGTACAGGCTCCGCACTTTCTACCTCCATACTTGTGATCATACTGCTCCCAGAGAACCCATATCTTAGAACCAACCTCAACCCAGAACTGTGGATATCCATATCTGGCCCACCCTTCTACATCCAGTTTAATCACCAGCTCTTCTTTATAACTCACTTTGCCGGTACAATCTCTCCATCCCTGAATGCCCACAATACATAGCTTAATATCATACTGGTGGCACTTATCCACTTTCTACCCCACAAAATTATTTTCGATGTACGTATCTATTTGACCTAATGTTCATTGAGGGCAGATTCTAGGTCTGATTCATCTTTATTATTCCCAACACTTCAATAAAAAATTTCCAGTACATACCCATTAAAATGACCAAAATCCAATACACTGACATAAAATGCTGACATGGATGTGGAGGAACAAGAACTCTCATTCACTGCANNNGGAATGCAAAACGACACAACACTTTGGAAGACATTTTGTTTCTTACAATATTAAACATACTCTTACCATTTTATCCAACAATCACACTCCTTGGTATTAATCCAAAGGAACTGAAAACTATGTCCACACAAAAACCTGTACACAAATGTTTATAGCAGCTTTATTCATAACTGTCAAGGCATGGAAGCAACCAAGATGTCCTTCAATAGGATAATGGATAAATTGTGGAACATCCAGACAATGAAATATTACTCAGCAATAAAACCAAATGAGCTATCAAATCATGCAAAGACAAGGAGGAACCATAAACACATATTATTGCTAAGTCAAAGAAGCCAATTTGAGAAGGCTACATACTATGATTCCAACTATGTGACCGTCTAAAAAAGGTAAATCTAAAAGACAGAAAAAGATCAATGGTTGCCAGAAATTAGGGGAGGAAGAGGGGCAAACAGGCAGAGCACGGAGGAATTTTAGGGCAGCGAAACTATTCTGTACAATACCATAATGGTGGATACATGTCATTATATATTTGTCCAAACCCATAAAATGTACAACATGAAGAGTAAACTCTCATATAAACTATGGTCTTTGAGCAATAATGATATGTCAATGTAGGCTCATTGATTATAACGAATTTACCACTCTGGTGGGGGGATGTTGATAGCAAGGAAGCCTGTGCATGTGTGGGGCAGGTGGTATATGGGAACTCCACTGAATTTTGCTATGACTCTAAAACTGCTCTAAAACATAAGGTCTATTTAAAAAAAAAAAAAAAAAAGGAACTTCCCATCTGGTAAAAGCTCAAGAAATACTTGTAGAATTACCACAAAAGGAAAAAATAAATAAACCAATGCTAATGTTTATAATTACCTTTATAATTACAGATTTAATTAAAATGATCTTTATAATTACACAATTGAATTCTACAGAACGGCAAAGCAAGCAGATATAAAGTACAGGGAAAAAATTATCTTGGTTTCTTTTGGTTATAAATCTGAGAAATAGAGGTAATCAAACTGATATCCTATACTGAACTCTAATAGAACATTTAGAACAGTTAAAGAAAAGTTTATCAGCAAGCTAGACAGTGTACTATCGATTTAAATTTTCTATTAAGTAGAACCCAGAATAGGTAAAATTGAATCCTAAGTGAAATTTAGCTGTATACAACTTTCTTTTATGCTTATTAAAAACTTTATAATCAATTCCAAGAAAACTAAAATAACCAATTTATTTCATTTCTTCATTTAGAAAGCCAAGGTAATAGCAATATAATAGATACAAATTTATAATCATAAATAATACAAATTGCTTCCTTTAAAAAGAAGAAAAAAAATAAAAGTTTTTTTAAAAAAGTAAAGTACTATTTTAAAAACTTTTCAGATGAAGCAAGTCTCATTCATGCCATAATGAATCAGGTTGGTATAACAGTCTTGAAGAAAAAAGAATACAAGATAATTTTCTGTAACAGTCATTTGCCCCCTTATCTGGTTGCTGGTTTAGCTCAGATGCTGACCTGCCTTTAGTCAAGTATTAAAAGGCAACAAAAACCCTATTGTATTTTCTGAAAGATTTAATGTTATTTAAGTACAATTTTGAAGTCTTTTTGACATCCAGAATTTATAATTAAAGCCCTTAGGACTTTCTCACCCTTTCAAAATAAGCATACCCTGAACCAAAAGAATAATCTATTTATTATGAAACTAAGAACAAACCTTTGAGATAATCCCTGGGGCCAAAAGGAACAAGAATTTTTATGTTTAGTTTGTCATAACCATAGAAAGGAGCCTATTGTTAATAGTATAAGAAAGTTCATCTTCATGTGTGCCCCTTCTATTGTAATTTTCATGCCATTATTCAAAATTACAGTATCTTAAAATTTTTATATTTGTGATGTTAAAAGGATTCAAAATGAAATTAATTTAACCAAATGACCAATCCCCAATTTATAAGTCCTTAAACATTGACTCCTTAGCCACCCTACCAACTCTATTCCTCTCATTTTAGGCCTAAGCATCTTCAATAGCACCCTTCAATCTTTATTATTGAGTTTGATCTTCTTTAACGTCCTCCAAAATATGGCCCCAATCTACTTATTTTTCTTTCATCTCCTACTATTTCCCCAGTTAGCACCCCATGTTCTAGACTCAGACTAGAGCTACTCTAAGACTAGCAAGCACTTTCATGGGCTCTGAGAGTCAGAAAAACCTATGTTCAAAATTTGGCTCCGTCATCTACTAACAATGTAATCCTGTGTACAATACTTAAGCTCCTTTTATTTCTTCTCCACATGCAAAGTAAGGGATAAAAATGCCTATCTCAGAGTTGTGAAAATTATGCGAGATAATGTGAATACAGCATAGTCTGGCACTTAACAGGTGCCCATTAAATTAACATTTTATACTTCTGATTAACACAGAGATAGCCAATACAGATATCACAGACATTGAATTAATCATCTTTGAAAGCATGAAAACACAAAGTAGATAGCTACTGAAACAAGATTTTAAAAGGAAGTTTTATTTATACCGTAACAATTAAAACAATGACACACAACTAAGTGGTGGAGCCACACCCTAACAAAACTTTAAAAGAGCTAAAACTAGTCTTTCCCTCATTGCTTCACTCTCCACCAAACAAAACAATAAAAAAATACTGCCTGTTCTCCAGCTTTTATTTTCTTGATTAATACCATACTACTGCTTAAGGTCCTCAATTTTAACTCATCCCTGCCTGCTCTTTCTACCTCACCCCCCAAATCAGTCCTTGAATATTCTGTCTAAAACATCCCCTTTATCTATTCTACCCCCCTACTACCTACTCGAAGCTCTCATTATTTCTCATCCAAATTGCTTTAATGGCCCCTTAAAAATGTTTCCCAGACTCAAGGATCTCCTGTCAATATTCCACATCGTTCCACACTATCCTGCTGGCTCACTATTGACCACAGAATAAAATCTTACCCTGACAGCCCAGCTTGCAAAGCTTTCATTAACCCAGGTCTAGTCTGTTTCTCAAGCCTCATTTCTAGTTATTCCCCATGTTCTACTTACCTGCAACATTACTTGCTCATTCTCCAACATATTCAATACCCTTATATCCCTGTAATTTTGTCTTCTGCTAGAAATATTCTTCCATCCTCTTCCCACCTAGTAAATTCCTATTCCATCTTTTAAGGTCAAATTCAAATATGACCTCTTCTCTGATCAAACTATACTTCCATTTTCCAATGCTGAATTGTTATCTTTATTCCCATAACACTTTATAAATGCCTATACTACTTTCACATTATATTACAGTTATTAGTTTACATAATTATTTCCCCCTTAAAGGCTGAACTTACTGAAGGCAAAGATCATGTATGTCCCGCAAGTAAAGCAGTTCACATAGAACAAATAATATTTGCTAAACTGAGCTGAAGTTCAGAAAATAAACTCTAAAGTCCAAGAGGCTAGACCCCAAACTTCATCAATACCTTCAAATACAGTCAGAACTGCTCTTTATCCAGCATGATCAAGATCAGTAGCTGATTACTTACAAAAGTCTGTTAAGGGAGAAAAACACACACACACACTCCTTAAATACTTTAACTTAAAACATATATAGTAAGTATACAGTCATTCTCTAACTTAATGACATATAGCCAATGTCTACTCTTTAGTTTATTTAATTGCTTCTTTCTTGTATAAACCATATTTGTCATCTATATTGTTCAGTTTCCATTTTCTAAAGTGGAGTAAGAACTTGAGAAGCAGAATCCTTCAGAAGGTGTGTCAACCATATAAACTACTTGATTAAATTACATAATTACAAGTATAAATAAATAAGAAGGCCTGGTTACCAGTGAAAACAACTCTCAGTATATAAATGAACTGGTGAGAGAAGTACAGAGATGTACTTGAGGACATCTTCTAATGAACAAGATTAATCATGTATTCATTATGCTTTGGGCTTCAATCAGTATATTTTATGGAAGAACTGGGAAATGTCGGTTACCCCAATGGGTCAATTAAGTGGAGGTAGGTTAAGAAAGCGTCGACATAACTGCAACTGAAGATAGTCCTTCATGAATATACATGATAGCAGAATCACTTTCAAATTAAATGCTCTAAGCCCCAGTTTTTTTTTTTTTTTTAAGGTTTTATTTATTTATTCATTCGACAGAGATAGAGACAGTCAGCAAGAGAGGGAACACAAGCAGGGGGAGTGGGAGAGGAAGAAGCAGGCTCATAGCAGAGGAGCCTGATGTGGGGCTCGATCCCAAAATGCTGGGATCACGCCCTGAGCCGAAGGCAGATGCTTAACCGCTGTGCCACCCAGGCGCCCCTAAGCCCCAGTTTTCTTATCTGGTAAGGAAAGGACTACATATGGTTATAACTGTAATAGCCAGACTTGCTCTTACCTGTCAATCCTGGCCCTGCTTCTGGACATAAACATGGTCTTACCTATGGGCCCCCAGTTCATATCTTCCAACTAATTCATTCCATAGAAAAAATATATATATTTAAAAATAATTGCTCAACCAGAACCTTATTCTAGAATCAAGATCCCCACCTCCCCACCTTCTTTGTCCATTGGTTTCTTTAGATTATCCATTCTACCTGCCTGCTTGGACTTGTAACCATGTATTATAACTCACTCTGTGACATCTATAATCTCCTTTCTCTTTATTGCCTGACCAGACTCTTAACTAATCGCATTGCCTTTAGAACAAAGGTGAGCTGGATTTCTTCCTGCCATTATTTCCAACTGCCTGTCCTATACTTAATATCTATGTACAGCCAGAGTTCTACATTTGCCCAGTTCTTACAGATTTCTTTTGGTCTATCTTCTCAGTCAATATCATAACTTTTCTACTTTGCCTTGTCACTCCCAATTCTACCACTTGTTCAACTAAACTCCAAGCCACTGATGGTTGCTAAGATTATATATAAAGTGCAATGAATACAATTAGAATGAAAAAACAATGGCTCCAAGGCACTAAAAGATCCCAGAAAAAGCTTAAGTTATATTCTGTACATGCTATTTGTTATGACATAACAAATGAACTTAGGCATTTTAGAAAAGTTTCTGTAACAGTTGAAATAAAAAGATTCTCTGGGTTTTTCTCAGTTAATAAAGAAGTTAAAGGCATTAGAATACTCCATTCTTCAAGAGTTTAAATTTTCTAAAAATTTTCCATACATAAACCTTCTAAAGAACGATCAATCTGTTATATTCATATTTTAAATACGAAATAACATAAGTACAAGCTTGTCTATCAGGTTTGAGACAAGAATAAAAAAGATGATTTGTTTAATTCTCTAAGTCTCATTCTTATTTTCACAGTCTGTAATTTTTGTATCATTTCCAAACCTATATTGAGTAATAATAATTATGGCAGCTATAAAAAAGCATTAATTTTTTAATTGATGTATAACAACATCCAGGCTTTTTAATATCTCTGAAATCTTATTTAAGAAACCAAAAATAATTCTTTATTTTGATGAACGTATGCTTTTTTTTTTTAAAGATTTTATTTATTTATTGGACAGAGAGAGACACAGAGAGAGAGGGAACACCAGCAGGGGGAGTGGGAGAGGGAGAAGCAGGCTTCCCACTGAGCAGGGAGCCTGATGCGGGGCTCAATCCCAGGACCCTGATATCATGACCTGAGCCGAAGGCAGACACTTAACGACTGAGCCACCCAGGAGCCCCTGAACATATCTCCTTTTGACTAATCACAAAAGAAAGAAAAGGCACTAAGATTACTCTAACCTCTGATTCTAGAATAATACTGAATAAAAGAATGCCATTTCAAGAGTCAACTGCTTCAAATTATTTTCAAACTACTGTATGCACAGAGACATAAATGATAAACAACATATGGCTTTAGTCACCATAGATAGATAATAGAAATCCTATTTTTAAAAAATCTGTGTACTTCTTCCTTGTGTTGACTCTAATACCTCCTCAACATATAGATGATATATACAGATACAGCCTTTCTTCCCAGCTATAAACTGATACTAGTGCGGCGCCTGGGTGGCTCAGTCGGTTAAGTGTCTGCCTTCAGCTCAGGTCATGATCCCGGGGTCCTAGGATCGAGCCCCATGTCAGGCTCTCTGCTTAGCAGACAGCCTACTTCTTCCTCTCTCTCTGCCACTCACCCACTTGTGCTCTCTCTCTCTCAAATAAATAAATAAAATCTTGGGGGAAAAAAAAGTGATACTATTTTTCCTGAGACAAAATGTTTATTACTTAAGTATGTCCTTTACTTAAGTATGGCTTCAATTTAAACATGATTAAAGTACAACAGAAAGTAAATAGGTAAAGCAACAACCATCACAACAAAACTTATTAGAGATTTTATGTGAGATGTTTATCTTTTAGGCATCTAAAAGATAAAAGAGGGGCGCCTGGGTGGCTCAGTCGTTAAAGCGTCTGCCTTCGGCTCAGGGCGTGATCCCGGCGTTCCGGGATCGAGCCCCACATCAGGCTCCTCCACTGGGAGCCTGCTTCTTCCTCTCTCACTCCCCTGCTGTGTTCCCTCTCTCGCTGGCTGTCTCTCTGTCACATAAATAAATAAAATCTTTAAAAAAAAAAAAATAATAAAATAAAAATAAATAAATAAAAGATAAAAGAACACAGGGTATCACACCAAAAGTACAAGCATCAAAAAACATACCAATTTCTTCCACTTCTTCCAGGAAATCATTATATTCTCTCAGACTAGGAAAGTCTTCTTCTCTTTTATTGTATCTTTAATAGAAGAAAAAATTCAACATATTACACATCTCTTGCTTTCAATATTATCTAATTGGTTTGCTGCTTCTTACATATTTTATTCATGATACATAGAAAAGGATTGCTTATTGCTTACTGTGTAGAACACTTTTCTTGACACCATGACCAAGAATGTTGTTCTTAAATTCTTATGATTACAGAGAAGGAACAGAATCAAGAGAGAATGATAAAATATTTTAAATCCTTCTAAAACTTAAGGAAAAGAAAGAAAAAGAAATTAGGAGCCTGATTTACTTCTTATAAATAGAGCTGATAATTTTCAGAAAGCTAAAACTTAATTCAAAAATCACCTTCCTATTTTTCATGACAATTATAGTCTAAAGAATAATAGATCAGGAAATTCTACAAATATTATAATGTCCCTATGAAGTATTTAAAAACTACAGGGATCAATAAAAATAAATAAATAAATAAATATAAAAGAGACTCTGGGGGGCCTGGGTGGCTCAGTTGGTTAAGCGCCTGCCTTCGGCTCAGGTCCTGCAACAGGCTCCCTGCTCAGCAGGGATTCAGCTTCTCTCTCTACCTCACCCCCTGCTTGTGCTCTCCCTCTCTCAGCTCTCTCTCTCAAATAAATAAATAAAATCTTTAAGAAAAATAAAATAAAAATAAAAGAGACTATCTCCCAGAAACAATAAAAATAATAAAAGAGCAGCCTGCGACATTGATAAAATAACACAGGTTAAGTACCTAGAAAGATGCTAAAACACTGGTGACCTAGGGGGGACCTGGGTGGTGTAGTCAGTTGGGGGTCCAGCTCTTGCTTTTGGCTCAGGTCACAATCTCAGGGTTGTGAGATCAAGCCCCACATCAGGCTCCGCACTGAGCACAGAGTTGCTTGAGATTTTTCTCTCCCTCTCCTTGCTCCTCCCACTTCTGCTCTCACTCTTTTGCTCTCTCACTCTCTCTCTAAAATAAACAAATCTTTAAAACAGTGGTGACTTAGGTTGAAACATATACCACCAAAAAATATAATAATAAAAATAATAAAAATAAATTAAACTTACATATTAATTTGTTAAACTTCAAAAACAATAAGGTGACTTTTAATAAAAGGACAGATAAAATAAAACCTAAAACTATCCACAAAGAGTAAAAACTAGGGGCACCTGGGTGGCTCAGTCGGTTAAGCATCTGCCTTTAGCTCAGGTCACGATCGCAGGATCCTGGGATCAAGACCCATGTTGGGCTCCCTGCTCAGCGGGGAGTCTGCTTCTCCCTTTCCCTCTACTTCTCTCCCTACTTGTGTGCTCTCTCTCCCTCATTCTCTCTCTCAAATAAATAAAATATTTAAAAAAAAGTAAAAACTAAATTATAAATGAAAAAGATAATATTAAAAATAAATATATTATGTACACAGATATATATGAAAATAAATTATAGCTAACACATTATTTTCTCTAACAGACTTCAAATCTCAAATGATACAGGCCCCACCTGATATCAGTGACCCACACCCACACTCAGTCACTAACTTCATAATATTCTTCTCAATTTATAATCACATAGTTGTTTAGTTTGCCTGTTTTATTATCTAACTCCATGCTATCCTATACTATTATACTGTAAGCCTTATGAGGGCAAGTTTCATAGCTATTTCACTCATTTCATACCTAGTGCCTAATATGCATAACACAGCGTATGCACACAGTAGGTACTCAATATATATTTAACTAAATTAAAAAATAATAAACAAATTGTAAAGCTATCAATCAAAATGATCTACTCTTCTCTAACAAAGGCTAGATATTCTCTAAGTACTTAATAAATTTCTGTTGAACAAATCCATAGACGAATTTATATTTATTCACTTGCCAAACTGTCCGTATTTCCATCAGTAAATATTTATAGCAATTATTGAAATAATACTTAAAGTCCTCTTTGTATACTGAATCATTCAAACAATTATAGTTACATTTTTAGGACTTTTTTCCGAATCTCAACCTCCTTGTCCACAGTAGGATCTTCAAAGAGTTGTACCCTGAAGTTGCTCTTTCTAAGTGGAGTACCACACTCAGGACAGTTTCCAGCTCCTCTCATAAACAGTAAATCCACACAACTTTCACACCTGTAAGGAGAAAATACAAGGTAATTAAGCCAATACTCAAATCCACAACAGTTTTGTATATAGTTTACCTTTTTTTGTTGTTTTGGTGGTTTTTTTGTTTAGGTGTGTTTTTCTGGCAGGGAAGCAGAGAAAGAAAAATTAATCATTGCTACTTAAAAATCTCACACACACACAAAAACTTTTAGATAATATTTATTTTCATTTGGAGCTTACTTTTTAGACATAGGTATCCCAAGGGATACCAGTTTCATTTTACAAATTAAACAAATTTACAAATTAAAACTAATTGAGTCAGGGGCTAGGCAGATTCAGAGCTAGCAGGATAGGGAAAAGTCAAAGAGGCATGTAAAAGAATGGTCTATGGTCACCTTCATTCTCAGTCAGTAACACTCTTAGACCTAGGCAAGAAAAGCCTCTACCAAAGGCCTACACTTCAAAGTGCTCTGCATACCACAATCACTAAAACAAAGATTTTTTTTCCTCTTTCAGCCTTATAAGGAAGTTGTGGTGTATTGTCTTTTTTTCCCCCAAAACTTCAATAAGCAACTGAGCAAATGGGAATTACAAGGGAGAGGTGCTAGCTGAAAGAGGTCTTAGCTGCCCCCGCCCTGCCCCAGGCCAAAGGAGAAGGAACTGATGGTACCCCAGTATCTATGAAGAAAGGAGAAAAATCACCACAGCTTCTGCCCTGAGAACTCATAGAAGGAATGGTTTCTCATAAAAGCTTTAATCAGTTAAAGTTGGCTGTCCTAAATCCACCAGGACTGCCTAGGAAAGCCACGTTTCCCAGATACCTGCATTCCCTCCTCTCTTCTTGGGAAGTGCAATTTGGGGAAGAGTTTAGAATTTCCTGAAAGTCTTGAGTTGGAAAAACAAGGATCTAGAGAGGGTAACTCTCCATACTGGATTCCTAGGGACTTGACAGGATCAGTTCACACTGTTTTTGATGGGTCCAGGCTCAACTCAACCATGGATATCTTAGTAGCAAGATATCCATGTTACTAATCAAACTAACAAGTAGAAAGGCTGGCTATAAAAAAACAACAGTTCCTTTAGCCTCTGGGTCTTGAAGATGTAGTCCTGGGAAGTAAGTGGACAGCATGGGAACTCGAGACTGTACCAACGGTGTAGCTTGATTCTTTTTTTTTTTTTTTTTTAAAGATTTTATTTATTTATTCGACAGAGATAGAGACAGCCAGCGAGAGAGGGAACACAAGCAGGGGGAGTGGGAGAGGAAGAAGCAGGCTCACAGCAGAGGAGCCTGATGTGGGGCTCGATCCCACAACGCCGGGATCACGCCCTGAGCCGAAGGCAGACGCTTAACCGCTGTGCCACCCAGGCGCCCCTGATTCTTAACTAATATTCAAACATTTTGATATACAGTCCTCCAGCTGTAATCTTGCCCAACTCCACATGTGTTACAGCTACACCAGCCCTAATCACTCCTGTCTTAGCATTATCTGAAATTACGTTTTTAAGATTTTATTTATTTATTTACTTACTTACTTATCCATTCATGAGAAAAAGAGAGGGAGAAGTAGGCTTCCCACAGAGCAGGGAACCCAAAGGGGAACTCGATCCCAGGACCCCAGGATCATGACCTGAGCCGAAGGCAGACACTTAACCAACTGAGCCACCCAGGCGCCCTGAAATTATTTATGTGTTGATTTTCTATAACCTCTATGAAGATGGAGGATGTGTTTACATTTCATGAGAGCAGGAATCTGGCCTACCTGTTCTCTATCTCCAGTGCCTGACAGATAGTAAGTACTCAAAAAACTATACATACTAAAAAAATGAATATAAGACAGGAAAAGAGAAAATCTAATGAATGAAGGGAACATTTATTTCTTCCAGGTACGTACTTGACTTGTTGAATAAGCTAAATGAGAAGAATGACACAGGGAAATAAGAACTCTTAAAGTTGGTTATTAGTAAAATAACATTGACCTTTGCATATTTCTATCTTAACAGTGCCATCAAATATTAGAAAGAAAAAAAAATTCCTAAGAGAATACAGATCACAGTTGTCATTATCAAGATCAACAAAACCCCAGAAAATTCACTGTAGGATTCGGAAGATTGGAAGTGGTGCATTTCCCCTGATCTTTATAGTTAGAGAAAATGAAATCTAACTACAGAAGTTGAAAATGAGCACACTTTAAAACTACACCGACTAGAGGTGCCTGCGTGGCTCAGTCAGTTGAGCCTCTGACTCTTGGTTTCAGGTCAGGTCATGATCTCAGGGTCATGGGATTGAGCCCTGGGCTGGGCTCTGCACTGAGCCAGAGTCAGCTTGGGATTCTCTCTCTCCTCTCCTCTGTCCCTCCCACTCATGCTCTCTCTCTAGAATAAATAAATAAATCATTTTAAAAATTAAATAAATAAAACAAAACTATACTGACTAAAGATATTTATAAGCAAGGAGCCATCTAAAACACTCAAAAATATCAAACCACAAATAATAATATTCTAAATTTCAAGGTCTTGGATAGTAGACTCAGTTGATAATTCACTTAGTAAGGTAATACAGTTGTTAACCTGTCAGTTAAGCTGAGTCATGACCTCCAGGTCCTGGGATCCAGCCCCACATTAGGCTTCCTACTCAGCAGGGAGTCTGCTTCTCTCTCTCTCTCTCTCTCTCTCTCTGCCCTCCCCATCACTCCTTCTGTCTCTCCCTCTCTCTCTCTCTCAAATAAATCTTTAAAATTTTTTTTAAAAAACAAGGTAATACAGAACACTTAAATATTTCTAAAAGTTATACTGTATATTTGATATATTATTTGCTTCCACAATCAGTTCTATATCTCTTTTTAAAAATCTGCTTTAAATCATAAGAATTTCAACAGTATTTAAGCATTTTTTAAATAATTTATTTTCCTATACAACTTTTTCCCTTTCTGACTTTATCTGCTATAAGAACAAAAAACTCTTTTCTTAGAGCTCAAATATATAAGCACGCAGAGAAAAAAATTTAAAGCTCTACTTCGTTCTATTCTCCATCTCGCCTCCCACAAGGAACATACTACTTTTAGAGTTTATGTGACCAATGTTTTTCTACATATTTATAAAATACATATTTACAAAGTATTTACATAAAAATTAGTTATATAAAAAAATAACAAAAGAAAAAGTTAATAATTGCTGGTTCATTGCATCCAGCAACAGAGCAACCAAAATAGCAGTATATGGACAATCTCTGGCCTCCAAGAGTGCAAGAAAGTTTTTCATACAAAATCTTAATATTTTCCGGAGCACAGGAAAATTTGCTGGAAGAACCCAAATCCTTAGTCATTACCCACTCCCAAAGATATCATTACGATTTTCTCTTGTTTTTAAAAACCAGAATGGTGCCCACCTTCTTCTCACTCTAAACAACTTATTTTTAGATTGTTTTCTTATATCAATATTTAACTGCTTATATTCCTTTGTCAAGATTTTTTGACTGACTTGCTTTACTTTTTCAAAAGGAATTATATTTCATGCAGAATTTCAATACCTAAAATAGATTAAAACAGATTAATAAATAGATTAAAATAGATTAACTGACTTAGAAAAGGTAAATAATCACAAATTTTGTATTTAAAGACTTTCTTTGAAGTAATCCACTTTTATCAGGACTTTTCATTCTTCTTTAGCTCACTGGCTTCCTGAAACAACTCAAAACAGAAGTCTGCGGTCTTGAGGTGCTCAGTTTAGAGTCTGCCTTCAGCTCAGGTCAGGATCCCAGGGTCCTGGGATAGAGCCCCACATGAGGCTCCCTGCTCAGCAGGGAGTCCGCTTCTCCCTCTCTTTCTGACAGGCCCACTACTCCCGTTCCCTCATGTACATGCACTCTCTCTCAAATAAATGAAGTAAATTAAATTAAAAGAAGTCTATGGTTTTGAAAGATAAACAAGTAATAACTTTTTTATATAATTTTTATTTTGTTATATTAGTCACCATACAGTACATCCCCAGTTTTTGATGCAATGTTCCATGATTCATTATTTGCGTATAACACCCAGTGCACCATGCAATATGTGCCCTCTTTAATACCCATCACCAGCCTATCCCAATTCCCCACTCCCCTCTCCCCTCTGAAGCCCTCACTTTGTTTCCCAGAGTCCAAAGTCTCCTCATGGTTCAATCCCCCTTCTGTTTACCCCCCCTTCATTCTTCCCTTCCTTCTCCTACCCATCTTCCTACTTCTTATGTTCCATAAATTAGTGAAACCATATGATAATTGTCTTTCTCTGCTTGACTTATTTCACTTAGCATAATCTCCTCCAGTCCCATCCATGTTGCTGCAAATGTTGCGTAATCGTTCTTTCTGATGGCTGAATAATATTCCATTTAATATATGGACCTGTTGAAGAAAAATTTTTCCCAGGACGCCTGAGTGGCTCAGTTGCTTAATCGTCTGGTCTGCCTTCAGCTCAGGTCAAAATCCCAGGGTCCTGGCATCAAGTCCCGCCCCGGGCTCCTTGCTCAGCAGGGAGCCTGCTTCTCTCTCTGCCTGCCACTCCCCTTCCTTGTGCTCACTCTCTCTCCAACAAAGAAAAAAAAAATCTTAAAAAAAGATTTTCTCTATAATAAATTATTCCTTAAAGCCATGTGTACTGAACTCTATAGGGTAGGAGCTAGGTATTATTAAGGTAATATTTTCTCTCAAAATACACTGCCTAACTTTTCTAAGACCTGTAAATAACTTTTCTGTAACCTAAGGTTACATTGGTATGTATCATTTTATACCTAAAAGGGAATTCATAATCTACTCCAAAGCTTGAGGAAAAAAACTACTGCATCACAGTGCTTCGAGATATCAAGCAAAGAATTCATCCATAAAAATAGAAGGGATGGCCTGGAACTGCAAGTGTTAAAACATTATAGACTTTGGGGAATAAAATTTACTCTCAAAATTAAAAAGAAAGAAATTATGTAAACCCATTTTTCCACTGCCTTAGAACTCAAAATTAATAACTATTCAATCTTCTGTTGGCTATTACCATTTAGCATGGCAATTTACAACTAACAAGCAAATAATATAATGCACAAATTCAAATATTATGTTTAAGTCCATTTTGAGCCAGAAAAATAGAGCTATATACAGGGGAAAAGGAAAGAGCTAGTAATTTAGTACAGCTGTGCCAAGAAAACATGAGCCCCCACCCCTTGCAACAAAAAGTGGATTTGTATCCCCCTTACAAACAGCAAGGACCATGGAATACATCTAATTTCCCTTTTTGCCCTCTTGCCAGTAAACAACTAAACCAAATTAAAATGTTTTGTTGAACAACACTGTATATTTTTTTTAAAAAAAGGTTGGAAAAGTATGAAGGAAGTTAGAAGGATAACATATATTAGGGATCTTACAACATAGATATGATTTTATGATTTTCCTTACTATACAGATGAGGTCACTGAGCACTAGGGAGTCAAATAACTGGCTTAAAATCATGTAACTAGTAAGAATTGCCCATGATCTGCTTCACATTCCACATTTTCTCTTTCAATCTTATTCTTACTCAAAACTTTTACAATAACCTAAGTAGCAATCCCCAGTGTCTACCTCTAGCCCAAATATCTCTCCTGGGTTCCTATTAGACACTGCCTATTGCACAATTCCTATTTGATATCCTATGGGTACATTTTTTTATTTAGAAAAAAGTTACCTCAAACTCAATATATCCAAAACCAATATCCTTCACTCTATTAAGGATACAAAAGAATAACACAAACTTTGTGCATAAGGGTTCATAATATGGTGGTCAAAATAGAAAAGAAAAAATAAAACTCTATGATAAAGGTATACTCTGAATTCTACCATAAGCTCTCAGCCAATAAGCAACAGTTCAACAAATTATACTGCACACTCTTGGCCAGTAAGCATTAACACATCACACTCCAAATGCTCCAAGCCAATGGCAGTTCCAAATGCACTATATTGAGTAGAGTATTTCCTAAAATATGTGGACTCTACTCTTCTGAACCCATTCTTGTTGCCACTGATGAATAGTTTTAACCTAGAATAGCCAAAAAGTGTGTGGAGTTATAGTATTGGATGCTGAGATCCAAGTTTTGCAGAGGCCCAATGCTCCTTCAAATACATGGTTGAAGAAACAGAGTGAAGGTCAATCAGAAATTGAAAGAAAAGTCCTCTAGCTAACTTTATGAAGGGCTTCAGAAATAATACTGCACACTGGAAGACCTGATAAACAATTATATGAATGGTAAAGCAACACAACATGACCATCAGGAACATTCAGAGCTTTGGAGAATTTAAAGAAAACAAATTGCCAGTGTACCAAGTGAGGAATGTATCTTTATAGGGACCATTACTGTAAGTCTACCTTGGGAAAGCTAAGGGCAAATTCAATTAGTACTACAATATCCAGAAATGCAGGCCCTACGCTAAATAAAACATCCCCTTTACTTTCACAGTGATTCAAAGGAACTGAATATATATTTACCTAAGTAGGCCAAAGAATATTTACATTATCTGGAAAAGCTATCAACAGGTTCCTCCATTTTCCAATTATACATCCATAGTTGGATATCATCTTCATATATTTCAACAGAAATAACATGTAACAATACAGATTCACTACAGAAGCAAATATCACAATCTAGCTGTCTTCTCTTAACCCAAACATCAAAGGAATTTGCAAAAATGTAAAACGATGCTACTCCAAAATTTATGTTTTGGAAAATGTATTTTATAAAATATTTATATTGATAGGTAATATGTTTATAATTTTTAATGAATAAATATTTTCAAATTTTCTCAATTTTAATGTCCAATATGGTAAATATTAACAGATATGATCTTTATTAATAAAAGCTCTTGGGCAGTCCTTAGTAATTAAGGTACTAAGACCAAAATGTCTGAGAACCAGGTGACGTGTGTCAATAAAGATTTATTTATCAAGAAATACAATCATAACTTGAATGTGAAGGGGGAGGTATAGAAAGGAACCATTTTGAAATACACCAGTGCACTCTAGCTTCTCAATAAGGCTTGCTCTCAGGTGAAACTACTTAACCAAAGCCTAACCAGCTGGGGTTTTATCAGAGCCTAACTAAACTGGGAGAAGATAAATAACCAACTGCAGCCGATTCTAGCCATCCATTCCATCTAACTAGGAGGGAGAAAAAACAACTTTGAAACACTTGTGAACTTCACAGTCCAGAAGCATAGGCTCACTAAAATCCTGAGGCCTAATCACAAGAATATAAAACACTTCCCTTCCCCCCAACACCTCACCACAACACTACTAAAGGCTTACTTAGAACAATTCCTTTTACACTATACATCACGTCCAGCTATCAAGAAAAACTTACAAGTCATACCAAAAGGCAAAAGAACACAACTGGAAGACACAGAGCAAGCTCAGAACCAGACATGACAGGGATGTTAGAATTATCAAACTAGGAATATAAAACATCTATAATAATATGTTAAGGGTTCTAACAAATGAAGTAGACAAGATGCAAGAACAGGTGAGCAATATAAACAGAGAGGAAGAATGCCTTTGATGGCGTTAGTAGACTGGACACAGCTGAGGAAACAATCTTTGAGCAAAAAATATACCAAAAGAATCCTCGAAAACTGAAAACCAAAGAGAAGAAGACTGAACAAAGAATATCCAAGGACTGTAGAACTACAAAAGGTGTAAGATATGTGCAACTGGAATACCAGAAAGAGAAGAAAGGCAGAGAAGAAATATTAGAAACAACAACTGAAAATTTCCACTATATTAACATCAGACACCAAACCAAAGATCCAAAAAGCTCAGAGAACACCAAGGAAGACAAATGCCAAAAACAAAACAAAACAAACAAACAAACAAAAAACCCTAGGCAATCATTACCAAATTACAAAAAATTAGAGATAAAGAAAAAATGATGAAAGAAGCCAGAGGGGGAAAAACACCTTACTTATTAAGGAACAAAATAAGAATTACATTCAACTTCTCCCCCAAAAAACATGCAAGAGAAATACTTAAGTGAAATATTTAAGGTGTTTACAGAAAAACACCTCCAACCTAGAATTTACTACACTGAAAAATTACCCTTTAAAAGTAAAGAAAAAAACAAGACTTTATCAAACACTGAAAAAATTTGTTGCCAATAGACTTGTCTAGTACAGGTGTTAAAAAATGTTCTTTAGAGAAAGAAAAATCATGGGTCAGAAACTCAAATCTACATAAATAAAAGAGCACTCGAGAAGAAATAAATGAAGGTAAAATAATGACTTTTTTATTAATTAATCTAACAAATAACATTTCGTTCAAAAGAAAAACAGCAACAACATATTTGATTATGTAAGCTTATGTATATACATTATGTGCATATATGTAAGCCTATGTATGATTATATATAAGTGTAATGGATGATAGCAATAATACAGACATAGGAGGAAGGAACTGGATTATTTTGTTATTATAAGACTCACACTACTGTCCAGTAGTATAGTGTTAAGTAACAGTGGATTTTGGATTAGTTGTAAATGTATTATTGCCAACTCTAGGGCAGCTACTATCAAAAATAAATAAATAAATAAAAATAAGACTGATATGCTAAGGAAGAGAAAATGGAATCACATATAACGCTCATTTTAAAACCATAACAGGCATTAGCTGGGAAGATGGTGGCGTTAAGCTCACCTCATCCCATGAATACACATCAGCATAAATAACCCAGAAAACAACTCTAAGACTGGCAGAACAAACTCCACAACTAAAGGTAGAGAAGAGGCCACATCAAAGAGAATAGGAAGGGCAGAGACATGATGGGGAGCCAAAATGACTGCTGATATCTGGGGGTTGGAGGTGAGAAACAGACTATCACAGTAGGGAGCCTGCACTGGGAAGACAAAGTCCCATAATATTTGGTTTTGAAAACAACAGGAGCCAACTTTCATATGCTCTTTTTTAAGTTTTATTATTTTTTTAGTAGTCTGTACACCCAACATGGGGCTCAAACTCAAGACCCCGAGATCAGGAGTCTCATGTTCTTCCAACTGAGCCAGCCAGGAGCCCCTCCTGAGTTCTTATAACCACAGGGACCTAAAACTTGAAATTTCAAAAATCAGCAAGCTTGGTTCTGGGAGAGACCAGAGGGCATAGCAAGCTGAGTCCCCACCCTGAAAGAGACAGCGCAACAAACAGCTCACGGAGATACAGTGTAGAATGAGCAGTTAGAAAAATGCCTGTGGCATAAAGGAGGGAGAGCTATTTACTCATCTCAGAAGTATCCTGGAGCCGCAGGGATCACAGGAAAAACCCTCCAGGAATAAAGGAGCTATCAGGCACCTTTTCCTTCCCCTGCCCCTAAGCATAAACACACAGCCACCTACAGGAACAAGTATGCCAACACTCACTACCTATCTTGCTTACATCAAGACCCACCCTCTCATGCTTCAGCAGATGGCCCTTTCCAGTCATGCTTCCATCAGTCCAGGAGCTCTGGGATCCCTCCCCCAGAAGACCTGTGTAAACTGCCACAACATCTCCAACCAGTTTTATGGGTCATCAGTTCTGGCAGCCACAGTGGTGCACCAGTCCCTATGGAAACCTGAGTTGTACCTTGTGAAAATTGCACACCCCGCCCACACAGCCCCTAGTGCCTACGATAGCTGCTGCAGGTCTCATTTCACCCTCACATCTGCATACATCTTGTTAAAACTGATGCAGCAGGATATAAAATCGATGCACAGAAATCAGTTGTATTTCTATACACCACCAAGATAGAAGAAAGAGAAATTAAGCAGGAGTTGATCCCATTTACAATTACACATAAAATCATAAGATACCTAAGGATAAACCTAACCAAAGAGGCAAAGGATCTGTACTCAGAAAACTACAAAATACTCATGAAAGAAACTGAGGAAGACAAAGAAATGGAAAAGAGTTCCATGCTCATAGATTAGAAGAACAAATATTGTTAAAATGTCTATGCTACCTAGAGCAATCTACACATTCAATACAATCCCTATCAAAATACCATCAACTTTTTTCACAGAACTGGAACAAATAATGCTAAAATGTGTATGGAACCAGAAAAGACCCTGAATGGCCAAAGGAATGTTAAAAAAGAAAACCTAAGCTGGTGGCATCACAATTCTGGATTTCAAGCTCTATTACAAAGCTGTAATCATCAAGACAGTATATGGTACTGGCACAAAAACAGACACAAAGATCAATGGAACAGAACAGAGAACCCAGAAATGGACCCTCAACTCTTTGGTCAACTAATCTTTGACAAAGCAGGAAAGAATATCCAATGGAAAAAAGACAGTCTCTTCAACAAATGGTGTTGGGAAAACTGTACAGCCACATGCAGAAGAATGAAACTGGACCATTTCCTTACACCATACATGAAAATAGACTCAAAATGGATGAAAGACCTAAATGTGAGACAGGAATCCATCAAAATCCTAGAGGAAAACACAGCAGTAACCTCTGTGACCTTGGCCACAGCAACTTCTTGCTAGACACATCTCCAAAGACGAGGGAAGCAAAGGCAAAAATGAACTATTGGGACTTCATCAAGATAAAAAGCTTTCGCACAACAAAGGAAACAGTGGACAAAACCAAAAGACAACCGACAGAATGGAAGAAGATATCTGCAAATGACATATCAGGTAAAGGGCTAGTATACAAGATCCATAAAGAACTTATCAAACTCAACACCCAAAGAACAAATAACCCAGTCAAGAAATGGGCAGAAGACATGAACAGACATTTCTCCAAAGAAGACATACAAATGGCCAACAGACACATGAAAAAATGCTCAACATCACTTGGCATCAAGGAAATACAAACCAAAACCATAATGAGATACCACCTCACACTGGTCAGAATGGCTAAAATTAACAAGTCAGGAAACGACAGATGTTGGCAAGGAAGCAGAGAAAGGGGAACCCTCTTGCGCTGTTGGTAGAAATGCAAGCTGGTGCAACAACTCTGGAAAACAGTATGGAGGTTCCTCAAAAAGTTGAAAATAGAGCTACCCTACAACCCAGCAATTGCACTACCAGGTATTTACCCCAAAGATACAAATGTAGTGATCTGAAGGGGCACCTGCACCCCAATGTTTATAGTAGCAATGTCCACAATAGCCAAACTATGGAAAGAGCCCAGATGTCCATCAACAGATGAATGGATAAAGAATGGATAAAGGGGGCGCCTGGGTGGCACAGCGGTTAAGCGTCTGCCTTCAGCTCAGGGCGTGATCCCGGCGATCTGGGATCGAGCCCCACATCAGGCTCTCCCGCTATGAGCCTGCTTCTTCCTCTCCCATTCCCCCTGCTTGTGTTCCCTCTCTCGCTGGCTGTCTCTATCTCTGTCGAATAAATAAATAAAATCTTTAAAAAAAAAAAAAAAAGAATGGATAAAGAACTGTATATATACAATGGAATACTACTCAGCCATCAAATAAAATGAAATCTTGCCATTTGCAATGACATGGATGGAACTAAAGGGTATTATGCTAAGCAAAATAAGTCAATCAGAGAAAGACTACCATATGATATCACCCATATGTGGATTTTAAGAAACAAAACAGAGGATCATAGGGGAAGAGAGGAAAAAATAAAACAAGATGAAATCAGAGGAGACAAACCATAAGAGACTCTTAATCACAGGAAACAAACCGAGGGTAGCTGGAGGGAGGGGGGAGGGGGTAACTGGGTGATGGACATTAAGGAGGACACGTGATGTAATGAGCACTGGGTATTATATAAGATTGATAAATCACTGAACTCTACCTCTGAAACCAATAATACATTATATGTTAATTAACTGAATTTAAATTTTAAAAAATAATATGACCTGTAAAAAAATAATAAAAAATTTTTCTAAAAATTAAAAAACAAAAGAGATTGTCAGAGTAGATCAAAAAGCAAGCCCAACTATATGTTATCTACAAGAAACCCACTTTTAATACAAAGATACTTTAAAAGTAAATAAGAGGAGAAAAATATAATGTGCTAACACTTATCAAAAGAAAGCAGGAGTAATTTCAGACACAGCATACTTCAGAGCAAGTGGTTATCAGGGATAAAGCAGGGCATTACATAATAATAATGTGGTCAATGCTCTAAGAAGACAACAATCTTTAATGTGCATGCACCTAACAACAGAATGTAAAAATATGTGAGGCAAAAACTGACAGAAAAGAGAAATGAATGGATCCACAATTACATTTGGAGATTTTCCCACTCTTCTATCAAAAATGGACAGATCCAGCAGATGTAAAATCAATACGGAAATAAAGCATACTGTTACCATTACGCTCGTTGGTACTTACCCCCAAACGAGGTAGAAATTTATGTCTACACAAAAAATTGCACATGGTGTTTACACCAGCTTTATTCATAATTGCCAAAACTTGGAAGTAACCCAGATATCCTTCAATAGATGAATGGATACATAAACTGTGGTATATGCAGATGATAAAATATTATTCACTACTAAAAAGAAAAGAGCTATCAAGCCATGAAAAGACTTAAATGCATGTCACTAACTGAAAAAAGTCAATCTGAAAAGCCTGCCCAGTATAAGATTCCAACTATAGGACATTCTAAAATAAGCAAAATTCAAGACAATAAGAAGATCAGGGGTTGTGGTTGGCAGGGGGGAGAAACAGGCTAATAAGCACAGATTTTTATAGCAGTAAAAATACTCTATATGGTATTATAATGATAGCTATAGGTCATTATACTTTTGTCCAAACCCACAGAATGAACAACATCAAGAGTAAACCCTAAACTATGGATTCTGGATGATAATGATGTATCAATGTAGGTTCATCCTTGGTAAAAAAAAAAAAAAAATATATATATATATATATATATATACCATTTCTGATGAATGATGCTGATAATGGATATATGAGAAATCTCTGCACCTTCTCAATTCCTGTTTTAAATGTAAAACTGCTCCAAAAAATTAAGTCTATAAAGCAATAATAACGTTAACATTTTTTGTTTCTGGAAAGCAAAGTATACCATGGTTGCTCAACATTTATTAACATTTTCAATTAATCATTTTAAATATCCAATAAATACTAGAGAAACTCAATTAATAAAATAACAGACAAGCTTGAGACATATTCCTCAGATTGTTTTAAAACCCATGTCATATTTTAAATTTGTAATCTTTACTTTTTGAATAGTAGAGACAATTATTTTTGAATTTCACTAATAGAAAACTCAAGCCTTTTAAAAACCAAATGCCCACCCAATAATCAACTTAACGAAGTGAGTTTATTATATATTAAAGAACTTACACCAGTGTCTGGCGTATAATAAATGTTCAACAATTGTTAGCTGTATCTCTACATTTATCAAGTCCTTTCCATCTGACCAAATAATTTCGGAACTGTCCAGACACAATAATATTTTCCACTTATCTTTTTTTTTTTCTTTTTGAGAGAGAGAGGATGCACATGAGCATGTGAGCAGTGGAGGGGCGGGCAGAGAGGGGGAGAGAATCTTAGGCTCCATGCCCAGCACAGAGCCCAATGCGGATCTCTGTCTCACAACCCTGAGATAATGACCTGATCTGAAATCAAGAGTCAGACATTTAACCAACTGAACCACCCAGGCACCCCTCCACTTACCATCTAAATTTTCAGCAACTTTCAACACCCTGAATTTCGGTATTTCTATAAAATTTGTGCATATTTTTTCCATTTTCATTGATACCAAGAGCATCTTCTTAGACAAGTATTTATGGGAAAAGTATTTATTTCTCAAAAACCATTATAGTAAAATTAAAACAATTACCTCTAGAAAAAAATTTAATATTGAATACAAATAAGCATTAGTTTTGATAAGTATTCTTGAGTTTTTAGAATATGAGAGGGTAAGTTTACTAATTCCATTAATAAAAGTTAGCTTAGTGATTTGTCCAATTATTCAAATATATGTAGCCAACAGAATTTAAGACATTTTTTTTCATAAAAGGCCTAGACTAAGGATGGAAATATCTAAGTAGTTAGAATTCAGCATGAAGAAGAAAACCTCAGTACGGTAAATGCCTGCATTTACATTATCAAAACTTTGAAGATTTGTTTCTTTCAGTTTCTTTCAAAGATACCATAGCAAGGCAAAAAAAAAAAAAAAAAAACACCTGTTTATTTTCAAGAATTTAAGATAAAATCACCTATTTCTTCAAACTTGCTCATTGCTGTTTTGAAATGAATTCCAAAGATAATCTATACATTAACAATGGCCCTTTTATCTTCAAATATGAAGTATAATTTTTATGACAAAATACAATATAGCTTTCTAAAATGTTCTTAAGGTTAAGCAAAATATACTACTCATTCTACATAAAACACCTGTGAATACTATGCTATCTTATGCAATATTCCTAACCTATTAAATCTAATTATACAGATAAAAAATTATAAATTTTATAAATTATTGTAATTATACATTTACAAAGTATATGGCAGAAATGTTTGTAAAAAATTTACAACTTTAAAAATATTAATTCATTATTTTAAAAATCAAAGTTATATCCACATGCAAAAGAATGAAATTGGACTCCTACATCACACTATATACAAAAATTAACTCAAAGTGGACCAATGACCTAAATATAACAGATAAAGTCTTGGAAGACAAACACTTAGAAGAAAACCTAGGAGAAAATCTTCATGACTTTGGATTTGGTAATGGATTCTTAGATATGACAACAAAAGCATGAAAAAAAAAAAAGATATACTGGACTTCATTAAAATTTAAAAATTTAGTGCATTAAAGAACATTATCATAAAAGTAGAAAGACAACCTACAGAATGCAAAAAATATCTGCATATCATATATCTAGTAAGTGTCTAGTATCTAGAACATACAAAGAACTATTATAGCTCAACAACAAAAAGACAAACAACCCAATTAAAAAATGGACAAAGATGTGAACAGGAATTTCTCCAAAACAGATATACAAATGCCCAACAAAAACATGAAAAGATTCTGGGCATCATTAGACATTAGGGAAATGCAAATTAAAACTACATTGCAATGTCACTTCACATCCACTAGGACAGCTATTGGAAAGAAAGAAAAAGAAAGAAAGAAAGAAAGAAAGAAAGAAAGAAAGAAAGAAAGAAAGAAAGAAAGAAAAAAAAGAAAAGAGAAAGGAAAGGAACAATAACAAGTGTTGCTGAGGATATGGAGAAACTGGAACCCTCATACGTTGCTGGTAGGAATGAAAAATGGTTCAGATGCTGTGGAAAACATTTTGATGGTTCCTCAAAAAGTTAAATACAGAATTACCATGTGCCCTAGCAATTCCACTCCTAGGTATATACTCAGAAGGACTGAAAATAGGTACTCAAACAAATGCATATACAAACATGTTTGTGGCAGCACTACTGACAATAACCAGGACAGAACCCAGATGTCCACCAACATACGAACAGAGAAACAAATGTATATGCATACAATGGAATCATTCAACCATAAAAAAGAATGAAGAATTGATACATGCTACAATTTGGATGAACTTTGAAAACATTACGCTGCATGAAAAGAGGCAGACACAAAAGGTTGCCTATTATATGATCCCATTTATATAAAATGGGTAAGTCCACAGAGACCAAAAATAGATTAGTGGTTACCAGGTACTGGGGAAGAGGGGGAAATGAGGAGTAACTGCTTAATGGGTATAGAGTTCTCTTTTATAGTAATGAAAATGTTTCAGAAGTAGATAGAGGTGGTGGTTGTACAACATTTTGAATGCACAAAATGCCGCTGAACTGCTCACTTTAGAATGGTTAATGTTACATAATACGAATTTCACATCAATTAAAAAACTTGGAAACTGAAGTTATATATTCTTAGTATAAGGTCAAGTTTATGTATTCACTTATCATTTTCAACAATGAATGAAAACCCTGGATTCTTATTCTAATATTAGCTTGCTGCAGGAATGGGGGGCATCTTTTGTTTGCCTCTCCAGTTATCAAGCAAACCTTCTCCTATTTTAAACTAGTAAGACTATGAATTTCCCAGTCACACAATTTGGATGAGTTTGATCTCACTCCTAAATCAAGAGGTGATCACTGACTGGCTTAATCCAATCAGTGAATGCCATCCTCTTTAACAGTATGGTTGGTTGAAGATAAGCAAGCAACCCAATAAGACCCTATGAAATATGAGGAGAGAAAAAAGCAGGGAAAAAAGCTTCCCATCATTCCTTTTATTTTTCTTTTTAATTTTAATTCCAGTATTATACAATGTTAATTACAATGTTAATATACAATGTTATATTAGTTTCAGGTGTACAATATAGTGATTCAACAATTCTATATATTACCCACTGCTCAGAAGAAAAGTATACTCTTAATCCCCTTCACCTATTTCACCATACCACTACCCACTTCCCCTCTGGTAACCATCTGTCTGTTCAATATAATTAAGAGTCTGTTTTTTGGTTTCTCATTCTCTCTTTCCTTCCTTTGTTCATTTGTTTTGGTTCTTAAATTCCACGTATGAGTGAAATCACAAAGAATTTGTCTTTCTCTGACTGACTTTGCTTAGCATTATACTCTCCAGCTCCACCTATGTTGTTGCAAATGCCAAGATTTCATTCTTCTCTACATCTGAGTAACATTCATGTGTGTGTGTGTGTGTGTGTGTGTGTGTAGTGTGTACGTGTGTGTGTGTGTGTGTGTGTGTGTGTGCGCCTGAGCAACATCATCTTTATCCATAACTTCATCTATCAGTGGGCACTTGGGCTGCTTCTACAATTTGGCTATTGTAAATAATGCTCCAATAAACACAGGGTGCATGTATCCTTTCAAACTAGTGTTTTATTCTTTGGGTTCCTGTCATTCCCCCTAAGCCTGTAAGAGAAAGCAACTATTTTGTTTATCTAGATACACACATAGAAATAGCCCTGTGAAGAGAAAGGAGATGCCAAGATAAAGAATGAAAACAAAATAATGGTTACATTATTGAGCTACTGGATCAAGCCTTATCTACAGCTGTACTTTTCAGTAATAGGTCAATAAATTCTTTAAGATAGTTTGAGTTGAGTTTCCTATTATTTACAAACAAAAGCATCTAAAATTATATACTACCTAAATGACCTTTCGAAAGCAAACTCTCTATCTTCAATTACCTTACCCATAAAAGCAATAATCCCTAAATTAACTCTCTCCCAGAAATGTTATTCAAATGAGAGACATATGTGAAAGCACTGTGAAAACCACCTACATGTCCTAAGATCAAGCCACTGTTGTTTTTTTAATTCTAGGATGCATTTCCTTAAATGATAAATCGAGCATTTACCATATAAAAGTTAGTTTTCTTACAAAGATAATTATTTGATTCTAGAATCCATTTCTTAAAAAAGATAAAGCTATGATTGACCACATGAAAGTCACTTATTAAAGACATGATGATATAATTAGATCTGCATTGGCAATCAGAAAACCTATGCTGCCATTCCAGCTCTCTCTCTTATCATACAGGGAACTCTGAGGAAGTCAAATACTCATTTATAAAATATTTAAAGTTTCTTCCAAGTCTGATTATTCTAGATACCTTGAGTTGTTACAAAGGTTGTTAATTTTTCTTTTTCCAAATAGGAATAAATATATTTTCTTTCAATATAACTAATGATGATCAGTTTAACTTTTCCATACCACCTATAATTACAAACTTTATATATAGCACAGACTTTTCCTTAACACTTTAATTCCATCCAGTATAACATATGGTATTGTATTACAGGAATGTGATATAGAAGGTTCTTGAGAGATGGAGTTAGCAATACAAAGAATAAGAAGACATGGTCCCCCAGAATCTCTTCAAAAGTTTATATAATAATTTTTGCCCAGTAAAAATATATTATTTTCAGCATTTTAAAGAATTGTTATAATGTTTTAAAAACATATATTTCAACATATATACATAGCAACACACACATGTATGCACACAGATATATATGGGTATATAGAGAAGAGGTTCCTTCAGAAGAAAAAGATATTTTGCTAAGAACTTTTTTTTTAAGAACTTTTTTCTTAATTTTAAATTTCTCATACTAAAAATAAAAGCTAGCTATGCTGATAATACATTCTTTTGAATTTGTACCAACATAACAGTATATAAGTTATTATAACAAAGTATAAGAATATGATACTACTTTGAACGCATACAACTTTTCTTCCAGAAAGCTTAAAAGTCTATACAAAGACCATGATTCAAAAATAAAGGCTAAGCTACATTTTCCCATGTCTACAGGTGGTAAAACAAAATGACCTGCCAAAGGTCATAATTTGGGGCACCTGGATGGCTCAGTTGATTAAGCATTGACTCTTGATTTCGGCTCAGGTCATGATCTCAGGGTCTTGGGATCCAGCCCTGTGTTAGGCTCCTCCGTCAGCGTAGTCTGCTTGAGGATTCTCTCCCTTTCCCTCTGCCCCTCACCCCTCTCATTCACCTGCACACGCAGCTCTCTCACGCTCTCTCTCAAATAAATAAATAAATCTTTTTTTTAAAAGGTCAGAATTTAAGTGTAGGCCAGAAGTATGTCTCACCTAATTCCTAAGCATATCTTTCTATCAATGAAATGTTCCAGATCTAGCCAAGCCCCACCACCCTTGAACCAGGATATCTCACAGTGCTATCTGCGGTGCTAGAATATCCAAACCATCAGATAACTACTTAAAATGAAAAGTCTGAGATCCATCTGACGATGAATTAAAAGGTTTATGTTACTCTACGGCAAGTCTAAGGTCAAACTGAATTCACTACCAGACTCTTATCTACAAACACCTACTGGGCACTTATTACATGCAGCAGTTCTACCTAAGTATAAAGTCACAGTATAAAGAAGTATAAGATTTGATCACTATCTTCAGGTATATACTATATAACTATGTAGTTAGGCAAGAGGACACACCCATAAAACACTAGGACAAGTTTGTGTCTAAGTGTAAAAATAGTATAATTCACTCCTTGAACAATTGATTAATTATTGTGCAACTGAGAAGAAAGAAGAGCATGGTTAAGTACGCAGATTCTGGGAGACATTTTGCCTCCTTTTCTTTAGTCACTTGCTAGGCCTGCAACCCTAGACAAATTATTAACCCTCACTGTGCCTCAATTTCCTTGTGAAAAAGAAAAATAATACCTTCCAGAGATTGGGATTGATGGAGAGGGAGATGTATGATCTGGACTCACAGAGTTGGTAAGATTTATATCTGTTAAGGCAGATAAAAATGTTAGAAATATACCAGGCATAGTACACTCTCAATAAATATTGGCTATTAAAACTAGTACTTACTGCAAGGAATGACCAATAAGGACCAAAAGACAGTATCAAGGATTACCAATGGGAAAGGACTCAGGAAACAGGCTGAAAACAGATGGGACTTGAAAAATCTGATGGCTCTGAAGTACAAAAGAAGGATGGCATTCCAGGCAGAAATCACAGCAAGAACAAAAGTATCAATACTCACAATTTATACACATATCAATAAATAGAACACTTTAAGGGCGGGGGAAAAAAGAGTTCATGTAAGCATGCAAGGCAGTCTCTTACCCTTTCCCACCAAAGTACTCTCAAATGGCAGAGAAAAATGTATCTCCTGGAAGACTGGGGACACAGTCTCGAATGGTCTCCCACAAAGTCAACATCTCTTCAAATTATATATTTTATCTTAAAAATTTATAAATGTGCAGTTTGTCTCCATAATATAATCCTATTTAATTTCACTGAAAAAACACCTTAAATAATTACTAGTAATTCAATTACTCAAAAATTTTTTCATATTCTTTAGGTAAAATTGACATCCCAGAAAGATGTCTATAGATTCATGTACCACTAACATATCAGCACACTTCAAGAGTCAAATATACTTTAGCTAAAGAAAGAGGATACAAAAAAAAAAAAAAAATTCCATGTATACCTGGGAATCTGCATAGGAAAGAAGTAGTATTACAAATCAATGTAAAAAGGAATGACGACTCAATAAATGGTTGAGGCACCACTAACTTGCTAGGTGAAAGGGATGGAGGACTAGATCCCTATCTCTTACACTATACATAAAAAGAAATTCTGTATGAATAAATTACCTAAACATGAAAGTGAAAACTTTAAATTTAAGAAATTGTAAGAAAATATAATTATGATATCAGAGCAGAATTTCCTAAAAGTGACTAAAAAACTTTAACATATAAAGGAGACCAATAAATTTTATTTTAACAAAATTAAAAACTTCTATATGGGGAGAGGGACACAATACTACTAAAAGACGCACCACAGCTGAGGAAGTTACTTTTCCATCATACATAAAAGATAATATTCAGATTATATGAAGAGGTTCTATAAGTTAATAACACAAACAATGCAACAGAAAAATGGGTGGATTATATGAACAGGCAAATTATACCATGAAAATCCGCTTGCTTCTTAGGTAAGTTCCCTAGCTAGGAACAGCTCTTAAGGATTCTACTTTATTTCCATGGGAAACATCCTAGAAAAAAGGACAAACTGCAGCCCCAGTGCTGCCATTGATTTCCTGGCCAAAACTGATCCTCATCATCCGGCTCTAATTTCCCCTCACCCTCCACTAGCACCTCTGCTGATCTAGGCAGGCTGCTGCCAAGATGACCCAGACCCTTACTCTTAAGGGATCTGAGCCCCTGTTTACCATTCTCTGTTTAGGTTATGCCTGCTGTACTTACACATTTACTATAATAATGGAACTGGGAGCACCAAGAGACACCCCAGTGGATCCCTTGAATGCCAGACATAATCTACCCTGCCCTCATTTTGGTGACGATCAGAATCAATTACTCTTGCTAGAATGATGACTCCTTTTCTTCCCTGGTGTCCTTTTAACCCAAGGATCCAAAATAACCAGGCAACAGATAAGAATAAAGACTAATGGAGGGGCGTCTGTGTGGCTCAGTTGGGTAAATGTCTGACTTCAGCTCAGGTCATGATCTCAGGGTAGTGAGATCAAGCCCCACATCAGGCTCCGCGCTCAGCAGGGAGTCTACTTGAGATTTTTCTCTCTCTCCCTCCTCCTCTAGCCGTCCCTCTCCCCCTCTACATGCTGGCTCACGCATGCGCTCTCTCAAATAAATAAATAAATCTTTAAAAAGAAAAAAAAGATATGCAGCCAAAACTAAATCACTGAAAGTGTCTGGGCAGAATGAGCATGAAGCAGAAACAGGGCTAAAAAATGAATACACATCTTATAAAGAATCAAAACAAACCCAGTATCATCTGTTTAGGTTCAGCAAAGACCCTGAAGCCTGTGTGCAATCCTTGGGCTATTGCCAAAAAATTAACCCAGCCCATTAAACTCAGGAGACTAAGCACAACCATCTAACCATTTGTATGGACATTATACTTATTAAGTCTACGTTCTCAGCCTAATCTTTCCACTAGAATATGCTTCTATAGATAATACGCATTCTTAATGCAACTTTTTATTTTCAGTTGGACACTTTGATGGCATAATAACAGACCATACAATCAACTAGCTATAAACTTTCCCAATATTTACTATGGAATGAGAATGGGGAAAAAAAAAGAGGACTTTACCAGATGAACCACACAAACAATAAAAAAGTCCTTCATAAAAGGTAAAGAATAACAGTGGTAAATAAGTTTTTAAAAAGTATGCAGAAGGGGCGCCTGGGTGGTTCAGTCCGTTAAGTGTCTGACTTCGTCTCAGATCATGATCCTTGGGTCCTGGGATCCAGCCCTGTGTCTGGCTCCTGGCTCAGTGGGGAGCCCGCTTCTCCCTTTCCCTCTGCCACTCCCCCTACTTGTGCTCTCTCTCTCTCTCAAATAAATAAAATCTTTAAAAAATAAATAAATAATAAAAGTATACAGAAAATACATGACATTAAATCAAATACTTTCATTTGGACCATCTGGACTCCACCAAAAAATTATATAAACAAAAAATATCTCCAGGGGCGCCTGGGTGGCACAGCGGTTAAGCGTCTGCCTTCGGCTCAGGGCGTGATCCCGGCATTATGGGATCAAGCCCCACATCAGGCTCCTCTGCTATGAGCCTGCTTCTTCCTCTCCCACTCCCCCTGCTTGTGTTCCCTCTCTCGCTGGCTGTCTCTATCTCTGTCAAATAAATAAATAAAATCTTTAAAAAAAAAAAAAATCTCCAACCACCAAAAACATAATTTTATATGCATTAGTGTCAAAATGGGATTATATAGAGAATGAACACATATATCTTACCTAGAGAGCCAATTCCTAAAGCTAAATAAGCACACTCCCACTTCCTCAATTACCCAAATTAATCTTTTAAACACTATGCAATCCCTTAAACTGTCTCAAATGCAGTATACCCTTTTTCCTGTCATGATCACACTCACTCTATTTTCATGTCCTCCACAGAATGGTGAACATGATCCACAGTAGTCCCAATATGTATTCATATTGTCCACACACTTCAACCAGTGCCATACTAGTTGTGAATCTCACCATCTTTACCCTTAGTTATGGACTGCCCTAACAGTATCCACTCTTTTTCCCTAATACAGTTTTCTATATCTGGCTTATGATCTTCCTGTTAACCACTATTCCTATCATTTTTGGCAACTTGAACATCCTCATAAATGAGCCAGCCATTATTCCAGGCACCTATTTCCTTGACTTCCTTAACCCCAATAATCTCTTGTCCCATCCCACTTAAGTCACCCACCCTCATACCTTCAACCCTCAATAATTGTCATTATCAACAGACACATCTCTGAACTCTTTATTTCTAGCATCCCACTCTCCCAGCACTTCTTCCTCTCCATTCACATGACTTGTATTAAGTACCATCACTCTATCCTTTGACCCCAAGAAGACCTCCCATCCACTGACCCTACTACTCTTCCCCATTCATCGCCCCCTTCAAGGTCCGAACCTACACAAGCTTACATTCCAGGACCTAGTATTATAACCAATCTTTTACAAATACACTAAACTCACGTGTCACTCTCTCCACTCTCTGTGATTGAACCCAACTATCCACTAGTCCATGCCAGTATCTGAGCTTTTGAATTTTGCTGGAGAAAACATCTCATAACCTTATGGACTGAATTCACTTTAAAATTATCACCACAGATCTCAAATGAGCATTCAACATCGCCAGACATTCCTCCTATACTTTCCAAGTATATTCATTTTCCCAATCTCTGAGAAAACGATTTCATACTTTCTCTTCTCTCCTCAGACTTCCAATATTACCTATTCCCACCTCAATCATAGCTGGTGACCTAGCCTCATACTATATTAATATGGGATGCAATCAGACAAAACTCACCTCATTTCTTTACACCAATTCCATCAATCTGCTTCTTTAACCATATTAACTGTACTCCTTTATGTTAAAATGAAAAAAGCATCCCTGCTCTTATCTAGAGCCAACCTCTCCCCTCCCTTGAGCTCTGCATCTCACTTTTTAATCTCTACTCAAATACTTTAGTTCTGCAACTTTCTCCTCTTTCTCCTTCATTATGACTTTCTTCCTCTCCTGAATCAACCCAACCCTTATTTGCCTCCTTCCCCAAAATTTATTCTCTATAGAATAGCCAGAATAATCTCTTTAAATTGGAAATTGGCTCATTTTATTCCCTGTCCATGATCCAATGGCATCTCAATTTAAATAGCACAAAATTCAGTTAGGAGAGCCTTGAAGACCCTACATGACCAGACCCCCACCTAACTCTCCACCTTCATGTCCTCATCAATCTTCTTTTGTCTTCTTTCTGCCCTTCCAACATGCCAAGGTCATGCAAACTTTAGGACAACTGCACTTGTCTTCTCTACCAAAAACTCTCTTCTTCCCAATCTTCCTATGGCTGTCTCTTATTACTGAAGTATCAAACCAAAAGTTATCTGTTCGGAAAGGCTCTTTCCTTTTCCTATCTAAGCCTAAATCCTCTACTTGTGCCATAAAATAGCCACAATTCTTGTTAGAAACTGATCTCTCCATCTTTTAAAAGATCTGATCTATCAGATATGTCCCCTCTTTACAGACACATTCTTTACCTCCCAATCTAAAGTTGGTAACCCTGTTATTTTATCTCATATTTAAATATGGTAGATTATCTTATGGCGACTCAACACCATTTTCATCATTCTATGCTCTTTCCTGGGACTAAAAATCTGGGAACTACATTTTCCAAAATCTCTGGCAGCAAGTGTACTTTTGACTCTATCTCTCAAGAAGTATATGCAAAAGATTTGGAAGGCAAAAGGACAGTGGAAGGACTAATTGCTCCTTCAGCAGCAATAATGGACAGGCATATGGGTGTGAGTAGATTACACATGAAGTTTCACTAACAGCTTTCAGGTGTTGTCCTATGAATTACACATTTCACTGATACAAAACTAGGACAAGCAGCAGCAGCAGTTTTTCTACAACTTCAGCTCTTCTTGACATCCTGAATGCAGCAGTTTCCCCTCTCTTATTGCTCCAGTCCTTTTAGTGGGTTTCTAAGTCTGTAATTCCCTGTATTAAATTCCTAATGGCTTAAAATATCTAAGGTGGTTTTTGTTTTCCTAACTAAACCCCAACTGATACACATCCTGCTCTCTAGAGCGCACTTATCAAAATCAATAACTTTATATTAATTTTTGTGTTTAATATCTTTCCCTCCTACTAGATTATTCAACAAGCACAGAGATCACATTTGTTATGCTAATTATTAATACCTCAAGCCCTGTATTTCAGGACAAATATTGGCTGAATGCATATAATACCTTGGTAAAACACAGCTCCACTCACTGTATCAAACATAAAACAGCTCCAGCTCTCAAAGTTTCTCTATCATCTACCACAATTTCAACTCGCTAAAAACAATAGCCCCTGGATTTTGCCTTCCGCTCTTCCATTTGTTTATTCAGCCACCCAGAGCCTTGGAATTATTCTTCATTTCTACCCAGCACTCTGGCACTCCACATCCTACACTAGAATACAACCAAGAACTCCTAAGTTGGCTTTTTACTTTTAGACCCATTAGATTATCTCATATGTGATTAACACGAAATAAGCTTATCTCGGATGAAACCAATAACACAGAGTTTCTGACTTAAATATCTAGCTAGCTTTGATCTTAAAATTACCTATTGATCATCCTTTTAAAAAACACATATAAAAAGAAGTTATATTAGATCCCTTAAAAATGTACTCTCTAATTCATCTAAACAAGTGTTCAACGAGGGAAAATGAAAACTTTCAATATATAACAAAACCAAGTATAAAATTGCTCTCCATTATTACAGTTTTACAGAAAATTCCTATTCAGAGAACTAAAATACTTTTGAGGAAAATCTACACACCACAGAAAATGGGCATTTATTTAGTTGTCTGATTCAAATTTATTCAGTAAATATTCATTAATGTGAGAAGCCCTGTTGGAGGCACTGGGTATGCCTCAGGGAGCAAAACAAAGATCCCTGCCCTCAGGAAGCCTATCAGAGAGGCTGGAGAAAGATCATGTAAGACA
Source organism: Ursus maritimus (assembly GCF_017311325.1). NCBI lineage: Eukaryota > Metazoa > Chordata > Mammalia > Carnivora > Ursidae > Ursus > Ursus maritimus. The sequence goes on from NW_024425008.1 coordinate 37,441,568, forward strand.
GAAGAGATGCTGTGAGGACTCTGACTTTTACTGTACGTGAAATGAGAAGTTAATACAGTGTAGAGCAGAGAAGTGACATAAATTACTTATTTAAAGTGGAGCCTGCTTAAGATTCTCTCTCTCTCTGCACGTCGCCCCCACCTTCCCACCTCCACTCCCTGCTTGCGTGTGCTCACGCATGCTCACTTTCTCACTCTCTCAAAAAAAAAAAAAAAAAAAAAAAAAGAACACTCTGTCCAGTATGTGGAAAACAGCCTATTAGGGTCATAGACAAAAGCAGATAAAGTCACAGACTATTACTGTAATCTAAGAAAAAGATGAAGGTACTCCAAACAAGGCAACAGCAATGAAGATGGACTGAAAAGTGCTCAAACTCTCACATTATACATTAACAAAGAGGAACTAGAAACTACCAAAAGCATGAGAAGATTATCAGGGAAATACATTTTATAACTGCAGTGAAAAACCATTTCACATCTGAAAATTTTTAAAAATTCTGAAGTCTGACAATACCAAAAGTTGGTAAAGATATAAAACCAGATTTTCAAACTACTGATAAGAGGGTAGACTGTACAACTTCTTTGGAGAACTGTTTGGCACTTTCTAGTAAAATTAAACATGCACATGCCTTATGACCTAACAATTCTAATCTAGGTATATCCTAGAGAAATCCTAACCACATGCACACAGGAGACATGTACAAAAATGTTATGAAAGTATTTCCTATAGCAAAAATAAATTTGGAAACAACCCATATGTCCATTAACAGACGGGACAAATAAAATGCAATATAGCATAGTCACATGGTATAATACTATAAAGCAGTGAAAAAGAACAAATTACAAAATACATATCAACATGGATGAATCTCAAAACTATGACTCAAAAACAATTCTAAATAAACAAACTTGAAAAAGAACACACACATAAACTGTAACCCTTGTACACTGCTAGTAGGGATGTAAAATGGTACAGTCACTATGGAAAACAGTATGGAGGTTCCTCAAAACATTAAAAATTAACATACAATCCAGCAATCCCGCTTCTGGGTATAGACATACAAAAGAACTGAAATCAGAATTTCAAAGAGATATCCACACTACCATGTTAACTGTAGTATGATTCACAATAACCAAAATATGGAAACAACCTAAATGTCCACCAGTGTTTGAATGGATAAACAAAATGTGGTATATACACACAATGGAACTCAGCCTTAAAAACAGGTAAGCCTTGAGGACATCATGCTAAGTGAAATAAGCTACTCGCAAAAGGACAAATACTGTATGATTCCACTTATATAAAGTATCGAAAGTAGTCAAAATCAGAGAAACAGAAAATAGAAAGGTGTCTGTAAGAGCTGGGGGGTGGGAGAAGTGAGAATGAGTGTCAGTAAGAGTTCCAGTTTTGCAAGATGAAAAAATTCTGGAAATCTACGGTACACCAATGTGAACATACTTAACACTACTAAACTAGACACTTAACAATGGCAAAGATGGCAAATTTAATGTTATTTTTTGCCACAAAAAAAAATCTTTAAAAAAAAAGAACACGTATATATAATACATACACTTACATAAAATTCAAAACTAAATAATACACTGCTTAGAGATCCAGCAATATGCAGCAAATCTATAAAGAAAAGAAAAAAAGGAAGAATGATTAACACAAAATTCAGGGTAGCAATCATCTCTATGGGAGAAGGAGGAAATATGACAAAGAAAGGACATGGTTAACAGAGGGGAGACGGTAGGGGGGATGGGTAAAATAGGTGATGGTGATTAAAGAGTACACTGATCATGATGAGCACTGAGTAATGTACAGAATTGCTGAATCACAACACTGTACACTGGAAACTAACGTAACACTGTATGTTAATTATAACTGGAATTAAAATTAAAAACTTGGCACTCCTGGCTGGCTCAGTCCATAGAGCATGCAACTCTTGATCTCAGTCTTTAGTTCAAGCCCCACATGAGGCATAAGGCTTACTTTAAAAATAATAAGAAAATAATAAAAATTAAATAATTAAAAATTAAATTTTTTGAATTTTTAAAATTAAGAATTAAAAATATTTTTAAAATAAAATAAAAAAAGAACAAAGTCTTCAAAGTTATCACTAATATCCTACTTTTTTTTTTTATAATATCCTATTTCTTAATCTAGGTGGTAAGTACACAGGTGTTTGTTATTTATTAAGCTAAACATGTTATATACATACTTTAATATGTGAAAAAAAATTTTAATGTAAACTCAACATTATATAGCCTTGGGGACTAGGGTAACTTTTTGAAAATGTATGGCTTTGCCAGTGACCCCCATTCTGATATAGACAAAAGGGGTTTGTGGGAAGTAAATTATAGCATGTTGATTTAGAAGCAGATTTGTCACCAATTAGACCTAGATGAATCCAGGCTGAGCCATTTACTAGTTTTGTTACCTTAGGCAAGTTACCTAAAGTCTCTAAGCCTCAATTCCCACATCCATAAAAGAGGATATTAACAGTACCTACCAATTAGATTTATTATAAAGATTAAATGAGATAATGAATAAAGAGCATTCAGTACTATGCCTAGGACACAGTAAGCATTTCTGTAGGAGTGATAGTACGTTTTAAAAACTTCTTAGGTTATTCTAATCCTTCTCTTGCCCTACCTTCATTTGAAAGACTGTTGTTATCCTGAAAGCAAAAGCCTATTAAGAGATACAACTCTAAAACCCATCAGAATTTTTCCTTGTGTTTTTATGGATCAATCACTTACAAAGATCAAAAAAACTATTTTTGAAGGTCAACCAGAACTTTTAAAAGTCAACCAAGAAAAAAAATTATTAAACAAGCAACTCTTCAAAATTACAAATACCATTAAGAACAACCATTCTATTTTTAAGTGGATATATTTTAGAGCTCTTAATAAACAGGTAATAATACTATATACTCAACCTCAAGCAGGATAAAGTTAGTCATAATTCAAAAACTTAACTGTTCTTGCCTCCAAGATCATTAGAAATCCCAGAAGTGTCTGACACATCAATTAACCCTTGGATTTTGTGTGTGTGTGTGTGTGTGTCCCCTAGCCATCCTCATTGTTTTATATATCTTATGCCCCTAAGATTAGGCCCCAAAACTGGCCTCAATTCTCTCAAAAGTAAGTGTATCCAAGAAAGATTCCAAACGGATGAACTGTAGTAAAAAGAAATACTGGGCCAGACTAAGGCTGTAAGCTGGCCAGACAGAGCAAGGCGTATTAGACTCCAGTTTTGTGGGGGAGTAATTTGTATGTACCAGAAACTCACAAAACCCTAAGTCACAAATCCACAAAGCACAAGGGTTTCTTGTACATATTACCATTGAAATGCTCCTCCACTCACCTTCCAGAGTGTAGTTTAGGTTTATATTGCATTCCCAATCCAAAAGTGCATTGTTAACACCTCAAGAAGCATATGGAAACCATTTCCCTGATCTGTTCCTATATTAAAAATGTTTACTATAAGAGAAACAGATCTCTGAACCCGAACCTTAACAACTTATTAAAACAGAAACTCTCAAACTTGATTTACCTACAAACATTAGTTATTATTGAACTGTAATTCCCTACACTCTCTCCATATTATCTGAAAACATTTCCTATTTCTTAAAAAATGTTTATTCTTTTTTGTTTCAAATGTCAACTGTAATATATTTTAAGTTCTAACAGGAATCTACCCAATACATTTGTTTTTAATAATTAAATATTAAACTATGTTAATAAACGTCCCAAAAATGAAACCCAAATAGTCATATAATGAATGGTATTAACTGTTCAGTAAATTCACTGTTTGTTCCATATCTGAAAGTTTCTCAAAAAGATTTTGAAAAACAAGATGGGTGTCCAGAAAGGGTGGGGGGAGTAGTTTGTATTATTTAACACATGGAATTCCTTTACATTAACTGAATCATCATCTTATAACATCACTAAAAATAAATACTGGAGTCTTAACAGAGACTCATTTAAAAAATTGCTTTACAAATTATATTTCTACTTTTGTATGTCAAGATTTAATATATATATATATATAATACATATGTTTCATGAAATATATATATTTCTAAGATTGCAGGTTTAAATTGTATAGATGCAGAAAAGTATTTACACTTAAAAGAAAGTTACATCCAACCTCTGCTAAAACCGTGGTCATATGATGAAATTCAAAAATTTTTAACACAGCACAGTATGTCTTAGGTGGGCTAGAGGCAAGAATTTTATGTTCAGTTTAACAGTAAATAGAAGCCATCAGCAATAAACTACTCTGGCTATGCCTCCAATTTCCAAAGTCGCCTTAATTTTAAGAAGCTCTATTATTTTACTTTCTTAAACTTTTTTTGTCTGGTGTTTGGCTTTCTCGTCACTAGTTCTCCAGCAATATCTGCCCGTTCAGATATATTCTAAACTCTGGGGGCACCTGGGTGGCTAACTCGGTTAAGCATCTGCCTTCAGCTCAGGTCATGATCCTGGGGTCCTGGGACAGAGCCAGGGATGGGGCTCCCTACTCAGCAGGAAGTCTGCTTCTTCCTCTCCCTCTGCCTACAGCTCGCCCTACTTTGTGTGCGTGTATACTCTCTCTCTCTGTAAGTAAGTAAGTAAATAAATAAATAAATAAATAAATAAAAATTCACCACAAGCTAAATTACCAGCTTTCAATCCCTCATTACCTATACTGCTCTCCTTGATCTCACCCAGACCTCCAATACTTTGATACTTCCTTTTTCTCCTAATTTCAGCTAACTCCTTCTTATAGTACCTTTCATAACCAACCTAGATTCCAAACCCACTATTTCAGCTATTACCATTTGTTAATTTATTTGCCTGTTTATTTACTGATATATTCCCTGCCTTTTTCCAGAAAAAAATGCACTGAATCTTCAAAATTCCATTCTTCACCTAATCATCAATATCCCAAATGTGAGAATCATCCTAGACTACTCCTTTCTTTAAGATTTCATTTACTTATTTGACAGAGAGACAGCGAGAGAGCACAAGCAGGGGGAGTGGCAAAGGGAGAGGGAGAAGCAGGCTCCCCCCTAAGCAGAGAGCCTGATATGGGGTTCGATCCTAGGACCCCAGGATAATGACCTGAGCCAAAGACAGATGCTTAACCCGACTGAGCCACCCAGAAGCCCCTAGACTACTCCTCCTTACCCTCATAGCCAACAGATCACCAAATCCTTTCAATCTACTTCCTAAATCTGTCTCAAATCTTCCCTACTTTCAATTCAACTCTAATGCCTTAGTTAAGGTACTCTTCACATTCATTAACTCAATATAAAATAAGAGGCTAAAGTATAGGTTCTAAAACCAAATAACCAATTAGCTTGTAACTGCTTATGGTAAGCTTTATCTATTTATGAGACTTTGACAGCTAGTAAGCTGTACAATATCAAAAGACAATTAGCTTCACTATTTAATAAATAGAAAAGAGAGGTTTCCTTAGCAATTGGTCACTATTATTGCAGACAGAAAATCATATATAAGGAAAAAGGAAGAATGTATTGACACAAACTGACCTTCCAGAAAAAGGGGGCTATGATGGTACTGTACAATTTAAGCGTATAAATGTATAAATCTGATGTTTATTTTCTATTTTTGAACTTTACATTACTGTAATAAATACCATGTACACATAAACTTTTCATTTTACGTATATACAGTAGTTGAACAGGTAGATCACATCACTACCATAACACTTTCATAACACTATAAAGACAGAATAATTAAGTCAGATTTAACTGCATTAAAAAGTGAACATTAAAAGACAGTACTGTGTATACCCAACAAAACCAATCATTTTCCATGCTGGGCAATGAGTCAAGAATCTCAAACTGTCACCAGCACCTGCATTAAACATAAACCCAGACAGTAAACAACTGTCATTGAAAGATAAATCCATTTGACTATATCTCTGAAGCTTAAGCAAAACTAGTTTACATGAACCAAAACAGCTTATTAAATGACCATATCTAAAGCAGTTCTTTGTTTTGACAATAAGCAATTTAATCATTTTTTTCCATCACTGTGGATCTAAAAGGTATGTTAAAATGTTATATTCTGCCAGGTGGATTAATACGGATGTATTAAACTATGCTTATACTAACATTGCTTCCTGGTCATTGTAATTCTAAATTACAGATAATGATAGGTTTACAGATATGATTCTGCTCAATTACTACTCACCATGAATTCTGAGTTTTCACTGCTTGATAACTGACACTAAATAGGACAGCAGATGATATAACACATTCATAAACTGGAATTTTTACCAAATGAAAGTTGAAGTCAGTCAGCATTAAGGTCTCTAACTTCACTAAAACACAGTGGAGGCAAGCATACAAAGTACTTTATGGTCACAGAAGATTAGACAAATCATTCCACCACTTTGTACCTTAGTTTATTAATCTATAAGATAGGAACATGGACTAGATACTAAGATCTCTTCCAACATAAACAGTCTATGATTCTAAGAAATTAAAATATATGCACATTCTAGAAAAGTATAAGCCATTCCTCTTTATTTATTCATTTAAAATGACACAGGCTATAGCTGTTGCATTCACTAAAATATAAAGTAGTAACCAGCAATGCAACAATAGCCATTTCATTCATAAATTAACAAAGATGAGAGATAAAGAAAACAGTAAGAACCTCATTTGAACCTCAGTAAGAAATTTCTTTTCTTTTTTTTTAAGATTTTATTTATTTATTTAACACAGATAGAGACAGCCAGCGAGAGAGGGAACACAAGCAGGGGGAGTGGGAGAGGAAGAAGCAGGCTCATAGAGGAGGAGCCTGATGTGGGACTCGATCCCATAACGCTGGGATCACGCCCTGAGCCAAAGGCAGACACTTAACCGCTGTGCCACCCAGGCGCCCCGAAATTTCTTTTTTTTTAAGATTTTATTTATTTATCTATTTATTTGACAGAGAGAGAGAGAGAGAACGAGAGAGGGAACACAAGCAGAGGGAGTGGGAGAGAGAGAAGCAGGCTTCCTGCTGAGCAGGGAGCCTGATGTGGGGCTCAATCCCAGGACCCTAGGATCATGACCTGGGCCAAAGGCAGCCACTTAACCAACTGAGCCACCCAGGCGCCCCTCAGTAAGAAATTTCATTAGCACAAATGAGAACTATATAAATCAACTCTTTACATATAATTTTTTTCAACTTCACTCTTCAGTTTAACTGAGAAAGAGGCCAATCTGAATTTGCAAAGTTTCAGTGCTAGAAAACCTTTAAAAAAAAAAAAAATCTGTTCTCTCACCCATTAAAAGCAAGAATAGTACTAGATAATTTATAGGTAATTTTTGGCTTTAAAAAGTCTATACATAAGAATAAGATGTCTCCACACAGCAGTTAATAAACCAAACTGCAAACTGGGCTAGAAGAAACATTTCATTTTCTTTTTTTATTTTGCTTATATACAATACCAGTGATCAGTATAAATTTCTAGCCAAATGACAGTCACATTTTTCAGTGAAACATACATAAAACTCACAGAAAGTCCACTTAAAGAATACCGTAACAGAATTATTTTGCCAAAGAATGTACTAAAATACCTTCCACATTCACTTTCTTGATAATCTATTTGAGACCAACTATAATCCATTACAAAGTATTGGAGTAAAGAACTAAAAATTTTCTCATAATGATGAGACTTACCCAGAATGTACAGTAATTACATCAAAGAATTCTACAGGATTTTTTTCTCCTGAGAATTAAGCATGAGATTTCCAAAAGAAAGAGATTATGGTCTTCAGTTGATGCACTGCAAGCTTCAAGCCACTGACTCAAATTGAAGCAGCAATTTGCTATGTGAGAAGCAAGATGATTTACATAAAGGGAAAAACTGAAGAAAAATAGAATCAAGAAAACATAGGAAAAAAAGAAAAATATGAGCATTTGATTTGAAAAAAAAAAAAAAAGGCTACAAAATATAAAGTACCAGAATTAGAATTTATCAACTCACAGATCTAGCAAGTACTTTCTTTTCCTCAAGTCTTAAAGACTCTCAGGTAGATTATAGTTCAAGGAGTTCTTACATTAAGATTAGTCTGAAATGTTTGCCTTAGCTAAGATCTAAGATGTATTTTAGTATTGTTATTTGAGGGTCAAGGGAATATCAAATGATTGGTAACCTCGGACAACTATCTAAACTTGCCTATTCCTAGAATCTGGGACATGGATAACCTTTTATAACAGGGGATCCTTCCATTCTAACTTAACCCAGTTTATGGGCAAGAAAAGAATTTTTAAGTAAACATACTTTGCTTCATGTTCTAAATTAAGTAAATAGATCATGACACAGAGTCCATGCAGAAAGAAAGAAAGAAAAGAAAGAAAAAGAAAGAACAAACTACATATATTACATATATTTTTCAAAGGAGTCACAGTTCATAAACATCTAGCAAGAAAAAGTACAATAGCCAAAAACTTTAGGAAATTCATTTCTTGCACTCGAAATGAGAGAATCTCTGGGTTTTTTTTTTTTCTTTGTACGCTTTTGGAAAATTTGCTAAAACTGTTGCTGAATGAGAACACCTAGACTACCATCATGAAAACCAATAATGCACCTGGTAAGAACACAAAAGACTGACTCACCTGTGTGGAATCCATTATCCTCTGAAAAAAAACCCAAGGTACCAGAGGGCACAATGTACTTTCTACCGGACAAGAGGAGAATGATTTTTCCTTGTCCTGCTTTCCAGCTGCCCAAAGAATAGATCCCATACTAATTGTAATATGACTCTTTTACAAAAATGAGAGGTGGATAAAGTGCTTACAAACAAGAGCTATTTCATACAACTGTATTTCTAAATGTTCTTTCAGACTTTTATTATTCAGTAAGTCAAAATGATTTTAAACTATAACTTGACCCTGTGCATTTGCTTAAAGCATACCCATTAAAGAAAAAATACTTTATTTCTGTGTTCTTACATTCATACTGGAGACCTGCTGCTCAATAAAATATGAAATGCAATAGGTATAAGTGTGACTGCAGTAGATTAAAATCAACTTAACTTTTACAAAATCCTCAGTGTTGCAAAAGTGTGTGGGGAAAGAGGCACCTTTATATACTGTTGTAGGGAATTAACTGGTCCACTTTATTTAAAAAAAAAACAATTTAGAAAGCTACCGAAATTTCATATTCCTAAATACTCATCAATAGGAGAAACATCCATACAAAGAAATATTAAGTGCTAAAAAGAAGGTAAAGTAGTATACGCTAATACTCAAGATCTACCACTAATTGAAAAAAGCAAGGTTAAAGTGTACTCTATGACGCCACTTGTGCAAATTTCAAATTAATACGACCATATGATTTCATTAAGATATAAATCTGTATTACCTACTTGGAATACATATATTATCTAACTGCACAAAAGTTGTACGCAACTTTCATCTTTCACATTTCAGTTTCATTTATCTTCTCTCTATTCCAACTGGTTACAATTTTCTATTATTTAAGTAAAATCTAATTAGAAGACTTAAATCCATATGACAGTATACTCCCCTAACAGAATACAATATCTAAATAAGTCAAAATTGCTCATATAATTAAACAAAAAAAAATCTTCTAAAGTCATAGAATGATTATAAAACCTGTGATCTGAAAGTTATTTAGGGACAGTATGGGCAAGACTTGGTGACACTTGGATATAAGCCATGAACGTAAACCGAGAATAACTTCCACATTTCTAACTTGGACCCTCTGGTATACTTGTTGGTGCCACTATACTCCCCATACTCCACCATTTGAATTATGCTCCTCAGATGACTCCAACAACTTACCATAACAATTACTTAACTGTATTGTAACATTTTGTTTGTTTACCTTCCATACATAGATGAGACCACTGGGCAAAGATTACCTCATATTCAACTTAGTATCATCAACTGTACCAGAAATAAGTGCTAGAAGAACAGAAAGTTTGAAACAGCACCAAACTTAGAGCACTGCCTGGAAGAGGGAGAAAAAAAAAATCTAAAACCCAGGGAATGCACGAACAGCTTCTCCTATTTTATATTCTCTGTTACTAACCTTTTTCTCAATATTATTCTGGGGTTAAGGATAGAAAGAGAAGCTCTATGACTCATAATCAAAATTTCTAAGATAACAAGGGTATAAATACAAGTGTGAAATGAAATCAAATTGCAGTTTGTCTCCTATATTTTCCGACATAATTCAGGAATAACATGAGCGATAGTCTAGGAAATAAAATCTTGCCCTAGAACCCCAAACTCATGGCTGCTGTTTGGGTCAAATGCTTAAGAACGTTCTATTAAAAATATTTTCAGGGGCAACTGGCTGGAGTTGTGGGTTGAGTTCCACATTGGGATGTAGAGATTACTTAAAAATAAAATCTTTAAAAAAAAATTTCAAAATAGGGGCACCTCGGTGGCTCAGTTGTTAAGCGTCTGCCTTCAGCTCAGGGCATGATCCCGGTGTTCTGGGATCGAGCCCCGCATCAGGCTCCTCCTCTGGGAGCCTGCTTCTTCCTCTCCCACTCCCCCTGCTTGTGTTCCCTCTCTCGCTGGCTGTCTCTCTCTCTGTCAAATAAATAAATAAAATCTTTAAAAAAAATTTTTTTTTCAAAATAGAATACAGCATAACCTTACCAGACAATGCATTTCGTTTTTAAGTAGGCTCCACGCCCAGCATAAAGCCCAATGTGGGCTCAAATTCATGACCCTCAGATCAAGACCTGAGCTGAAATCAAGAGTCAGAGGCTTAACCAACTGAGCCACCCAGGTGCCCCCTCCTCCGACAATACACTTCAATGTCATATCTCCACTGACCACTAGAAAATGTCAGTCTAGCATGTTTGTGTGTATGTATATGTGGAGTCAATAAAGAAAAAAATGCACAAAAACACTTCAAAATTCTGAACTGCATTTGGATAAAATTTTCATGTTGACTTGAATACAGTCTATAAATTGATATAAATTGGAATAATAACCAAAAAATGAGGAAAGAGCTAAATGATTGATCAGTGTGAATCTTCACTTTTAAACATTAATTCCTCAAGGTATAACAAAAGAAACTACCTTTTTTTTTTAAGATTTATTTATTTCTTTATTTGATAGAGACAGCCAGTGAGAGAGGGAACACAAGCAGGGGGAGTGGGAGAGGAAGAAGTAGGCTCCTAGCGGAGGAGCCTAATGTGGGGCTCGATCCCGGAACGCCAGGATCACGCCCTGAGCCGAAGGCAGATGCTTAACAACTGTGCCACCCGGGCGCCCCAAAAGAAACTACCTTCTAAACCATTAGTTTCAAACAGGAAATTTTTATGTTCTTGAAGCTTTACATTAGGTGTCAGAACAATTTCTGCATTAGCAGAAAGCTGCACATGATTTCTTAAACTGACAGGTATTATAGTCCGATCTTTGTGAAATTTGAGAGCCAATCACTGGGGAATTCACAGCTGATGACAACTTAAAATCAAGCTCCGGTCCAGGTCAAACCATTATACTAATCCTTTATTTTTTTTTATTTTTTATTTTTAGTAATCTCTACACCCAACATGAGGCTCCAACTCACAACCCCAAGATCAAGAGTGGCATGCAATTCCAACTAAGCCAGCCAGGTACTCCTTGGACACAGTTATACTAATGCTTTAAATAAGACAAAACTAAATTGAAGAGAAATTGTATAATACTTTTTAAACCATTTACCTCCAAATACAAAAGAGTGCAACAGATTTTGTCCAAAAATTTGCAAGGGCATTTACACATTTTAAAAGGAAATTCTATGGCATTAAAGTAGACATAGCTGTATTTTATAAAACACATTTTTGTATTAATAATTAAAGTCCCCACAAGACTACAGCTTTAGGCCACAGGTGTATAGCCTGAAAGAGAACATGAACGTCACCTTAGTAAGTCAAATTTTACCTTCCCAGTAACACTAAAAAATTGCACTTCCTTTAATTTTACTTAAATTGACTTCCAACTGAAAGAAGTTCCTACTACTGGCATCAAGAACTTTCCATCCTTTAGCATAACTGTTAAATGATGAGCAATCCATAAGACACTGTAAAATATAAGAATGTAGTATTTCAAGAAATTCCTTGGTGATCACTTCTGAACATTCAGCCTCTTTAGCAATGGGAAAATTCACTTCTTAATTGATCTGCTTTATAAGTTCAGAATTTCATGTACAATAAGGCATGTTCCAAAAGTAATAACAAATTATCTGACAGTAAATTTTCCAGACAACTGCAGCATACTCCAAAATACAGAAGTTCTATTTTAAACTTTTTTATGTTACTCTTTCTATAATACATGTCTTCAACAAATGTGTATGCTGGTTGTGTGCTGGCTGAATATAACTGAAACTTTTCTCAATGACATAGACTCATTACAGATGTTCCAATACTGTGTTATATAGAAATCAACAAAACTTAACCTTTCGTGTCATATCCCATTAGTCTATCAAATAATCTAAAGATCACAATAAATAGTGTACACTTTCCCCAAAAAGTGTAAGTTTCACAAGCATTGTTATTATACAATGGCAGTACATTATATGCACATTTACATAAATTTACTTCTGTGTTCAGTAAAAAGACATTTTTTAAAAGCAGCCTGTATCACCAGCCGTTCCTCTCAACTATATCCACACTCCAGAGTGAGCATAAAATGAGAAATGTCACTCAGTTGTTCCCTCAGCTGCACTCACTTCCCAATACCTCTCCTAGAATGAACATCTTAATAAGACTGTATCTGACTGCATTGAAAGTTAAGTCTTTTCAATACAATGCCAAAAAAGAGCCAACTATTTCAGCTGACATTCAGCAAAAACAGCGATTCGTTCCTATGCTGAAAGAAAAACTGGCTGTCCTAACCTTAGTGAAAAATTGTTTATGCAAACACAATTTCTGATCTTATCAAAGGTAATTCTTTCACTATATATAATTTCTAACTTACACAACTTGAGAATATAAATTCCATACAAGATTCAACACTATATTTATCACTTATAAAAATAAATCTATATGGGCACCTGGGCGGCTCAGTTGGTTAAGATTCTAACTTGAGGGGCGCCTGGGTGGCACAGCGGTTAAGCGTCTGCCTTCGGCTCAGGGCGTGATCCCGGCGTTCTGGGATCGAGCCCCACATCAGGCTCCTCTGCTATGAGCCTGCTTCTTCCTCTCCCACTCCCCCTGCTTGTGTTCCCTCTCTCGCTGGCTGTCTCTATCTCTGTTGAATAAATAAATTAAAAAATCTTTAAAAAAAAAAAAAAAGATTCTAACTTGATATTGGCTCAGGTCTTGATCTCAGGGTTGTGAGTTCAAGCCTGGTGTTGGGCTCCACGCTGGGCATGGACTGTACTAAAAATAAATAAATACATACATACATACATAAATAACTAACTAAACTATTTATATAAAGAATTAGCTCCTCAATTTCCTATTTTGTGGATTTTAATAAAGTTTATTGAAGACCTCAGTCAAAGATAGGAAATTTACAAGGTTATCACTAAAAACACTTACTATCAAAACTTACAAGATAGTAAATTTTTTACCTTTGCATTTTAGTTGCAATAAACAGTATCACTGGATTCTCCCTAGATTACTTTATTTCTAAATCAAAGTAGTTTATATGTCCCAAGAAACACTTCTCTACATAATGACAATGGCTTGTTTGACAAAGGACCCTGGAAATCTATCCCCACTATCATAAAAAGAATCCCTAATAGTATATAAGTTTTGGTAATGTGTCATTTGTTTTAATAAAGGTGAAGTCATTGTACTGGCTATCTATTACTGTGTAACAAAATACCCCCAAGCCTAGAAGATTAAAATAATAGGGAGGAGTTAAGATGGTGGAGGAGTAGGGGATCCCTTTTTCAGCCGGTCCCTTGAATCGAGCTGGATAGGTACCAGACCAGCCTGAACATCCACGGAATCAGCCTGAGACGCAGGAAGATACATCTGGATCTCTACAAATGAACATCTCCAGCGCTGAGTATTGAGGTACGAAGCGGGGAGCCGTGAAACCGCGCACAGATATCGGAAGATAAACGGAACGGGAAGGGAGTCGCTGTGTTTGGGCGCCGGGAAGCGGTAGCCACCTGCACGGGGGAGCAGGCCGACTCGCCGACCAGCACCCGCGAGAGAGCAGACTGAGACCATGAGCCGGGAACGCGCACCACCAGACTGAGGGCTGGAGCTTCGGAGCGCGTGCGCGGGGCGGCTGGCGGTATTAGAAACACAAACGACAGAGACACGCTGGCCCTGGAAGTGAGGGCTGGACGCGGGGTGTGGGGCGCACATCCCGGACGCTGCAGGGCTGAGCAGCACGAACAGTAACAGAGTTAAAGTGGCCAGAACATCAGTGGAGAACAGTCCGCGATCCCTCTGTTCTGAGACAGAGGCTGAGATTCGGCCACTGCTGCTATGACTCTCAGAAGAGGCACAGCAAACCGCCAGGGAAAGCCGCCAGAGAACAAAAGCCTGGAAATACCGGCTCACAGTGTGCCCATCCCCATCCCCCCACACACGGGACACGGAGACTCTACCCAAACAGGGTTACCTGAGTATCGGCGCGGCAGGCCCCTCCCCCAGAAGGCAGGCTGACAAATCAAGAAGCCTACATCCCTAAGATCCCTATAAAACAAGGGCACACTGCCTGTGTCCTGGTCAATAATTTGGGCTCTGGACAACCCCGCAACCTCTCCTCAACAGAATGACGAGAAGGAGAGGTCCCCCCCAGCAAAGAAAAGACAGTGAGTCTGTGCCCTCTGCCACAGAACTAATGGATATGGATATAACCAAATTATCAGAAATGGAATTCAGAGTAACAATGGTCAAGATGATGTGTACACTTGAAAAAAGTACTAACGAAAATGTTAAAATGAGAATACAGAATCTCTAAGGGCAGAAATGAGAGCGAATTTGGCAGAAATTAAAAATTCTATGAGCCAAATGCAGTCAAAACTAGAGGCTCTGACGGCCAGGGTGAATGAGGCAGAAGAACGTATCAGCGAATTAGAGGATGGATTAGTAGAAGAAAAAGCTAAAACAGAATCTGGACTCAAAAAAATCCACGCTCAGGAATGTAGGTTACGGGAGATTACTGACTCAATGAAACGTTCCA
Source organism: Ursus maritimus (assembly GCF_017311325.1). Taxonomy (NCBI): domain Eukaryota; kingdom Metazoa; phylum Chordata; class Mammalia; order Carnivora; family Ursidae; genus Ursus; species Ursus maritimus. Next base: position 37,456,696 of record NW_024425008.1, read on the forward strand.
AAGTCAGAATCATCGGCATCCCCGAGGGGGTGGAGAAAAACAGAGGTCTAGAAGAGATATTTGAACAAATTGTAGCTGAAAACTTCCCTAATCTAGCAAGGGAAACAAACATTCGTGTCCAAGAGGCAGAGAGGACCCCTCCCAAGCTCAACCATGACAAACCTACACCACGTCACGTCATAGTGCATTTCACAAATATTAGATCCAAGGATACAGTATTGAAAGTGGCCAGGGCAAAGAAATTTCTCACGTACCAAGGCAAAGGCATCAGAATTAAGTCAGACCTGTCTACACAGACCTGGAATGAGAGAAAGGGTTGGGGGAGCATTTTTAAAGCTCTTTCAGAGAAAAACATGCAGCCAAGGATCCTTTATCCAGCAAGGCTGTCATTCAGAACTGATGGAGAAATAAAGACATTTCAGAATCGCCAGTCATTAACCAATTTCATAACCACGAAACCAGCCCTACAGGAGATATTAAGGGGGGTTCTATAAACGTAAAAAGGCCCCAAGAGTGATACACAAAAGAAAGTCACAACCAATACAAAAAAAGACTTTACTGGCAACATGGCATCATTTTAGATTTTTCTATTCTTTTGAATGAGGCTTGGATGGCTATGTATTTCCCCCTTAGGACTGCCTTTGCAGGATCTCATAGGTTTTGGACCGTTGTGTTTTCATTCTCTCATATCTCTCATAAAATCATATCCCTCAATAATCAGTCTCAATGTAAATGGCATAAATGCTCCCATAAACGCCACAGGGTTGCAGATTGGATAAAAAGACATGACCCATCCATTTGCTGTCTACAAGAGACTTGTTTTGAACCTAAAGATACATTCAGACTGAAAGTAAAGGGATGGAATACCATCTTTCACGCCAACGGACCTCAAAAGAAAGCAGGGGTAGCAATTCTCATATCAGACAGATTGGTTTTTAAACTAAAGACTATAGTTAGAGACACAGAAGGGCACTATATTATTCTTAAAGGATGTATCCAACAAGTGGATATGACAATTATAAATATATATGCCCCCAACAGGGGAGCAGCAAGATACACAAGCCAACTCTTAACCAGAATTAAGAGACATATAGATAAAAATATGTTAATAGTAGGGGACCTCAACACTCCACTATCAGCAACAGACAGAGCACTGGAGCAGAAAACCAACATAGAAACAAGAGCTTTGACATATGCACCCCAATGTTCATAGCAGCAATGTCCACAATAGCTAAATTGTGGAAGAAGCCGAGATGCCCTTCAACAGATGACTGGATTAAGAAGTTGTGGTCCATATATACGATGGAATATTACTCAGCTATCAGAAAGAACGAGTTCTCAACATTTGCTACAACATGGACAGCACTGGAGGAGATAATGCTAAGTGAAATAAGTCAAGCAGAAAGACAACTATCATATGATTTCTCTCATCTATGGAACATAAGAACTAGGATGATCGGTAGGGAAGAAAGGGATAAAGAAAGGGGTAATCAGAAGGGGAGAATGAAACATGAGAGACTATGGACTGAGAAACAAACTGAGGACTTCAGAGGGGAGGGGGTGGGGAATGGGATAGACCGGTGATGGGTAGTAAGGAGGGCACGTATTGCATGGTGCACTGGGTGTTATACACAACTAATGAATCATCGAGCCTTACATCGGAAACCGGGGATGTACTGTATGGTGACTAACATAATATAATAAAAAATCATTAAAAAAAAAAAAAAGAAACAAGAGCTTTGAATGCCATACTCAATGAGTTGGTCCTCATAGATATATACAAAACACTATACCCCAGAACCAAAGAATACTCATTCTATTCTAATGCCCATGGAACATTCTCAAGAACAGACCATGTTCTGGGACACAAAACAGGTCTCAACCGATACCAAAACACTGAAATTATTCCCTGCATATTCTCAGACCACAATGCTTTGAAACTTGAACTCAATCACAAGGGAAAATTTGGAAGAAACTCACACACTTGGAGACTAAGAAACATCCTGCTCAGGAATGATTCGATAAACCAGGAAATCAAAAATCAATTTAAACAATTTATGGAAACCAACGAGAATGAAAACACATCAGTCCAAAATCTATGGGATACTGCAAAGGCAGTCCTAAGGGGGAAATACATAGCCATCCAAGCCTCACTCAAAAGAATAGAAAAATCTAAAATGCAGTTTTTATATTCTCACCTCAAAGCTGGAACAGCAACAGGGACAGGCCTAATCCACTCACGAGGAAGCAGTTGACCAAGATTAGAGCAGAAATCAATGAATTAGAAACCAGAAGTACAGTAGAGCAGATCAACAGGACTAGAAGCTGGTTCTTGGAGAGAATCAATAAAATTGACAAACCGCTGGCAAGACTTATCCAAAAGAATAGAGAAAGGACCCAAATTAATAAAATTATGAATGAAAAAGGAGTGGTCATGACCAACACCAATGAAATTGGAAGGATTATTAGAAACTTTTATCAACAGCTATATGCCAATAATTTAAGCAATCTGGAAGAGATCGAGGCCTTCCTAGAAACCTATAAACTACCAAGACTGAAACAGGAAGAAACTGATTTTTTAAACAGGCCAATTAATTATGAAGAGACTGAGTCAGTGATAAACAACCTTCCAAATAACAAAACTCCAGGCCCAGACGGTTTTCCTGGGGAATTTTACCAAACATTCAAAGAAGAAATAATACCTATTCTCCTAAAGCTATTTCAAAAATAGAAACAGAAGGAAAGCTATCAAACTCATTCTATCAGGCCAATATTACCTTGATCCCCAATACAGGCAAAGACCCCATCAAAAGAATTACAGACCGATTTCCCTACGAATATGGACGCCAAAATCCTCAACAAGATCCTGGCTAATAGAATCCAACAGTACATTAAAAGGATTATCCATCATGACCAAGTGGGATTCATACCTGGGATGCAAGCGTGGTTCAACATTCGCAAATCGATCAGCGTGATACATCATATCAACAAGAAAAGACTCAGGAACCATATGATCCTCTCAATTGATGCAGAAAAGCATTTGACAAAATACAGCATCCTTTCCTGATTAAAACCCTTCAGAGTGTAGGAATAAAGGGTACATTTCTCAATCTCATAAAAGCCATCTATGAAAAGCCTACAGGAAATATTATTCTCAATGGGGAAAAGCTGGAAGCCTTTCCCTTAAGATCAGGAACACGACAAGGATGCCCACTCTCGCCACTATTATTCAACATAGTACTAGAAGTCCTTGCAACAGCAATCAGACAACAAAAAGGGATCAAAGGTATCCAAATCAGCAAAGAAGAAGTCAAAATGTCTCTCTTCGCAGATGACATGATACTCTATATAGAAAACCCAAAAGAAGCCACTCCCAAACTATTAGAAGTTATAGAGCAATTCAGTAATGTGGCGGCATACAAAAATCAATGCTCAGAAATCAGTTGCATTTCTATACACGAATAATGAGACTGAAGAAAGAGAAATTAGGGAATCCATCCCATTTACAATAGCACCAAAAACCATACATTACCTTAGAATTAACTTAACGAGAGATGTAAAGGATCTATATTCTAGAAACTATAAATCACTCTTGAAAGACATTGAGGGAGACACAAAAGATGGAAAAATATTCCATGCTCTGGATCGGAAGAATTAACATAGTTAAAATGTCCATGCTACCCAGAGCAATCTACACTTTCAATGCCTTCCCGATCAAAATACCGAGGACATTTTTCACAGAACTGGAACAAATAGTCCTTAAATTTGTATGGAACCAGAAAAGACCCGAATCGCCAAGGAACTGTTGAAAGGAAAACAAAGCTGGGGCATCACAATGCCGATTTCGAACTATACTACAAAGCTGTGATCACAAAGACAGCATGGTACTGGCACAAAAACAGACACATAGACCAATGGAACAGAATAGAAGCGAAATGGACCCTCGGCTCTTTGGGCAACTAATATTTGATAAAGCAGGAAAACACATCCGGTGGAGAAAAGACAGTCTCTTCAATAAATGGGTGCTGGGAAAATTGGACAGCTACATGCAAAAGAATGAAACTTGACCACTATCTCACACCATACACAAAAATAAACTCCAAATGGATGAAAGACCTCGATGTGAGACAGGAATCCATCAAAATCCTAGAGGAGAACATAGGCAACAACCTCTACGACATCAGCCAAAGCAACCTTTTTCATGACACATCCCCAAAGGCAAGAGAAAACAAAAAATAAAATGAATTTATGGGACTTCATCAGTTAAAAGTTTCTGCACAGCCAGGAAACAGTCAGAAAAACTGAGGCAGCCCACGGAATGGGAGAATATATTTGCAAATGACATTACAGATAAAGGACTGGTATCCAAGATCTACAAGAATCTTCTCAAACTCAATACACGAAACAAATAAACAAATCAAAAATGGGCAGAAAGATATGAACAGACACTTTTCCAATGAAGACATACAAATGGCTAACAGACACATGAAAAATGTTCAAAATCATTAGCTATCAGTGAAATTCAAATCAAACCACACTGAGATACCACCTTACGCCAGTTAGAATGGCAAAAATAGACAAGGCAAGAGACAACAAATGTTGGAGAGGATGTGGAGAAAGGGGATCCCTCCTACATTGTTGGTGGGAGTAGTTGTACAGCCACTCTGGAAAACAGTGTGGAGGTCCCTAAAAAGTTAAAAATTGAGCTACCCTATGATCCAGCCATTGCACTACTAGGTATTTACCCCAAAGATACAGACGAGTGAAGAAAGGGCCATATGCACCCCAATGTTCATAGCAGCACTTGTCCACAATATCAATCGCTGGAAGGAGCTGAGATGCCCTTCAACAGATGACTGAATTAAGAAGTTGTGGTCCATAGCGCCTGGGTCACAGTGGTTAGCGCTGCCTTCGGCTCAGGCGTGATCCCGGTGTTATGGGATCGAGCCCCACATCAGGCTCCTCTGCATGAGCCTGCTTCTTCCTTCTCCCACTCCCTGCTTGTGTTCCCTCTCTCGCTGGCTGTCTCTATCTCTGTCAAATAAATAAATAAAATCTTTAAAAAAAAAAAAAAAAAAAGAGTTGTGGTCCATATATACAATAGATATTACTCAGCTATCAGAAAGAACGAGTTCTCAACATTTGCTACAACATAGACTGCACTGAGGAGATAATGCTAAGTGAAATAAGTCAAGCAGAGAAAGACAACTATCATATGATTTCTCTCATCTGTGGAACATAAGAACTAGGATGATCGGTAGGGAAGAAGGGATAAAGAAAGGGGGTAATCGAAGGGGGAATGAAACATGAGAGACTATGGACTATGAGAAACAAACTGAGGGCCTCAGAGGGGAGGGTGGGGGAATGGGATAGGCTGGTGATGGGTGTAAGGAGGGCACGTATTGCATGGTGCACTGGTGTTATACACAACTAATGAATCATCGAGCCTTACTCGAAAACTGGGGATGTACTGTATGTTGACTAACATAATATAATAAAAAATCATTATTAAAAAAAAAAAAAGAAAGAAAGGGGGGGTAATCAGAAGGGGGAATGAAACATGAGAGACTATGGACTATGAGAAACAAACGAGGGCCTCAGGGGGAAGGGGTGGGGGAATGGGATAGGCTGGTGATGGTAGTAAGGAGGGCACGTATTGCATGGTGCACTGGGTGTTATACGCAGCTAATGAATCATCGAGCCTTACATCGGAAACCGGGATGTACTGTATGGTGACTAACATAATATAATAAAAAATCATTAAAATAAATAAATAAATAAATAAGTAAATAAATAAGAAAAAAAATAAACTCCAAATGGATGAAAGACCTCGATGTGAGACAGGAATCCATCAAAATCCTAGAGGAGAACATAGGCACAACCTTCGACATCGGCCAAAGCAACCTTTTCATGACACATCTCCAAAGGCAAAGAGAAACAAAAGATAAAATGAGCTTGTGGGACTTCATCAAGATAAAAGCTTCTGCACAGCCAAGGAAACAGTCAAAAACTAAGAGGCAGCCCACGAATGGGAGAATATATTTGCAAATGACATTACAGATAAAGGACTGGTATCAAGATCTACAAAAACTTCTCAAACTCAATACACGAAACAAATAAACAAATCAAAAAATGGGCAGAAGATATGAACAGACACTTTTCCAATGAAGACATACAAATGGCTAACAGACACATGAAAAATGTTCAAAATCATTAGCTATCAGTGAAATTCAAATCAAAACCACACTGAGATACCACCTTACGCCAGTTAGAATGGCAAAAATAGACAAGGCAAGAAACAACAATTGTTGGAGAGGATGTGGAGAAAGGGGATCCCTCCTACATTGTTGGGAATCAGTAGTACAGCCACTCTGGAAAACAGGTGGGAGGTCCCTAAAAGTTAAAAATTGAGCTACCCTATGATCCAGCCATTGCACTACTAGGTATTTACCCCAAAGATACAGACGATAGGAAGAGAAGGCCATATACCCCAATGTTCATGCAGCAATGTCCACAATAGCTAAATCGTGGAAGCAGCCGAGATGCCCTAAACAGATGACTGGATTAAGAAGTTGTGGTCCATATATACAATAGAATATTATCAGCTATCAGAAAGAACGATTACATTTGCACAACATGGACGCACTGGAGGAGATAATGCTAAGTGAAATAAGTCAAGCAGAGAAAGACAACTATCATATGATTTCTCTCATCTATGGAACATAAGAACTAGGATGATCGGTAGGGGAAGAAAAGGGATAAAGAAAGGGGTAATCAGAAGGGGAATGAAGCCTGAGAGACTATGGACTATGGAGAAACAAACTGAGGGCCTCAGAGGGGGGT
>NW_024425008.1:37463563-37480398 GCF_017311325.1 Ursus maritimus
GGGGGAATGGGATAGACTGGTGATGGGTAGTAAGGAGGGCACGTATTGCATGGTGCACTGGGTGTTATACGCAACTAATGAATCATTGATCTTTGCATCAGAAACCGGGGATGTACTGTATGGTAACTAGCATAATATAATAAAAAAAATTTTTTTAATAATAATAATAAGCATTTATTATCTTATACAGTTTCTGAATGTCAAGAATCCAATAGCTGATTATTTGTCAAGACATCAGCCAGGGCTACAGTCATCTGAAGACATGACTGGAGCCAGAAAATCTAAGACGGCTTACTCCCATGGCAATTGTCAGGAAGGCCTCAGGTCCTCACCACATAAGCCTTTCCATATGGCTGCTTACAATACAGAAACTATCCTTCCCAAGCAAATGATCTATGAGAAACATGCAGATTTTTTTTAAGACCTAGCCTTGGAAGTGACAAACCGTCACTTCTACAGTATTCAACTGGTCACCCAAGCAACTCTGATAACCATTTGGGGAGAAATTACACAAGAGCATGAAGATCAGGAGGCAAGAATCATCAGGAGCTCTCTTGGATTTATTAGGCTCTAACAGTGATGAACACACAGATAATATGGTTAATGTGGTTGTACACATGTCCACAAATTCTTTGATACTTCTCTTATCAAAAGGTGAAGCCTAATTCCCCTCCACCCTAAATATGAGCTGTACTTAGGACTCTAACAAATAGAATGGGATAGAAATGACAGGGTCAGACATCCAAAGCTAGTTTATGATATTGTGGCTTCTGCCTCTCTCTCAAATCATTCACTCTAGGGAAAGAAAGTTACCATGTTGGGAGGACCCTGAAGAAATCTTTAGGACAGCAAAGAACTGAGACCTCTAACCAACGAACAGTAAAGAACTCAGGAGTTCTCTGAGGCGCCTGGGTGGCTCAGTCAGTTGAGCGTCTGCCTTCGGCTCGGGTCATGATCCCAGTGTCCTGGGATCAAGCCCTGCATTGGGCTCCCCACTCAGCAGGGAGTCTGCTTCTCCCTCTGCCTCTGCCTGCTGCTCTGCCTACTTGTGCTGTCTCTCTCCATCAAAAAAATAAACAAAAATCTTAAAAAAAAAAAAAAGTTGAAAAAAAAAAAACTCAGGACTTCTCATAAGTCACAAAAGTAGGCTTAGAAGAGTATCCTCCACAGCTTCATTCGAGCCTTCAAAAGACTACAGCTCATGCCAGGAAGTTTGGAAGCTGCTCTTTCCCCAATAGTCTAAAGATGACTACAGCACCACCCCATACCTTGATTATAGCCTTGTGAGAAATCCTGAGCCAGAACGTCCCAGCTAAGCCACTAAAAAATTCCTAACTCACAGAAATTGTGAGAAATCATTTGTGCTTTCACTTATTAAATTTTGAAATAATTTGTTACAAAGAAACAGGTAGTTAATACACAACACAAGTGGTTTTACAAGGCCACAGTAATTCTAATACTAAAACCTAACAAAGTCATTTCAAAAAAAATTTTACAGGATATCCAAGCAAAGATGATTATCAAAACACTAGCAAGCCAAATCTAATAGTATATAAAAATAATAGTATATCATGATATGTTAGGGCTAAAGCCAGGAACACAATATTGAATTAACATTCAAGGATGAATCAATGTAATTCACCATATTATCAGAATAAAGGAGAAAAATCACATGGTCATTTAAACAGATTCAGAAAAGGCACTGACAGAATTCAAAACCAATACATGACTTTAAAAGGAAGAAAGAGAAATTCTCAGAAAACTAGGAATAATAAGGAACTTCCTAAAACTAATAAAGGGCATCTTTGGAAAACCTACAACTAATATCATATCTAATGGTGAAAGACTGAACTTCATCCTCCCAAGACCAAGACAAGAATGCCATTTTCAGCACTTCTATTTGGCATTATCATAGAAGTTCTAGCATTGCATTACAGCCAAGTAAGTAAGTAAAAAATAAATAAATAAATAAGGTTGGCACGAAGGAAGTAAAACAGCCCTATTTCCAGAGGACATGATCATTTACACAGAAAATCGGGGCGGGGGAGGGGGGTGTCTGGCTGGCTCAGTTTTTTGTTTTGTTTTTTTTAGTTTTTCTTTTTAAAGATTTTATTTATTTATTTGACAGAGAGAGACGGCCAGCGACAGAGGAAACACAAGCAAGGGGAGTGGGAGAGGAAGAAGCAGGCTTCCAGCGGAGGAGCCTGACATGGGGCTCGATCCCAGAACGCTGGGATCACGCCCTCAGCAGAAGGCAGACGCTTAACAACTGCGCCACCCAGGCGCCCCTGGCTGGCTCAGTTTTAAGAGCCTTCGACTCCTGACCTTGGGATTGTGAGTTCAAGCCCCACATTGGGTGCAGAAATTACAATAAATAAATAAATAAATAAATAAATAGAAAGAAAGAAAGAAAGAAAGAAAGAAAGAAAGAAAGAAAGAAAGAAAGAAAATCTCAGACAACCTACAAATCAACTATTAGAATAAAACAATTTAGCAAGATTGCAGGATATAAAGTTAATATGACCGAAAAGTGAATTTTTTTTAAACAACACATACAGTAGAACCAAGAAATAAAAATTACCTAGGAATAAATATAATAAATTTGTCTAAAACCTCTAATTGAAAACTATAAAACATTGCTGAGTGAAATTAAAGACTTATATAAATGAAAAGATATATCAAACTCACTGATTTGAATACTCAATATTGTCAAGATGGCAATTCTCCCCCAATTTAAAGCAATCCCAATCAATATTCTAGTAGGCATTTTTACCAAAAGTTGACAAACTGATACTAAAATTTATATAGAAATGCAAATGACCTAGAATAACCAAGCAATTTTAAAAATAAAAAACAAAGTGGGAGAACTTACACTTCCTAGTTTGAAGACTTACCATGAAGCTGAAGTAATTAAAACAGTTTGGTTGTACTAACAAAGATAGATATAAATCAATGGAACAGAATAGAGGGTTTAGAAACAAAACCATAATTATTTAATCAACTGATTCTTGACAAAAATGCTAAGGCAATCCAATGAAAAAGGAGAGGCACTTCTTTTTTTTTTTAAGATTTTACTTATTTATTTGACAGAGAGAGAAGCAGCAAGAGAGGGAACACAAGCAGGGGGAGTGGGAGAGGGAGAAAGAAGCAGGCTTCCCGCTGAGCAGGGTGCCCGATGCGGGGCTCAATCCCCACGGACTGAGCTACTCAGGCTCCCAAGGAGAGGCATTTCAACAAAAAGTGCTAGATATCCTAGATATCCTCATAGGGGGGAAAAAAAAAAAAGAACACTCTTACCTCACACCACACACAAAAGTCAACTTCAAATGGATCATAGATCTAAATGTAAAATCTAAAACTATAAAACTTCAAAAGTTAAACCTATACCTACTATGCATGCCACTCCTAGGTATTTACCTGAGAGAAACAAAAGCACATGTTCACACAAAGACTTTTACATGAGAGTTCACAGTAGCTTTTTTTTAATCCTAGTAACCAGAAACAAGCCAACTGTCCATTAACTAGTAAATGGATGAACAAATTAGTAAATCTATACAAGAATGCTATTCAGTAATAAAGAGGAATAAACCATGATACACACAATACAAGAAATGAATCTCAGGATAATGGAGTCAAAGAAGCCAAGCCAAAAAACAGAAAATAAAACAGACTATATGATTTTTATGTAAAATAATAGCAAACACAAACTACTCTATGAGAAGAAAAGCAAATCAGTTGCTGCTTGGGGATGGGAGTAGAGGAAAGAACAGATTACAAAAAGGCATAAGCAAATCTGGGGGATGACAGAAATATTTGTTATCTTAATTGTAGTGATCACTTCATGATATGTCAAAACTGATTCAATTATACACTTTAAATATGTGCAGTTTAATGAACGTCAATCCCATCTCAGGAAAGTTGAAATAAGTAAAACTAATAAAAAGAAAAAAATTAGTAATGTCTAACAAAATTTTAAATACACATTTTGCTTTTAGGAATTTACCCTACAGATACACTTGCATATACACAAAGATAAGGATGTACACTGAAAAACTGTAATATTGAATATCTGGAAACAACCAAAGCTTCCATTAATATATGACAGGCTACATAGATCAATGCATTCTCAAAACATGGAATACTCTGCAACCATGAAATTTACACGCTCAAACGTAAGTTATTCAAAATATATTGATAAATGAATAAACTAAGTTGCACAGAAATTCATGTAACACAATCCAATTTGTGTTTAATTTTCAAAAAACAAATACATATGCACAGAAACTGCTATGATTACATCTGGTTGACCAGTATCCTCAGCACACTTAAGATTATTATTACAACTATTTTATAATTTTTCAGAAAGAAATATAACAGTTAAGATTGACATTACCACTTTTAATGACAGTAAGTGCTCAATAAATGTTAGCTGCCATATGCCAGGCATAATAATGCCAAGCAAAACTTTGTACAAATTGTCCTTTACTTAATCTTCACAAAGAGCCTATAAAACAGGTAGCATTATTTTTAGCACCATTTTAAAGATTTAGGAATCAAGGGGTCAGTCAAAAAAGCCTTTGCTGCAGGTCACTAGTAAGTGCTAGCACAAGGATTTAACTCAAGTTTCTCTGATTTCAAAGTTGATGCTTTTAACCACTGCACCAAAATGTCTCTCAATAAGCAAAATCTAGAAACGAAAAACCCATGAATGAACACAATAATTGGGAACAGTGCTAGTAAAAAGAATATACTCAAAAAGCACAAGTTTATTTCTGGCTCTTCCTTTTGACAGAGAACAAAACAAAACACCCTGGTAGTATTTACATAAGTAAATAATTGTCTTCTGTGAGGTATTTTATTAATCAATCCACTTGGCCTATAGGACTTCAGTAATTTCTAGTTTGTTACATTCTAACTTCTACATGTAACATGTTAGTTTCTATTCTAATTCCAAATAATATAAACCCAAAATACATAAAGCAAACAGGAAGCACAAATAATATATTTCCCAAGGGGGAATTACAAGCACTAAACTTGTACTAGCTGTAGCAATTTATTATTATTGACACCATTTCTACTTTAAATTGTATGTTTTTGCATTTAGTTGCAACACATTACATAGATTGCTTTTTGCAATTAACCGCCATAAGGAATTAAATATTAATGAATATGCCAAACACAATCATGAGAAACAAGACATTCATAATTCAAATAATGCAGAGACACCTATTGTAACATATTACAGTTTAGATCTTAGAAATATATTTAAACTACCTTAAAAGTAAGAATTTTTTGCCTTTAAAATTTTGCTTATTAACCTCAACTTTCTAAAGAAACTCACTTTTACTATGATCTGATAAGGCACAGACAAAATATGGACAAAGAATCTTCATCTGCTAACACAATATTTTATTAAATTGTTAAGATATCAATTATGCATTCATTTGACTGGCAAATATGAGCATTTCTAAAAAATAAAGTAATATGTAGCTCAGCAAATTCCAGAGCCATAAAAACCACACATTATATAAAACTGATTTCTAAGTAGAATCACTAACAAGAATCAGAAGGTAAAAATTAAAATAAATGCTCAATGAATCATGGGACATTACATCAAAAACTAATGATGTACTGTGTGGTGACTAACATAACATAATAAAGAAAAATAATAAAGTGACTTAACAGCATTCCAAAAAAAAATTTTTTTAAATGCTCTGTAAAAATATTATATACTATTTTTCTGTTGTCAGAAATGTTTTGTTTTTTTAGAAATGTTTTTTAATATTATCTTTTCAACAGACTAACAAAATACACATTTTAAAATAAAACAAAATAAATAAAAACATTGGAAGTTATATTCCTAATGTCAAAGAATATAGAAATATACCCTTAAAATGTTCCTCATGTATCCTCCAATAGATCTCAAATATATAACATCTGCCATGTCACACCACAATCCTATAACTTCTAAAAAAATTTTCCCCCATATTTTCTATTCCAGGTCCACAAATCAGTAACAAGATATCAGATCAAATGACATGTTTTGGTAACATTAGCTAAAACAGTCCTAAAAAATGATTCTCTCTTTAGAAACAACTTAGTTATAGCCTGAAAGTAAACACTGTAGAATTATTTATGAAGAAATTATACTTAATATTGGTATATTTCAAGACATTTATATTTTAATGGAATGAACTGTTTGTAAGTAAATCAGAGTTAGTGCTAGATGCAGTTTGTTTCAGTTACCTGAAATCAGAATAGGAGACTCATTAAATATATATAAATCAGTGATGCAGAGGCACTGCACCATATTGATGGAGTCTTCATTAATTTTCAATGATATAGCCACTATCATATTTGTGTTCTAAAGAAAACTGAATGAGATATACAACCATTTTTCTTCATCTCAAAATTCTGTTTTTTTATATATTCTAACAGTGAATTAAAAAAAACTGATACTTCAACACAATTCTAACAAAGTTCATAAATACTACATTTTCTTGTCTTTGTGTGGGAAATACACTTATTTATACAAGTATATGTCTTTGATACAAATCAAAAATGAAATATGCAAAGAAAAAATCTATAAAATTAGTTACCCTCTAAATCATTTCATTATATAAACAATACATTTAGGCTTCCCAATTTGCATGTTTATACCTCAAAAGCCAAATACCATGACATTGTTTATTTATTATCAATCAAATGATATGGCAAAATACAGGATTGGTAGAAAAATCATTATTGAACATTTAAAGCTTTTTTTAATGCTAGCATCCTGGAAACTAAAATATAAAAAGAAAATCGTTCTAAGTGTATCAAACTGATTTTGATAATATTTTAGTATTTTCATTTTTTAAAAGGGTTTGAGGGGTACCTGCGTGGCTCAGTTGGTTAAGCATCTGCCTTAGGCTCAGGTCATGATTCCACGGTACTGGGATTGAGTCCCGCATCTGGCTCCCTGCTCAGCTGGAGTCTGCTTCTCCCCCTAACTTCCTGCTTGTGCTCTCTCTCGTTATCTCTGTCTCTCTCAAATAAATAAATAAATATTTTTTAAAAAAACAAGTTCTTCAGAGGGAAGGAAAATTATGTAAGTCAAATGTAGATCTATGTAAAGACAAGAAGAGCATTCAAAAAGGAATAAGTGAAGGTAAATTAAAAACTTTTTTCTTAATCTTAGTTTGAGAAGGGCACAGTGGTTGTGGTAAACTGAAGTCAGAAATCACAGTTCAGTGCAGTTGATATGGCTGAGAACTGCAAAGCAGAAGGTCCAGAAGTCTGTATAGGAAACCCTCTATAAGTCCTTGGCCAAAAAACAAGCTACACATGTGCAAGGAAAAACCAATCAAGGCTTAAAGAACAGTGGATAAGAGAGGAATAAAGGGTAGTAGAGAGTGGTGGATATATGAGGAGCCCCTGGGTGGCTTGGTGGATTAAGCATCTGACTCTTCATCTTGGCTCAGGTCATGATCTCATGGTCCTGGTATCAAACACAGCGTCAGGCTCCCTGCTCGACACGGAGTCTGATTATCCCTCTCCCTTTGCCCCTTCCCCAGCTCATTCTCTCTCTCTCTCTTCCTCTCTCAAATAATAAATAAAATATTTATTAAAAAAAAAAGAGAGTGGTAGATATACTGTGAAGTTCCCACCCAGAGTAGAGATACCACATTATACCCTAACACTTTAAATATCCAGCTGAAATACCAAAAAGGCACCAACTAAGAGTAGGACAACATCCTAAATAAGACTTATTCCAGACTCCCCTAACAAAGCTTAAAATCAGGACCCAACAAATTTTGCAAGGAATTAAAAGTTTGGACATTGAGTTGCACTAAAGTAAGGAAACACACTGGGATCTCTGCAGATCCATCCTAGAAAAGATTAAAACCAAGCTTACAAAGTTCAAGGTGATCAGCCAGTAAATGAACTACCTATAAAATTAAAACACATGCACAGACACAAACACACACACAGAAAGATAAAATCCAAGATCTCTAAAATGTAGCAGCTACATGATCCAGTTTACATTTGAAAAAAGTACTAAACATTCAAAAAAAGAAAAAGAAAAATGTGACCCATAGTCAAAAAGAACAGTCCATAGAAACCAAACCTGCAATAGCCAAGATGTTGTATCTAGCAAACAGAAACTTTAAAATAAGCTATTATAAATATTTTAAAAGAATTAACACAAAATATGTTCAAAGAATTAAAGGAAAACACATTCAAAGAATTAAAAGAAAATATGGTCTTAATGAATGCACAAATAGGAAAGCCAATAAAAGAAAATTATAAAAAAGAATAAAATGAAAACCCTAGAGCAAAAAGTACAATAACAAAAATACACTGAATGAGCTTAACAGAAGATTAGAAATGGCATATGGGAGTCGGTGAACTTGAAGACAGATCAATAAAAAGTAACCAAAGAACAGAGAGAAAAAAGACTGAAGAAAAATAAATCATACCACCAGGACCTACAGAATATCAGAGTCCAATATACATGTAATTGCAGTTCCAAAATAAGAAGAAAGTATAAATAGTTCATAATCACTGAAATTTTCCAATAGGATGAAAAACACTGACTTACAGATCTAAGCTCAGCAAAACTCAGCTAGGATGAATACACACAAAGAAACAAAAACAAACAAACAAAAAAACACATCTAGAACATACTCAAACTGCCAGAAACAAAAATTATAGAGAAAAGTCTTAAAAGCAGCCCCAAAAGGTTTTTATGTAAAGAGAACCAAAGACACGAATAACAGCTAACATCCCATCACAAACAACGGAGATCAGAAAACAGTACCTTTCAAGTGGTGAAATGCCAACCTCTAATTTCATATTCAGCAAAAATATCCTTCACATAGTAGAGAGAAATAAAAACACTTTCAGACAAACAAAATCTAAAATTGTTCAACAACAGACCTACAAGAAATGCTAAGGAAAATTCTTCAGGCAAAAAAAAAAAAAGACAACTGTAAAATCAGATCCAAAGGGAAGAAGGAGGACACCAAAGATAGTAAATAAGTAGCTGAATATAAAAGACTTCATTTCGCCACTTTACACCCACTAGGATGGCGATAATCCAAAGAGGCTAAATAACAGGTGCTGACAAAAGATGTAGAGAAACTGAACCTTCGTACACTGCTAGTGGGAATGTAAAATGCTGCAGGCACTTTGGAAAACAGTCTTACAGTTCCTCAAATACTAAAACTTGGTTATCATATGATCCAAAAATTATACTCTTAAGTACATAACTGAGAGAAACAAAATCATTTGTCCATACAAAAATTTGTACATGAATGATCGTAATAGCATTATTCATAATAGCCAAAAAGTGAAAACAACCCAAATGTCCATCAACTAATGAATGGATAAATAAAATGTGATACACCCATACAATGGAATATTAGTAACAAAAAGAAATGAACTCCTGATACATGCTACAACATGGATGAACCATAAAATACTATTCTAAGTAAAAGCCAATCACAGAGGGCGCCTGCGTGGCTCAGTTGGTTATGGGACTGCCTTCCGAAGCTCAGGTAGGAAGCTCCTTTTTGCTCCTGTATTTTCTCCTATAAACAGTACACCCTCCTAATTAAACGTTCCATAATCCTGTATTTCTTATCTTTTATGAATCACCACTCCTACTCACTCTATCACAGTAGGGTCATTATAATTAAAACTATCATTTTAACATCTTATAGTCTCTTGAATTCATTTAAAGATAATCATTACTGTGCAAGTCCTTCATGGTAGCCCAAATGACTCCTGTTTTAATTTCATTTCTGCTTAGCACACATACTATCCACAAGTAATGATAGTATGATAACCAATATATATTAAACAAATACTCTATTTGACAGTAGAGACAGAAACTGTACAAAACACCTCCCAATATTTTACATATATTATTTAATCCTCAAACACTGTAATACAGGTAGTGCTGCTACCTCTATTGTACAAATAAGAAAAATGAGCACAAGAAGTTAATAATCTGCCCAAAGCCAAAGCCCTATAGGAACTGCACAAAGAATTCAAAATCATAAGTTTATTTCCTTAGCCAATACTCTATATTCTTTTATTCATTTTTGTTCATATTTCAAGTCAAAAAAGAACTATAAAATGTGGTCTATATCTAACAAGTTAGCAAATAAGCCAAAATAAATGAAATACAAGAATAACTTTGACAATTTTTTTTAAGATTTTATTCGTGAAGTAATCTCTACACCCCAACCTGGGGCTCAAACTCACAACCCTAAGATCAAGAGTCACACGCTCTACCAAGTGAGCCAGCCAGGCCCCCAATAACTTAGACAATTCTTAACTCTTTTGAGAAAACAAAAAGGACGAAGGAAACAATAAAAGCAATCTCCAATTAAAAATAAATTATTTCGTAATTGTCTAATAAAAATGCCATTTATTTTACTGAAATCACAATCTTCTCTGGTTAGCTAATTTCTACCAGGCAGAAATGTCTGGCAGAAAATTACATTTAGCATCCTTCCAAAAAAGCAAATTCACTTTCCTTGAGCGCCAATAAATCTGATACAAGAAAATGAAGAGAAACTGAACAAAACCTCTCTGAAAACCTAAGAGTCTCTATACACTGTTCATCTCACTTCCCTTTTCCATGCATTCTACTTGATTAGTTTTACCTTATTTCTAATCTTAAACCATTCAATCACAGTTCTACTGCATTTCCATTGCTGGATAAAGCAAAGGAAAATAAAAATAAGGAAAATAAAAGTAAGAAAAAGTACCAATTAAGCAAGTTAATAAACCTTCTTATAATGACTACAATTGATCATGCAAGTTTTGCTTACCCAAAGACCTAGTCTATCACACTATAGATTATCCATCGTTTTTTATTTCTAAGAAACCTCAGAGAAACTACACGAATATACGCTCACCATAATATACCACCTTTAATCCCAAAGTGCTTTGTAAGACCACCTTTACTGAACTACATGAGACCATAAAAATGTGGTGATAAGGGGCGCCTGGGTGGCTTAGTGGGGTTAAGCTTTTGCCTTAGGCTCAGGTCAGGATTCAGGAGTCTGGGAATGGAGCCCCACATCGGGCTCCTTGCTCAACCGGGAGTCTGCTTCTCCCTCTGCCTCTGCTCCTCCCCCTCGTGCTCACTCTCTCTCTCAAATAAATAAATAAACAAAATCTTTTTTTAAAAAATGTGGCAGGAAATATGTTGACCAATTCCTGCACATAGTCTTCAAAATAACAAACTCAACCTCCCTCTTTCCTGTCCCCTTCCCAAAAATGAGCGTTCTAGAGTCAGACATGGCGTGTTCCAATTCTAGTAGTGTCCACATAAGGGACCTTGAGCAGTCTCGGCCTCCTTCTCTGTGAAATGGGAATAATACTAGCACTTACCTCATGGGGCTGTTGTCGGAATGAAGTGAGACAATTCACTGTAAAGGCTTAGAACAGCGCCTGGCACATAACGTGCACTCGTTAAATGCCAGCCGTCATTATAGCTCCAAAATTAACTGCCGAGAATCTAGGCTTCTCCCTTTCAGTGATGAGAATCTAACCAAACTCCATCAAGACAAACTGGTTTACAGACGGGGTTTTCAAATTAACCTACATAATAAATAGAAGTATATATTCACAGTAATTTTGTTTTTATAGCAACTTGGCCCTTGTCACTAAAAACATTTCGCGTGAAATTAAACACTCCAACCCCCCACGCTTTTACCAGCGACATGTCTGGACCCCAGTTGTCAACACAGTGTGGAAACACATGGGCTATGAAGGGGGAACCTGCTGGTACGACACCGGGTACCAGCAGTCCAAAGCAGGCCCTCGCGGCTCAGGAGCCAGCCGCTCGAGTCCGTTCACAGAAACGACGCTCCCTTTTCCCCTACTCCTCCTCAGTGCCGAAACTAACGACGCCCTTTTCTCCCCGGAGCCAAGGCCAAGCATCTCCCAGCTCCCTCCTCCCACCCTGCGCGTCCCCCCCGCCACCCACGGAACCCCTGTCCCGACTCACAGAGTGTGTCCGCACACATTCACCATCAGCTTCAAGGAGGGGTTCCGGTATTTAGTGGTCTTACACCGGGGGCAGCCCTGATCGTCCATGCCACCTTCTTTCCTATGGACTCTCCCCGAGAAGGCTGCTTCACTACAGCCAGAGAACCCCCAAACCTCCACAGAGCCGACGCCAAGCGGGTTCCTACCAACAGGCCCTCGGCTGAGACGGTCCCTTTGTGAATGAGCACCGGCCGGAGGCGACACACTGCAGCACAAACGTTCCGGCAGCAAGTGTTCCGGTCCTGCAGCTAGGGCTCGGTCTTAGCTTCCGTAGGCCAGTGCACTACCTTAGATTTCAGGGAGGGGTTTATTAAAATGGTACATTGTACACAAAGCTCCATCTCCGTGCATCTAGCAGTATTTTTCAAGGAAAAGCTAAGAACATAGATTCCATCTTGTACTGTCTGGAAACATTACCATGATTTCAAAGATTTATGCCCTGTGTACATAATCAATAATTCAGGCTGGCATTTTCTTTTGAACAATTTGATAGCCTGTGCTTTATACTCTCCTTTATACTTGCACAGTCATGCAAGCACAGAAAATACGATGCATTCGCAGATAAACGTTTGGGAAAATTATCTAAAACAAAAGTCTCTACACCGACCCTAAATATTACAGATTCTCACTAAATGTCAGCTAATTCTATAAATAATATCTGGCATCTGCTCTGCGGAGAGCCACTTACTTCAAGACTGTCAAGCGTACTTAACCCCAGCACCCGGTTCTTATACCCCGCAACACCCGCAAGGATATACACTTTATTTCAGCGATTGTAAGACCTGAGAGCCTGAATGTCTTTGGCAATTGTAAGCCACGTTCACTGCATTTATCAAGATTGCAAACCAGTCTGTAAATAGCTCCATTGGATAAACTCCTCCCTCCCTAAGGGACACATGTGCAAAGCCATAATAAGGATTTGTTGATATTTATTGAATAAGTAGAGTGAAGAATGAATAAATGAGCATCAATACCAGTTTACTGTGGAAAAATTTTTAAGCCAAGCATTATCTTATAATCTGACCCGAATTCCATCAGAAGTAGGAATGCAAAGTTTTTCAGATTAACCCATACAATGAATATCAGCCATATACACACACAGTAATTTTACCTTTTCATACCATTTTTGCTCTTTTCAATAAAAACATAAAAAGGAACATTCCAACTTCCACTTTTTTAAACAGTGAACTCAGTAGGAACCCCATGGTGTGGTAATACAGTTGGGGTTCCCATGGGTTACAGAGAGGGAACTTGACAAACAGCTGGATACCACATCTGGGAACCAGCAGACCAAAGCAAGCTACAGCAGCACAGGGCTTATATTAGCATGTAGACATCAGGGATTCACCTAATAAACAAATCATGTCGTCTGCTTGATCATAATATTGTTCCCTGATAGGAGCTAAACAAATGTAAGTTTACTAAAATAGGCAATAAAATGCTGTGCTGACCTGGAGGCTTATTATGTTGCCATTGTCTTATTGAAAAAGACCACATCCAAACCAGTAACATGACTCAGAGTGAAGCTTCCTAAAAATAAAGACAACTTTTAGATCTTTATATTTTAATAGAACAGGAAACTTCTGGTTAAAGAGTGAATGTGGTCAGTGAGCAAATAAAATTTTTTGCCAAGAGACGCCCGGATGGCTTAGTCAGGTAAGCCTCTGACTCTTGATTTCAGCTCAGGTCATGATCTCAGGGTTGTGAGAGCCATCCCCATGTCAGGCTTCATGTTGGGCATGGAGCCTGCTTAAGAGTCTTTCCCTCTTCCTTTGCCCCTCTTCCCTTCTCTCTAAAAAAAAAAAAAAAAAAAATGGTTTTTTTTAGCCAATACTACATTGAGAAGTCATCCATTAAGTTGGCATTATTGTTTATTACCACCGGGACACTTTTAATCATGTCCTTGAATGGGAGACCCCAACCACTTTGTGAATTGTTTTGCCTTTAGCCCAAACCTTGATACCAAGGCAAAGAAAGCACTGAAGACTGTGGGAGGAAACATCGCTACCAGCTTTATCCTTTTCCCAGGTTGTAAACTACGATCAGAGACGGATGGCAGCAACAGCTAACTTGGAACTCTTATTGGAGGAGTATCATTCCTGGAGCTAGAGACAGTAGAAAGTGGTGCTTATAGATTTGGCCCCTGGCTCCAAGGAGCTGCAGTCAAGTGCTGGCTTCATCACTTTCTAGTTGCAGGACCTCAGGCCTCAGTTTTCCCAACTATAAATCAAGGACAATATTTATAAAGATTAAATGAGTTATTTCATTTAAAGTGCTTAGCATAGAGTAAGAGCTCAATAACTGTTAGCTGTTATTAACAGTACACTAAATATTATTGTCGGTAGTAGTATCTAAAAGAGGCAATGTAATGGGAAGAACCTGGACTTCTCTTAAATTGGACAGACATGTTTTTGAGCCAAATTTCTTATCCTCTCTTACCTCAGTTACTTTCCTCCACGTAAGACACTTCACGGAGTTGCTGCAACTATTAAATTACACGACATACATATAAAGGCCTTACTACCATGCCTCATACATAATAGAAACTCTGAAATGTATACCATGATTACTTGTGGGGTTCACTAAGACAGAATGATCAGAAAGCTTTGAAGAGGAAAGCCCTCACAGCACCTGACTTCTGATTCAAACAGAACCTCAGCCTTTCTAAAAACCACCAAACTATCAGGTTTCCTACATTTCTTAAGACAGCAGCATCCCAGCAGTGAACCAACTAGCCTATGATTTCTCTTCCCAAATCTGCTCATCTTCTAGCATTCCCATGTCCGTGGATTCTATCTCCCTGGAGCAATGTTTCTCTAATGCAGACCCTCCTTTCCTAGCCTCCAGGCTATGGACCCAGACGGGGCTTTCCTCATCTTTAGGGGCATTTATTGTTTTGTCCCTTGATTAAAGATAGTATCCCTCCCAGTCCTTGTGGAAAACAACTCCTCCTCCATCCCCGCAGGCTTCTGTGGTTCTAATGGGCTTGCCAATCACAATCCTGGCCCTCTGGCCTAGGGGTTGATATATGACCCTTACTGGACCAATCAGAGATCTTCCCTAGAACTCTTCAAATTGGCAGTAAAGGAAAAGTAGTAGAACCCCTTTAATGAAGCTAGAAAATGTGAGTTGAGAACTATCGGGAGCCCTGGTTCCAACTTTCTGGGAAAACCCTTTGAAAGACTGAAACTAGGGGGGCGCCTGGGTGGCTCAGTCGTTGGGCATCTGCCTTCAGCTCAGGGCATGATCCCAGGGACCTGGGATCGAGCCCAGCATCAGGCTACCCACTAAGCGGGAGGCCTGCTTCTTCCTCTCCCACTCCCCCTGCTTGTGCTCCCTCTCTCGCTGGCTGTCTCTCTCTCTGTCAAATAAATAAATAAAATCTTTTTTTAAAAAAAGACTAAAACTAGGGACGCCTGGGTGGGTCAGTCGGTTAAGTGTCTGCCTTCGGCTCAGGTCATGATCCCAGGGTCCTGAAATGAAGCCCTGCATCAGGCTCCCTGCTCTGTGGGGAGCCTGCTTCTCCCTTTCTCTCTTCTGCTTGCCTGCTTGTGCTCTCTCTCTCTCCCTGTAAAATAAATAAATAAAATCTAAAAAGAAAGAAAGAAAGAAAGAAAGAAAGAAAGAAAGAAAGAAAGAAAGAAAGACTAAAACCAATTTGATGAGAGAGCAGGGGCAAGTGATATGTGACAACAGGTCTTTTAAGTCCAACCAGTTGCATTCCTGCTTTTCACCTTGTTCAGTATCAGATTCCAATACATTCATCTTTTTGCCGAGTCCAGTTCAAGTGGGGTTTCTGGATCCTAGGGAAACACAAAAAGGCAGGAAACACAAAAAGGCAAGAATGCTGCTACACCTGGGAGATGACTTGAACCTGGCACTCAGTCTCTGCCAGGATCTTCTCCCTCCACAATCACCCATGAGACTCACTAGGTCACCTTACTTTCTACCTACTGCTCATTCGAATTCTCCACAGACAGATAGCCTGGTTACTGAGAACTCCCAAGCATTATACCCAAGGCTGCCCCTACCAGTCATAACTTTTTTCTTCATTAAAATTTGAAAAAACCCCAGAAAAGTATTCTGAATGTTTCGGTTTGGAGAAAGTGTCCATCCCTGGACCGATTGACTATGGCAAGATATTACACACAGACTGCTGGGGACACAGACCACTGTGTGCTCCACACCACAGCAAACTGAGCATTCCCTTCAAAGACCTTCACAATCTGTCCCCAAGATGCCTTTTAAGCTAACTTCCCACCACACAACTACATAAACCCCACAACCCAAACACACTGAATTACTCGATATATTCAGAAATATACCACATACGTTCATGGCTCTAAGCTTTACTCATGTTATTCCCTTGTCCTCTCAAAATTCTTGTCCTTAAAGACCCAGCTAAAAATGCAACCCCCATTGCCCTCATCCTCCCAAAATTAGTCTCTTTATCCTCAGTACGCTCATCCCCTCTATTGTATTTCCTGATGGATGTGTTTTATCTCTCCCACCAGATTTTAAGCTCATCAGGGTACGAGACCCTAAAATATTCATCTTGCTATCATTCGGTACCCAATGTAATAACCTTGTACTTAATCAGGACTCCATAAATATTGGCAAATGAACGATCCTTCAGATATGTTGACTACACATCATCAACCATCGGTCTCTAAATAACAATAGAACACCCCCTCTACCTGGGAGATCACTTTACAACCTAACTTCTTCAAAGCACCAGTACATGAGCTCTGAAATAGAAAGAACCCACCAACATACAGTTATAT
>NW_024425008.1:37480408-37511630 GCF_017311325.1 Ursus maritimus
GAAAGAAAGAAAGAAAGAAAGAAAGAAAGAAAGAAAGAAAGAAAGAAAGACTAAAACCAATTTGATGAGAGAGCAGGGGCAAGTGATATGTGACAACAGGTCTTTTAAGTCCAACCAGTTGCATTCCTGCTTTTCACCTTGTTCAGTATCAGATTCCAATACATTCATCTTTTTGCCGAGTCCAGTTCAAGTGGGGTTTCTGGATCCTAGGGAAACACAAAAAGGCAGGAAACACAAAAAGGCAAGAATGCTGCTACACCTGGGAGATGACTTGAACCTGGCACTCAGTCTCTGCCAGGATCTTCTCCCTCCACAATCACCCATGAGACTCACTAGGTCACCTTACTTTCTACCTACTGCTCATTCGAATTCTCCACAGACAGATAGCCTGGTTACTGAGAACTCCCAAGCATTATACCCAAGGCTGCCCCTACCAGTCATAACTTTTTTCTTCATTAAAATTTGAAAAAACCCCAGAAAAGTATTCTGAATGTTTCGGTTTGGAGAAAGTGTCCATCCCTGGACCGATTGACTATGGCAAGATATTACACACAGACTGCTGGGGACACAGACCACTGTGTGCTCCACACCACAGCAAACTGAGCATTCCCTTCAAAGACCTTCACAATCTGTCCCCAAGATGCCTTTTAAGCTAACTTCCCACCACACAACTACATAAACCCCACAACCCAAACACACTGAATTACTCGATATATTCAGAAATATACCACATACGTTCATGGCTCTAAGCTTTACTCATGTTATTCCCTTGTCCTCTCAAAATTCTTGTCCTTAAAGACCCAGCTAAAAATGCAACCCCCATTGCCCTCATCCTCCCAAAATTAGTCTCTTTATCCTCAGTACGCTCATCCCCTCTATTGTATTTCCTGATGGATGTGTTTTATCTCTCCCACCAGATTTTAAGCTCATCAGGGTACGAGACCCTAAAATATTCATCTTGCTATCATTCGGTACCCAATGTAATAACCTTGTACTTAATCAGGACTCCATAAATATTGGCAAATGAACGATCCTTCAGATATGTTGACTACACATCATCAACCATCGGTCTCTAAATAACAATAGAACACCCCCTCTACCTGGGAGATCACTTTACAACCTAACTTCTTCAAAGCACCAGTACATGAGCTCTGAAATAGAAAGAACCCACCAACATACAGTTATATAGGCCTTCCCTCTATCTATCCCCCTATCAAGGCCGCCAAACTCAGCCTTGAAAAAGGCCACCTCTACTCTTGGAGGCAACCATTAAAAATATTCAAGCAAACAGTAAAAATTTGTGCCGAGCCAGATATTCTTCAATACACTAAAATGGCCAAAGATTTCCATATACGCTCATCACTATCTTCAGGCAGGAAGGAAAAGATCCAGAAACAAGCAGGTTGTTTTTCACCCTCACACAATCCCAGCCTCAACTCTGTTTTCCCAAATCACACCACCACTTTAGACTGCGTATCAGCACAGCAGATGCGAGGGTTTACAGTATGGCAGACATAGGAAGTAGAGTATTCAACAATTTTACAAATCATTTGTAAACCAGTGCTCTGAGATTAACTCCATAGACCCTCAAGTCTGGTGTTCCGTTGCAAAGGAGCTGACCCTGTTTAAGTGGAGGGCTTCCAGTCCCACTTTGCATTGCTGCCAGAACGAGCCTCAGGCTCAGCCTGCAAAAGGAACCCGGCGCTGGGTGTTGCACTTCACTTCTGGTTCTACAGGAATCTCCTCCTGGAGCTCTACCGTACCACTGTAGCCATAGGCTGCAAACGCATAAAAGGGCACTGCTGCTTCCATATGATCCGTTGAACTTGGTGCTCTGGAGGCAAAAGACATGCCCAGAAGACATGCAGAAACCCAATACATGGTTTTCCAAATAAACACACTATATTTCATTGATAATAAGCCTGAAAAAGAGTCCTATGACCTGAACTTGGATCTCCCTATAATATAGCCAAATGAGTTTTCATTAGATATATGCAACTGAAAAGTTTCCTACTTTGCACTATCAGGAGGAAGATAACAAACACTTAACAAAGATTAATTATATGCCAGGTGCTTTTTGGCACATTTTATCTCATTTAATCCTCACGACAATCCCGTCCACTTTTTATAGTCAAGTAGCTAATAAATGGCAGAGCTAGGATTAAAACTGCATCTAGCTAGCTGATCCCCAAGTCCACATTTTTTCTGCTAAACCATACTACCTCCTATCTACTTTGCTCTGATAAATATGCTTTAAAAATTCAGTGAATAAAATGCAATGTCATATTCTGGATTGGATTGTGAAATACAAGACAGACATCAATGAAAAAACTGGTGAATCCAAATGAAGTCTACAGTTTTAGTTAATAATATTGCAGCAATGTTAATTTGTTTGGACAAATGTATCATTGTAATGTAAAATGTCAACATTATGGAAAACTAGGTAAAGAGTAGGTGGGAACTCTCTGTACTCTTTTTGTGACTTTTCTGTAAGACAAAATTATTCTAAAATAAAGAGTATTTTTTTAAATTAAAGGAAGTTATGAATCTCAGATACATTGTCCTAAAGCTGAATGCCTAACTGCATATTTCCAATGGGGTGTAGATCTGTGGTCTTTTCTATGACTATGAATTTTTAAATCTGCCAGAGATTTCAGTGCTGTCTTCATTAGGACAGCACAAAAGCAAGTCCAAAATCAAATGACATCTTGGTTGGCCAGCAAGAAAGGAGCCTGTCCACCAAAAAGAAAACCTCACCAAGTTGATCATAACAGCAGGTAACTTAAACAGCTGCTTTATAATATGCTGAAATAGGTAGTTACGGGTAACTGGGAAGCAGAAACAACACAAAGCCACCTTGAAGGATGATGTTAGGACGATGTCATTAAAATATTGCATTTTGATAAAGAATATCAGCAGTCAGACCTAACTGACCCACAGAAATCAGAGAAGCTGAAATGGGTTCATCCTTATTTTGAGTTAAGACGTCATGCAAACCAGGAAAGAGACAGGACTGCAAACAGCATTGGACTCCACCCCCAGGCATTTCTCCCCGAACCAGAGGGCAGTCTTCCATCTGTGCACGCTGTTGAAAGGGCTGCTGATCCTGCATTGATCTCCTGGAAGACACCTGCACTTAGAAATGCTGTTTCTACCCAGAATATCATCACCAAAGAACTATACATACACTTACATAAAAAAATGTCCATACAGAACACTTAAATTTTCATACTTATAATCTAAAGCTTAGATCTCTTCCACCCTATTCACTGAGATAAACACATTGATTGAATAGTCTATATGCTTAGTTGCACCCTGTTCAACTTTGTTGTGTTGCCAGATCTCCAATTGAGTGGAGGTTAAATGCCTTTTGAAGGTTTCTTGTTTTTGTCTTTTCAGTGGACTCTCTACACGTTTATTATTTTAAGATATTCAAGTAGTTTCCCTTTTTAATTTACCATAAATGTTTTCCCTCGCAACATTCCCTAGTGACATTCTATTCTGGACCCTTTTGAATGCAAAATCCTTGATAAAGACATCTTGGAAAGGGAGGTAAAAGGGAATAGGAACATAGAGAAGCTTCTGAATCGTCTCCTTTGAAATTTTGTCATCTGGATGCTTGACGGTGGTCTCTTTGTTAAGAGTTTAGCATCCGGACCTTAAGGCCACACAATTAATATTCCTGCTGGAATCCTAGGGACTCTCTATGAAAGAGCCTGTTGTCCAGTTTTCAGGCCACATTAGGTAATTTCCCGCCCAGGAGCATGGCCTAAAAAGAATGTCGGTGTTTCCCTTCAGGTATAGGTGCCTGGGGGTCAGGGGGAGAGGGAAAGGCAAGGGGTGGAGTGGGAGGCGGGTGATCGACAGGGATAGAAACCGTGTCTCCTCCTCCCTCTGAATGCGAAATAGCCAATGAGGTGACGCGGCCGGCCCGGCCCGGCCGCCTGTGCCATATAGTATGCAGCAACCCGAGGAGTCACGTTGGGGGAACGGCAGAAAGCAGCTATCCTTTTACACTACTTTGCTCTAGCAGCTATCTTAATGGTGACTGCGTGGCCGGGGGGAAACCTGATCGGCCAGATCCAGCCGAAACCGGGAGGGAGGGAGTGGGCTTTCCGGAGGGGGGGAGGAGGGAGGGAGACGAAGAAGGAGGAGTAAGAGAGGGGGAAAGAAAGAGGAAAAGAGTGCGAGGGAGTGAGGGAGGGAGGAAAATAAACAACAAAAAATGTCCTCTTCCTCCCCCACCGGGCAGATTGCAAGTGCGGCGGACATCAAGCAGGAGAATGGGATGGAAAGCGCCTCGGAAGGGCAGGAGGCGCCCCGAGAAGTGGCGGGGGGCGCGGCGGCGGGGCTGAGCCCCCCGGCTCCAGCCCCTTTCCCCCTGGAGCCGGGGGACGCCACTGCCGCCGCCGCAAGGGTGAGCGGAGAGGAAGGGGCAGTGGCGGCAGCGGCGGCCGATCAGGTACAACTCCACTCGGAACTTCTGGGCAGGCACCACCACGCCGCGGCCGCCGTCGCCGCCGCCGCCGCCGCGCAGACCCCGCTGGCCTTCTCGCCCGACCATGTCGCCTGCGTGTGCGAGGCGCTGCAGCAGGGGGGCAACCTGGACCGCCTGGCCCGGTTCCTGTGGTCCCTGCCCCAGAGCGACCTGCTACGTGGCAACGAGAGCCTGCTGAAGGCGCGGGCGCTGGTGGCCTTCCACCAGGGCATCTACCCCGAGCTCTACAGCATCCTCGAGAGCCACAGCTTCGAGTCGGCCAACCACCCGCTGCTGCAGCAGCTCTGGTACAAGGCGCGCTACACCGAGGCCGAGCGAGCCCGCGGCCGGCCACTGGGCGCCGTGGACAAGTACCGGCTGCGCAGGAAATTCCCCCTGCCCCGCACCATCTGGGACGGCGAGGAGACGGTGTATTGTTTCAAGGAGAAGTCGCGCAACGCGCTCAAGGAGCTCTACAAGCAGAATCGCTACCCTTCGCCCGCCGAGAAGCGGCACCTGGCCAAGATCACCGGCCTCTCCCTCACCCAGGTCAGCAACTGGTTCAAGAACCGCCGGCAGCGCGATCGGAACCCCTCAGAGACCCAGTCCAAAAGGTGAGCGCCAACTTTCCTCCTCCTCCCCCTTCCTCTCCCCCACCCCCTTCCCAGCTTTCTTTTCCTCCAAGTGCTCGCAAACATGGCGCTTACCTTCCCCACCAGCCTGGTCCGGCTGCCCACCTCTCCCCGCCCCCCACCTCTCCCCAACCGGAGGATGGGGGGGCGGCGGTGGCGAGAGGCGGGGGAACCTCCCTCCTTACCCTCCCCCTCCTCCCCCCAGAAGTTTCTCGTCGCCCGCCTAGGTCTCAGTCCCCGCCCCCACCTCGGCTGGTCACTGCCGCCCAGTTTCCCACCCCCATCCCGCTGGCTTTGAAGTTGCCACTCTCTCTCGGGTTCTGGCGGGGCGCAGAAGCGTGTGTAGGCGCCGGAAAGGCAGCTCCGGTTGCCGCCCGAGGCCCACGGAGATTGCCAGTGCGGGCCGGGGTCTGCACCTCCAGCGGGTCACACTGGCCCGGACCGTGCACGCGCTCCTTGACCCCCCCCCCGTTCGGTTGCTCCCCCCCCCCCGCAAAGCCCCAGCCTGCGCTGGAGGTTGCCTTGGCCCTGGAGGGATGAGGGTGTGGGTGGGGGCTAGCGTTTCCGAAGGGGGGCTGGGGACGTCGAGGTTTTATGTGACAGAGTTAATCATTCACCCTGCCCGCTGTGGTTCCCTTCGCGGCCGCGGCAACGTGGGGTATTGGTGCGGCTGGGTCTGCCGTGTTTTGAAACCTGATTCTGAACTCCTTCGGATTGGATTTCAGCGCCGCCGGGGCAGTGGGGCTGGAGGGCTTGCTTCCTCGGCCCCCAACGCTGCGTGGCTCCCTCCTGGGACGGCGCTTGGGGGTGGGGGCGCTATCAGCTCCACACCTTCTAGAGTGCCCACCCTGGGCGGGTTTGAACTTTTTGACTGGCAGAGTTTTTGACCCCAACTGGTAGAAAATAATCGGGTTTTCCACCTCTTTTGTGCGTCCTTTCGAGTCATACACCTGGAGGGTGTATTTTGTGTATTGTTAGCGAACTTTGGAGAAGGTCGTCTTAAGAGATGGTGTCTCCAGCCACGCGGGCATAGGACAGAACGAACCCAAGCAGCTCAAAGCTTCTGCCCAGGGAAGGAATTTGGGATCCAGGGAGGCCGTCCGGGCGGAGCGAAGGTGATCACCCGGCGCATTCCAGAGTCCGCCGTGGTCCGCCCTTGCCGCTCCTGGCCCAGCGCCACTGCCGGGGCCCGACGGCTCCGGCGCTCCTCGCCCAAGGCAGGGAGGGAGGCGCTGGGTCGGAGCCGGGCCTCTCGGTAACCAAAACAAAACGCGCCCTGAGACCTGAGTGCATCCTTCCGCAGACTTGAGGGGAGACCCAGAGGAGGCCCGTCGGTCACCCCGCGCCAGCTTGTGGCAGCGGATCCCGTCGCTCGGAGTTCCGTCGGAATCCTCAGGGCCAGAGGCAGGGGGTGGGGAGCGGGCGTGGCGCTCAGGCCAGCTGCCCTGCAGCCTCCACTCCCCGGCTGGGCGCGTTCCCCGTCTCCGCAGCCACACTCTGCGGGCTTTGCGTGCCTCCCCCCCTCAACTCCACACCCCCCGCCCCCGGCCCAGTTGCCTGGTTTAGGCCCCTCTCCGGATCTACCTCCCACCCGCACCCTCGGTGAGTCACCCTCGCAGACGGCGACGGCGGCCCAGCCTCAGCTAGTAAATCAAAGCGCTTTCTGCGCTCCTGGCCCCGCAGCCCAAAGCCCGGGTAATCCCCTCCCCTCCGCATGAAAGCGAACCGACCGCCGGGCACTACAAGGGACGTGGATCTTCTACCGGGCCAAGTCGCACCACGCTTCTAAACTGCGGGCCAACTGCCCCTTTCTCCCGCGCCCGGCCTCAGACCAAATGGGATATCCCACCACTCCCCGGATTTGGTGTTCCCCCTTAAGTCGGGGAGCTGAGGAACACAGTCCCGTCTGGTGCTGAGGAAGGGGTCTGATGGTTACAAGGCTGCTGAGTGACCCACACCCTTTCCCTCCCACCTCACCAGGGCACTGGATGGTGTATGTTAAATAGGCCCCTATGGCTTCTTTTGGATTCAAAGGCGACTGCACATAACAGTTCTTGGGTTGAAAGTGCCTTTCCTACATCAAGGACAGCCACTTTGTTGAATGAGAGTTGTCAGTCTGGTGGAGTAGAAGTTTGGGAGCAGGTGAGAAAATGATCTCTTGTTAACTAACTGGCAAACAAAACTGAACACTTCCCACCTCCTGCTCCTTTGGCACTTTCATTCACCTACAAGATCACACTAATCTGAATTGGTTTTGAGGGGAGGGGAAGGAGTTCCTAAGCAGGAAAGACTGACCACCTCATCTAGGGAGTTTTTTCTGCGGTATAGGTAGCAGAGTATTTAACAGGAAGGAATAACTTCCATGCTATAAAAATGTATATACAATTTGCATAGTAAATCCTATTCGCTGAATTTACATCTTCCAGATCTCTGGACTTTACCTGAATTTATTATTGGTAAAATGATTGGGATAGGAGAGTTTATCTTCCCGCATTCTCTGGATGGTCAAAATCTGCTGAAAGGTCTCCTAGCTTAGATAGGACTAAAGACTTCCTGCTCTGCTTTCCTTAAATACTGACTTTAAGGGGGTTAGAGGCTGGATTTCTAAACAAATGGCACTATGTAGAATGTCATCCCTCTGACCTTCTGAAGTCTTGGTTTTCCCCCTCTCTGCAGTGAGTCAGATGGCAATCCCAGCACTGAAGATGAATCCAGCAAGGGCCATGAGGACTTGTCTCCTCATCCACTCTCTGGTTCATCGGATACTGTCACCAACCTCAGCCTTTCCAGTCACATGGAGCCCGTATATATGCAACAAATTGGAAATGCCAAGATCTCATTAAGCTCTTCTGGAGTTTTGTTGAATGGAAGCTTGGTGCCTGCAAGTACTTCACCTGTCTTTCTTAATGGTAATTCTTTCATTCAGGGACCCAATGGAGTCATCCTTAATGGATTAAATGTGGGAAATACACAGACAGTGTCATTGAACCCACCAAAAATGGCATCAAACATTGTGAGCAATGGTATATCCATGAGTGACATACTGGGGTCTACCTCCCAGGAGGTGAAGGAATTCAAAGTCCTCCAGAGTTCTTCAGCTAACTCGGCAGCCACCACTTCCTACAGCTCCAGTGCCCCTGTGTCATTCCCAGGGCTGATACCCAGCACTGAGGTTAAAAGAGAAGGCGTTCAAACAGTGGCTTCCCAGGATGGAGGCTCTGTGGTGACTTTTACTACACCAGTGCAAATTAACCAGTATGGCATTGTCCAGATCCCCAATTCCGGAACAAACAGCCAGTTCCTTAATGGGAGCATTGGATTCTCTCCACTGCAGCTGCCTTCTGTTTCCGTAGCAGCTTCACAAGGTAAAAGTCTCATTCGGTACCATAATGCACCAGTGAATGCTTTAGCCAGCTGCCGTAAATGACGCATTTGGTGAGAGCTATAGATTGATGTTACTGTTCGGGTACCTCATTGGCTGCCACAGCTGCAGAATAGCCTTGATTTGTCCCTCCTTCTTCACAACGCCCGTGTAATACCCAGCTTGTTTGGTTCCCTGGCATCATGGAGATGGGCTTTTATTTTCCTAACAACTGAATGGAAAAATACAGTTCATAGCAAATCTTGCCAGTTCTACAATTATAGAAATATGATAAGTCAATTGGTGCTTACAAAATAACCCATTGCTTGACATTTTAAGATTAAAAATTAATAATATTGCTGAGAACACAAAATTAGTCAAAGCAATTGGTACAAATGTGTACACTTTACCTAAGCATTTTCTGTTTGACCAAGAAGTGTTTTAGAAGAGCAAGCTAAAAAGACTGGATCAATTGTGTTTGATTCATGTTCCTCCTGTAAATTAAAACTAGGAGACCTAAAGGAAAACCAGAGGAATACGTGACAGGGTGTCTGTTGCTCTGCATGTATACCCAGCCCGCTAAATGTATGGGTTTATTTGGGAAGGCAACTGTAAGCCTTATTATAAACATTTGCGGCTTTACTAAAGGCAGTATGCTAAAGAAAACACTGATCTGAAATTTGGGAAGCCTGAGGCTGATAGGCCTGTTCTTCACAGACTTTAAGCCAGCCTGATGGCTCTGTATATAGAAACAGGAATGGTTAGAATGGCCGGGGCTATTAGAATGGAAGGGGTTATGCCACCTTCAACTTAGGAGTAGGGGCTGTTAATGCGTGTTTGCCTTCCTGTAAGCAAATCTGAGTGTCCAGATTTCTATGAGACCAAAATAAGTAATTGTTTGCCTTAAAGATCAGCTTCCTGTAAAATGGCTTTATCAAAAAATATCCATTTATGCACAACTTTTTATGTTTCCACAACTATGATCTCCTTCAGTTTATAGGAGGCATTAATGGAAAAGATGTTGTTGAGTACATTTCATTCTGTAAAATCAATTCTCAGGTAGAAGGGTAGTAAAACACAAAACTCCTGCAGCACACCATGTATTTCTTCATTGTTCCGGGTTCTGGAAAGGATTAAGTTAAGTCACTATCCAGCCTAAGGCAAAAATATGGAATCCGCAAGGAAAGTCAGGGTGCTTCATTTTATAATAATTTAATGTGGATCTAAGCCCTTTTCTCTCTTTAGGAAATTTCCAAACAGTAGATAACATTTTAAAGACAACAAATTTGAGCAAAAAGTATGGTATGTACATTGGGGGAGAAGAAAAGCAGAAATAGTTTTCACATGTAATCTAGAAATATGCTACCATAGAAAATTATTACAAACTAATAGCTAATTTTTAAAATGGGACATTATATATGAATAAGAATAGCATTTTCAGTTAAAATAACTAAGATCAAATGACAGAGCTGTCAACCCTAGACTGTCCGGGTGCATTAAAGGCGTAAGTTTAACCAGATGGGTCCAGGAAGCAACGTTCCTTTGTAGTGATTATGGACTGCAGTTCTCAGTAAAGCATTTGGGGATTCGAGCTTTCTCAAAAACGGATACTGAGACTTGCTTTAAAATGTGTAGACAGCGTAGATTATCTTTCAGTAGTTGGTATTTTTATGGAAACACAGAATATCTACATCTTTTACTCACTTTATAATCTGAGAAAAGAAGGGGTTTTTTTCCTTACAATCATTATAAAGGCTTTCCACCTATGTCTTTTTTCATCTGGATTTTTTAAACTGATTTTGAAATTATGGTCCAGTTTATAATTTAAGTGCAATTACACTTAAATATCAAGTTTTAGATCACATCTGCTTTTCTTCCTTCATTCATATGTGTTATAATTTTCTACACATTCAAAAATATTATTTTATTTATATTCAATAGCTGTTGGGGAAAATGTCCTGTCATATTATTTATGGTTCTCTCAAAAAATAACTAATCATTTTATTCACATTTACAGAAGCAAATAGTTTCACAAACGCATAACACATAACAAAATAAATATTTCAGATGATTTTGCTACAGTTTAACAGCCAACAAGAATTTTAAAGCATGCTTAAGTTGAAGTCAAATAAAAGCCTTTTCATTTGTTTGGCCTGGAACAAACATTTATGTTAGGGAAGAGCCCAAACATACATAGAAATGTTTTTATTAACACTAATATTTCCATGAAGAATACTTACTAGTGGTTAAATATTTTTTTAAATCTTAAATACAGAGTTTTCATTTTTTTTTTTATTTAAAGACATTCCTTTGCATTTAAGGTGCTTAAAAAGTGTTTGGAAGACGTTTAAACAGCCCTGTGACATATGTTTATCAATATAGGTGGTAATATAATCACAATTATTCTAGATCAAGAAGGGAAATGTTTTAGGTGAATTACCTTTAATATTGAGCTGTTTTCTCAAAATAGCAGTTTACTGAACATCTAATGCAAGATCAGGATAAACAACCCATCTGAATAATTCTGTCACAAAATTCCCTCAGGTCCACCTTTCTTTCAGTGGCAAGAGAATTGCCATCATTTTACTGTGCCGATGTAAAGACTCAGAAAGAAGAGGGTTTTACTTGATACTAGGAGTGAGGGGGAGGGTCTAATTCATCTCCATTGTCTGAGTTACCTGATTTTGAACATCTTCTCAGCTTTCCACTTATGTTTCTTTTTCTACTTCTGGTCTCTGTAGACCATTAAAGTGAGAGCCTCAAAATATGAACCTTTTAGAGAAGCATTAGCTCTAATTATTTACATTAATCTATAATTTTAGAAGTACATTTTATTATTATCATTAGTTCTTCCTATCACTGCAACCCTGAAAATTCAGAACTGGCACAACAAAAGAAAAATCTATTGAATATTTTGTTGATTGTCTACTTTATGGTTAGTTTGGTGAAAGTTTGAAACTTGTCTGTACAGGTTTATATTGTTAACTTCAAGCCCCAGGGCAACTCATTTTATGGGGATTTTCTACATTTCCATTTATGTCGGTTACTGAGCTTGTCGAACAAAGGCATTTATTTTGCGTTTGTGTTTTCTAGTTCTAACTGGCAGAACTAGCTACAACTATCAACTGATTGAGAGAAATTGAGTTGGTAATAATGAACCAGAAACTTGACTGAAACCAGAACCTGGAAAAAAAAAGTTTCTCATAGTTGGTTTCTAAACCAGTAGTTCTCATTCCCCCTGTGTCATCAGGCTTACTCGGGAGTTTAAAATACACCTGTTCTAGGACCTACTGAGTCAGAGTCTCAGGAGTAGAGCCCGGGAATCTATAGTTTTAAGTGGTCAAGATAATTCTACTGAATGGTGTGTGTAAAAAAAAATCTTTTTTTTTTTCCTTTCCTTGTCAATTCTATCAATGATAATCTGTACTTTATTATTTTTTTTTTTTTTAGGTAATATTTCAGTAAGTTCAAGCACTTCAGATGGGAGCACATTTACAAGTGAGTCCACCACAGTCCAGCAAGGAAAGGTTTTCTTGAGCTCCCTTGCTCCCAGTGCAGTGGTATACACTGTTCCCAATTCAGGCCAGACTATAGGATCTGTTAAACAGGAGGGCTTGGAGAGGAGCCTGGTATTTTCTCAGTTGATGCCTGTCAATCAGAATGCACAAATAAATGCAAACCTGTCTTCTGAAAATATCTCGGGGAGTGGCCTCCATCCACTGGCCTCCTCATTAGTTAATGTATCCCCAACTCACAATTTTTCCCTGACTCCCCCTACCTTACTAAATCCCACCGAGTTAAACCCTGACATTGCTGATAGCCAGCCAATGTCTGCACCTGTGGCAAGCAAATCTACTGTGACATCTGTCAGCAACACTAACTATGCAACTCTTCAGAACTGTTCCCTTATTACTGGTCCAGATCTCTTGTCAGTCCCCATGACCCAGGCTGCCCTTGGGGAAATTGTGCCTACAGCTGAAGACCAGGTGGGTCACCCTTCCCCAGCAGTACACCAGGATTTTGTCAGAGAACATCGTTTGGTTCTGCAGTCAGTAGCTAACATAAAAGAGAATTTCTTAACAAATTCTGAGGGCAAAGCCACAAGCAACTTAATGATGCTGGACTCAAAATCCAAGTATGTCCTAGAGGGCATGGTCGAGACTGTCTGTGAAGACCTGGAAACAGACAAAAAAGAGCTTGCCAAGCTCCAAACTGTCCAACTGGATGAAGATATGCAAGACTTATAAACTTGAGTTCCCTCTCTCTCTCTCTCTTTTTCTGGCATCAGCAGGCAGACCTTTTCACGAAGCCCTGAGGACATAAAGCATTTTCCCATTTAAAGGGAAACACTAGTTTTGTGGGTAAATGTATTCAAGAGACTGGATTGGTCTGCGTGAAGATCACAGTTAAATATACAGGAGTAGAACTGCATTGCTGTAGCCTTTTCGTTCACATGTGTTCTCTTTTAAATAGATGGAGACAAAGGAACAAGATGAAACATATCAAGTCAAAGTGTATCATTTGGTTGACTTAATATAATTCTAAGGTCAAATGGAACTCTATAGTTCTTTAAATTTAAACTGTATATACCTGACATCGGCATTAGAAACAATACAGTTATTTTTGTTTACTTTTACTCCATGGGCATTGATGAAGTTAAGCAGCATAAATGGTACTCCGCACTATTCTAAGGGTAGGTTTTTGAATATATGCATTTCTGTTTTTCAGCATTTTTGTGAAAGTCTTGGTTTGTCTCTACACATTTCCAAATGTGCTTGCTAATAGTCCAGTGGGGCTGAGAAAGTTTGCAACTCCACTAAAAACTCTGAAACAAACTTCAGTATGAGTGTAAATATATTAGTCCGATAAGCCAGGATTTGAGGAATTACAGTGAATTTTATTTATGCTGTATATGTTTCTCTTATACTTCAGACACTATGAACTGAAAAGAAAAATGTTTTCTTACTGTTTAATTTATTTTTATTGCTTGAACAGGAAGTGAACATAGTTATTTCCAACAAAGTTTTACTTTTGTAGGATTTTAAAAGTAATGATTTTTATCAGGAGTCTATTATGGTCAATATTAATAACACTGAAACAGGCAATCTAACTCCCAATATTGGAATTTTGGTACTTTTTTTCACATCCTTGTTCTTTATTTAGCAACTCTCTGATTCATTTAAATTTGTTTTCTATAGAATTGTATGTGCCTTTTTACCTTGTGGCCTTTTAATTATTCTTACTAAGGTACAGAAGTGTCAGCAGAAGCACTGAGGGCTCTTTTCTATCTAACAGGGTTATTTTCACCACAAAATTGCTTTAAATCTGAAGAACTTAAGTTTCACTTAGATAATTATGTGTGTTTCTGTTGTAAATGGATGCACAACTAATTATTGTTGATGCTTTTCATTACAATGAAAATAACCATCATAGATTCCCACGTAAAATGAATTCTGTAGACTATGAAAACAACCATTTTGAACTAAGAACATGTATATTTTCTTGAGCAAAACTCTGCCCTGATGAAACTTAGTTCTAAGTGTTTTGCATCAGTTGTTCCATTATGACATACAGCTGTTATTTGCACTATATTAACATGTCTTGTTTAAAAGTAAATCTTTTGGGGTTTCTTTGAGAATCTTGCTTGATAATGTTGTGAGCTGTGGTTATAGTTTTTATCAGGACTGAACACAAAATGGAATGATGCAAATACATTTATGTAGTGAGTAAAGTCTCTGGTGTCTGCAAAGCAAGAAATGGGAGGAAACGATCTCTTCAGAGATGACTTAAAGTCATCGAACATAAAGCTGTTACCAGTCTTGCTCTCTTCAAGGGCA
Organism: Ursus maritimus; assembly: GCF_017311325.1. NCBI lineage: Eukaryota > Metazoa > Chordata > Mammalia > Carnivora > Ursidae > Ursus > Ursus maritimus. Next base: position 37,494,716 of record NW_024425008.1, read on the forward strand.
GAACAAAGAGTATACTCTTGATCCTAACAGGCCCATCAGCTGGGCCTGTTGAATAAGGGCCATGGGGGACTTACCTTTTCTTGTTATTGCAAATGCAACTGGAAGACACAGATGGAGAGCCCTATCAAGACTTTTTCCCATTGTTTTGTTAAAGAACTTAAATCCCATCTTTTTTATGGAATTAGTGAATGTTCTTAAACTGCTGAAACTACAGTTTTTTGTCTTTTTTTTTTTTTTTTTTACACAAAGTCAGGTGTTTTAGAGTTCTCTTCCACTCCGTCACTACTTACTCAGCTTGGTTTTTTTTTTTCTGTAGGTGTGTGCTGATCATGTTTCTGAGATTAATTACATGGTTCTGTAGTGTAGTTCACATGAAAATGTTTTTTCACTTGATGGCTGCAGATATCAAGAGTTTCTGTTCATTATTTTAAAATACCGATCTAATAAAGGAGATAAGAAGGTTTAAAAAGTTATATATATCATATATATAACTGGAAAAGTTTCATTTGTCTTCCAAAAATGTAGTAAGCCTCTCTTTTATTCACAGTTCTTCCTGTCTTTTTCCCTTAAGAAAAAGAAAAGATAGCACAAAACTTACGACTTATCTAGGAAACCCATTCATACTCCCAACATGATGTAATTATACCCCTACAATTACTCCAGGTAGCTACACAATATACCAGGTAAGAATCAATGCACATTATAAAGAACTTATTGTTCTTTTCTATTCTTTCAGTAAAATAAGGGCCAGTTGGTTTATAGCCCATACGTATGTGAATGAAATAAGATAAATCCCATGATCTCCTTGCACAGAATTGCAAATGTTTTTTGCAATACCAAGGGCCGGACTCAGAACCCTTGGAGTTCATGTGGCAGAATTCCTCTTACATAAACCGATGCTTGAAGATGCTGCAAATGACCCTCAGATGACCCCCCAAGAGGAATCAGAATAGGGGTAAGAGCTCTCCCTGCAAACCCCAACCCCTGCTGCTGGCGGTGCGATTTTTGGTGTGAAGTTCTCTATGCACTCTATGCCAGAATTTGGCATTTAGCTCTTAGTTACAGCTAGTGAAGAACAGTTTTATCATTTAAAGAGAAGGTGCATTTGTTCCTCAATCAAGCAAGAACACCTGTGTTGTAGTGTTTCCTAGCTCACATATATTTATAGTAATGAAAAGACTGAATCGTACACATGTTTCTATGCCTTTCTTGTGTTATGAAAGGCAAGTAGACATTATAGCCATAGGTAAAAATGTGTAGTTAAATTGCACACTGACCTTAAATCTTCCGGTATATGCCCTTGCATTTTGCATGTCAAAATTTGGATTATTGGGCATGTGTTGCAGCCTGCCCTGCTACATGTTAGGCAAGTGTGCATTAGTACATAGCCAGAAGTTCTTCATTCTTTTACAATGTTTTTGACAGATCATCTCATCATAAAAATATAAATAATTCAGGAAATTTGTGGGGAAAAGAATTACATTTTACAAAAGATGTTTCAAAGTCTTCCTAGAACTTAGATGATAGAGCCTAAGAGTTATTTTGTATCTAGTTGATACATTTCATGTTAATTTAATATTACCGCTGTACATTTTATTAATCAAAATTATGTAGCATGTGACTCTTTTGGCTTTCAGGGTTCTCAATTTTTGTTCTTTTGTTGCATGTACTGTATGTTTAGAGGAGACCGGTTATATACTCAATATGGTTTTACTGTGCCTTACACAAAGAGAAAATCTATACAGAATGTGTATCATGGGGTGGGGTAACAGAGTCTGTACTGCACTGTTAGGTGATGGCACACAGAGCATGTCCCAGAACATTTCTGTGCTCAATTACCCAACCAAAGAGATCTAAAGTATGTATGTTGTACTGTAATAGGGGTTTATGCCTGGACAATTAAGTGTTTTATTTGTTTTCTGAAATGATGTGAACTTATTTTTCTAAACACTATGCTAAATAAACTTTATATTTATACATACCTTGTGTTTAAAAAGTTATTTATCCCTGGGGGGGAAAAAAAGAAGAAGAGTAGGGAAAAAGAAAAACAAAAACCCACACAAACATTCCATAAGCTGGCAGGTATAAGGACAATAGGAGTCATTTTAGCACAATCTCTGTTGGTCTTTGTACACAATTATGCAGTTCACTTAATCGTATTACACACCCAGACCTAAATGATTAGATTTCATCCTCCTTAAAGAAATGTGTCCTGTTCATCTAGGTGTTCCAAAATCTGACTCTCCTACTCTATTAGGTTTAGTAGAATTAAATTCAATGATCCAAAGACCCTCCCACTCCCAACCTTACTGGATAAGCTTGATATAACCCATCTTTCAAGCATTCCCATTAGCCGAAGTCTGGTTACACCACCGTTGGGTCCACCAGTGACTTGAAGAATGGACACAACTGCTGCAGTTTGATCCTACCTTTAAAATCACATGACCTCCGATTAGGTATGCCTCCCACACTGAAATGAGGAAGAGTTTGGATAAGGGAGATGGTACCAACTGTACAATTGTATCACAAAACCAGGGGCGCCTGGGTGGCGCAGCGGTTAGGCGTCTGCCTTCGGCTCAGGGCGTGATCCCGGCGTTCCGGGTTCGAGCCCCACATCAGGCTCCTCCGCTATGAGCCTGCTTCTTCCTCTCCCACTCCCCCTGCTTGTGTTCCCTCTCTCGCTGGCTGTCTCTCTCTCTGTCGAATAAATAAATAAAAATAAAATCTTTAAAAAAAAAAAACAAAACCAGTTAAAGGTATCAAATTAATTTCAGGTATGTCTTTGACTTTTTATATTCTTGTCACTCACTCCATTTCTTTAGCAATCTTCTATGTAGCTAAACCAGTTAAAGTGGATAGTGTCTCAGTGAGTCTAGGTCAGAGTATTATGACCAAACAAATATTTTAAAACATTTGACAGGTCACTGACCTACTTCAAACATTTGTGGCTCTGCAGAATCTAGCAAACTAAATAAAAACCCTCAAGGGGAATTCAAGACTTTCAGCTATAGGATTCCACCCCCACTTTTCCTGCTTCCCTTAAGAAATAATAAATGTGGGGCGCCTGGCTGGCTTAGTCAGCGGAACATGTGACTCTTGATCTCGGGTTCATGAATTCAAGTCCCGCGTTGGGTGTAGAGCTTACTTAGAAAAAAATAATAAACATGGATATTTGCCTTTACACATCACCATTTTCAATGAAGTAGATAGTAAATAAATAAAGATCTATGCACATAATGGCCAGTAGCATAAAGTCCATAACAGGGTAATGGGATTGAGCTTGGGGAATGGTAGAGGAGGGGCATATATTACATTGGTCAAGAAAAGTCTCAAGGAAGTAAACTTTCAACAAAGAGGCATGAATGAAGAGAGAGAACCAGTCCACAAGACTTAGAAAAATAGCATTCCAGACCTAGGCAACAGCAGGTACGAAGGCCCTGAGGGAGGAGCGGAGTGGATGGATCACAGTGTTAACCCTAGGGGTCATTTAGTAGGAGATCGGTCAGAGAGATAGCGAGCTAGGTGCCAGATCACAGGTAGAACTTTATTGGTCTGTGCTAAATAGTTGGGATTTGAGTCAGAGAAGCAAGGATTGATACAACGTGATCTACACTTTAAAATATCACTATGCCTGTTCTTTGGAGAATGGCATTTTAGGAAGCCAATCTTGTGAGGAAAGGAATTAAGAAATTATGTCATGCTGTCCTAAGCTGTTGGACAGGAAATACTTCAGGAGCTGTTGAAGCTTGTATGGCAGTTTTTTCCTAAATGTCTCCAGAATTTTGTGCTCTCCAAGTCTTCTGTCTACCCTGCCTCTCGCTGTTAGCCAAAGCTGCCAGCTTCCTGCTATGATCGTCCCAGTCTGAACCTGTGCCCTGAACTCCAGTCTGGTAGATCCAGTTCCCTAAGGGATATTTTCAGAATGTCCCAGTCACCTATGACTCTACATATGAAAAATTTAAACTATTATCTTTGCCTTAGGCCTGTTTCTCACTCGGTGCTCCTCACTATATAGTAGCACTCATTTATCCACTGGCCAAATAAAAACTCTGGGACTCACTCTGGAGTCTTCTCTGCCTTTCTTCCCACCTCCTCCACCAGATCACTTCATCTCTCCATGGCTGCTATTTTACTGTCTCTTGACTCAATTCCTTCCCCTCCATGTCTAGCTTTACTGCCATAGTTTAGGCACTTACTGCTTTTTCTTTTTTTTTAAGATTTTATTTTTAAGCAATTGCTACACCCAACGTGGGGCTTGAACTCACAACCCCGAGATCAAGAGTCTCACGCTCCCCTGACTGAGCCAGCCAGATGCCCCCACATTTACCATTTCTTGACTGAATTATTACAGCTGCTTCCTGCCTGGTAGCTCGGTGTCTGGTCCTCATTCCCGGCTACATTACAATCATACTTAGATGCAACTTTCAGAATTCAAGACTTATTTCAGTCTCGCTTTCCAGTTTAGAACCTTCAGTGGTCTCCATTGTCTATGAAATACCATTTAAACCCCTTAGCAGGGGTGCCTGGGTGGTCCAGTCAGTTAAGGATCTGATTCTTGGTTTTGGCTCAGGTCGTGATCTCAGGATCATGAGACCGAGCTGCGCAGCGGGCTCCGCGCTCAGAGCAGGGTCTGCTTGGGATTCTTCCTTGCTCTCGCTCTCTAAAATAAATAAATAAATCTTTTAAAAAATAAATAAATAAACCCCTTAATATACCAAGCCCCCAAGACCCAGGCCCTACCTCTTTGTCTAGTCACGTCTGTCCCCCGAAGGGACCGGGTTCTTTCTCACCTACGCAATTTCCAAAACTCGTTAGATGTCACTAGTGAAACTAGCACTCCAGGAAGCTCCGTGTCACCCTCCTGACCAGAGTAGTGTGTGGCCTGTTCTGCGATTTGACAGGGATTTATGCCTCCCCTTAGTCTGGCACCTATCACATTATCATGTATCTGCTTCTCTGCACTTCCATCTCTGTTTCTCCGACATTCAGTATAACAGAGCATAGTAGATATGTAAAAAAGATTTGTTGAATGAACAGTGACTGTTATTCATTTCTTTAAATCATTTTGCTCGCTCTGGATTAAGGAACTTTGTTGCTAGGGCACCTTCCTGGCTTAGTCAGAACAGCATGTGACTCTTGATCTTGGGGGTGTAAGTTCGAGCCCCAAATTGGGTGCAGAGATTACTTAGAAAATAATAAAATCTTCTTAAAAAAAAGAAACTTCATTGCTAAACTAGTTAAAGCATTGTCCCTATTTAGAGCACAAAAAATAAATCAATACATTTGAGGGTAGAGCCTGAAAGTGTTTCCTGAATCTTCTAGCATTAGTGGATGGTCTTTATGGTCATTATTTTCCTACTGCTCCAAGGTTTTTTCCACTTACTTCCAAGTAGAGGCTGGGTTCCAGAAGATAGAGGTTGGCTAAAGTTTGACAGACAAGTGGGGCATTAGCACAAAGTATAGTCACTAAGCCTTTTTAGATCAATGTTTCAAAATAGCAGTGATGTACAGAAAAGCTATTTATACTTATGTATAGATATACTTGCTAAAAATATTCTCTCTGTGGATGTATTCCTATTACTTGTATGTGAACTGAGCAGATGTCTAAAGAGTCTATGAGGAATAGTAAATGGAACGTAGAGTTTAGGCATCAGGAAATCTGGATTCTAATTAGCTTTTAGATTTGGGAAATATCAATTCACCTCTCTGGAACCTATTTTTTTCCATTGAAATGGGTATGTTGGGTATCCTTATATTTGAGATCCATGGAGCTATAAGAAAAGAAAAAGGTTAATAAAACGCATTCCCTCCCCCACTGCACAGGTTAAGAAGATCAAATCAACTGCAGAGTAAAAATGCACTGTAACTTGCAGAGGACTTCAAATGCAAGATAAAATAATGGACACGGAGTCAACGACCTGCGACCCTCTGGGACTATTTAGAGGTGTAGAGTGAGGTGGGGCAGGTCTGGTTCTATACGCTTCCACCTTCTTCACCTGTATCTGCTTTGCTCCCTAACAGTTCTGCCTTCTCTCATGTACTGCCCTACCTCCCCAGGCACCTTCAGTGATAACCCTGGTGTGGGTGCTTAACAGTTTAAGATGTGATGAGCCCAACCCCCTACCCCCAGGATTTTGCTTTTTTTTTTTTTTTTTAATAACTCCTCCACTCTTCCTGGAAATTTGCATTTTAGGGAAGGCTTTATTTTCTTAATTTATTTGTTTAAAGATTTTATTTATTCATTTAAAAGAGAGAGAGAGACAGAGACAGCACAAGCAGGGGGAGAGGCAGAAGGAGAAGCAGACTCCCTGCTGAGCTGGGAGCCTGACGGATGTGGGGCTTAATCCCAGGACATGGAGATCATGACCTGAGCCGAAGGCAGATGCTTAACCATCTGAGCCATGCAGGTGCACCTTAAGGAAGGCTTTTAAAGACACAAAAGAACCAAGCTGTAATTATCAATGATAAATTTCAGATTAATAAAACTGAGCGAGGTGTTCCCTTTTTCTAAGAGCAGCAGATGTGTGTGTGTGTGTGTGTGTGTGTGTGTGTGTGTGAATTTGGGAATAGGGAGAGAAGGGTAGATGAGCAGCGGAAAAGAGAGCATGTCTCTATTTCTCTTCTTCGTGTGCTCTACTTCCCTACTGGATATCTAGGACCAGACAGTGGAATTTGAGATGTTGGATCCTCCGAAAACAATTAATAGTGTAGTTTTCCTCACACCCATCTCATCCAGAGCTTGGGATATTTCCTTCAAGAGAATTCCTGTGTTGAAAAGTCATTAGCTATAATGAAACCATAGAAATTAGCTATAGAAAAACAAAGGTTGTCCCAGGTTTTTCTGTTTTGTTTTGCTTTTAAAGATGTGAGCTATAGGGGCGGTCGGGTGGCTCAGTCAGTTAAGTGTCCAACTCTTGATTTCAGCTCAGGTCATGGTCTTAGGGTCTTGAGATAAAGCCTGGGGTTGGGATCCAGACTCAGCATGAAGTCTACTTAAGATTCTCTCTCTCCCTCACCCTCTCCCCCTCCTCCCTCATGCCCCCCCACCCTGCTCACACACTCTCTCTCAAATAAATAAAATCTTCGAAAGAAAAAAAAGAAGGGGGCACCTAGGTGGCTCAGTTGGTTGGGCGACTGACTCCTGGTTTTGGCTCAGGTCATGATCTGAGGGTCCTGGGTTCGAGCCCCACGACTGGCTCTGTGCTCCTTGGGGAGTCTGCTTCAGGATTCTCTCCCTCCCTCTGCCCCTTCCCTGTGCATGCATGCGCTCTCTCTCTTTCTCTATCTCTAAAATAAAGAAAATCTTAAAAAAAAAAAAAGGATGTGAGCCATATAGGAGATGTGCCAAAAAAACCCCAAAATACACATTTGGTTGAAATTAGGAAATTTAATACAAGTTTGTGTTCATTTTTATTTATTTAACAAGTACATTCTTACTGTGTTCTTGAAAAGATGGATGGCCTTGAATATTTTAGTATAAATGTATTACTCATTCCTTGGCAAATTCATTTTATTAGCATTTAATAGGGGGAAAAAGGATGTTTGAAATCCTGCCCCTGCATGAATGACCATTAGTGCTTTTAATCCTAAAGTGATCAAGTATCCTACCCCAATCATCCCGGATGGGTTTTCCAAAATCTCTCCAATGAACACATCATAGTTCTCAGAATACACACAGTCTCCAAGAGTCCCTTACTTCTAGTCTCACTATACAGTCATGCTATCTAATATCTTAACAAACACGCATCTGTCTTCCCAAGAACAAGCCCAGATTTTCACATTAGGTAGCAAGTTGATAGCGTTGTAATACTGAGCTCCTAGCAAGAGTGAGGCTATATTAATATAGGATTTGTGTTTTTCCAAGAAGGAATAAATTAGGCTAAAATTTGCCTTTATTTTACTTTAAATGGTGCATATTAACCATGTAAATTAAATGTATGAACAAGATTGGGTACCTATTTAGGGGCGCCTGGGTGGCGCAGTCGTTAAGGCGTCTGCCTTCGGCTCAGGGCGTGATCCTGGCGATCCGGGATCGGGTCCCACATCAGGCTCTTCCGCTGGGAGCCTGCTTCTTCCTCTCCCACTCCCCCTGCTGTGTTCCCTCTCTCGCTGGCTGTCTCTCTGTCACATAAATAAATAAAATCTAAAAAAAAAAAAAAAAAAAAGATTGGGTACCTATTTAAAAGATCTAAGGTGAAAGACTATCAAACAAACGCTTTAAATTCCTTAGAAGCACTCTAAAATATATTAGCTATTGAAATGTTAAATACAAAGCATTTCTCTGTTTATCACAGCAGATCCCCATACGGAGCCCACAAGAAAATATTTTCTAAGTTATTATAAGGGCTATAAATAAAACTGCCTTTTAATTTTTTTCTATAATCCAAAATTTTCATTAATTCCCACTAACAGACCTCTTTTCAGTCTTAGGTTTCTCCATGAAAACTGTTAGATGTGTCTGTAAACCAAGGTAATTTGTATAAAGAAAAGGAAATAGTTAAGTGCAACCTTTGACATAATACCCTAAATACTACTTTATATGCCCGGTGATCATGTTACCTTGCGCGTAGACTCCCCAGAGGTCTGGGTAAACCGAGTCAAAGATGCCCACCGTTCGTTTTCACTGCTGTAAAGAATATGGCAACATTCAGTGGAGATTTGTGCTTCCCAGTGCCAATTTGATGAAGCCCAAATCTTTTAAAACTTCCACTCTTTTTATTATTACAAAAAATATTATTTCCTGTAGAAAATACAGGACACAAAAATCTTACACATAATCCCATCACCTGGAGGTAATGATAGCCAACACTAAGTATATATTTACTGTTTGCTAAGTACTCTTCAAAGTGCTCTTACACGTGTTGCTTCCTTTATTCATTAAAACAACCCTGTGAAGTAGGTATAATTACAATCCCAGTTTTGCAGACTAAGGTATTGAAGCACAGAGGACAGAAGTAATTATCCTAAATGTTCACAGCAAGTAAGTAGCTGAGCTGGTTCCAAAACATGACTGTCCCTTTTTCTAATTTAAAAAAATTATTAATTTCTTTAAAAATGTTTAATTGTAGTAAAAAATTTATCAACTTCAATTTTTTGAGGAAGGTCATATTTTTTCCATAGTGGCTGCACCATTTTACCATCCTGCCAACAGTGCACAAGGGTTCCAATTTTTCCACATCCTTGTCAAACTTATTTTCTGCTTTTTTTTTTTTTAAGATTTTATTTATTTATTTATTTATTTATTTATTTATTTGACAGAGACAGCCAGTGAGAGAGGGACAAGCAGGGGGAGTGGGAGAGGGAGAAGCAGGCTCCTAGCAGAGGAGCCTGATGTGGGGCTCGATCCCAGAACGCTGGGATCACGCCCTGAGCTGAAGGCAGACGCTTAACAACTGCGCCACCCAGGCGCCCCTATTTTCTGCTTTTTTGACAGCAGCCATCTCAGTGGGTATAAGGCACTATCTCACTGCGGTTTTGATTTGCATTTCTCTCATGATGAGTGATGATGAGTATCTTTTCATACTCATATTTCTTATTGGCCATTGGTATATCATCTTTAGAGAAGTGTTTATTCAAGCCTTGCCCCATTTTTAATCTGGTTATTTGATTATTTTATTATTGAATTGTAGGAATTCTTTTCCTTTTTTTTAAGATTTTATTTTTAAGTAATCTCTGCACCTGATGTGGGGCTTGAACTCACAACTCCAAAATCAAGAGTCACATGCTCTACCGACTGAGCTAGCCAGGCACCTCTTGAATTGTAGGGATTTTTTATATATTCTGGGTATTAATCTCTTTTCACATATATGACATGCAAATATTTTCTCCCATTCCATAGACTGCCTTTTCATTCTGTTGATTATGTCCTCTGATGAACAAAAGGGTTTTTTCCTTCTTTTTATTAAAGTAGAGTTGACACACAATGTTACATTAGTTTCAGGTGTACAACATAGTGATTCAACAACTCTATACACTATACTATGCTCATCCCAAGTGTAGCTACCACCTGTCACCATACAACACTGTTACAATACCACTGATCATGTTCCCTCTCCTCTGCCTTTCAGATGCACGAAAGTTTTTAAGTTTGATGTAGTTGCATTTGTCTATTTTTGCCTTTGTAGCCTGTGCTTTTGGCATCATATCCAAGAAATCATTGCCACATGCAATATCATGAAGCTTTCCTCCCCTTCTTTTAAGGGGTTTTATAGTTTGGGGTCTTATATTTAGGTCTTTAGTATACTGGATTGATTTTTGCTAAGAGTGTAAGAGTCCACTTTTTTTGGGGGGGGGATACAGTTTTCCCAGCACTATATAATGAAGAGACTGCCCTTTCCCCATTGAGCAAAGCTTTCCCTTTTAATACATATATAAAATGATGCATTTAAAGGAATTGGCTCACTTGATTATAGAGATCAGCAAGTCCCAAGACTGGCAGGGTGACTCAGCAAGCTGGAGAGCCAGGGGAGCCAATGGTTTAGTTTTAGTCCAACATCCGAAGGCCTGAGAACCAGAAGAGTTGATGGTGTAGTTTCAGTCTGAAGGCCAGCAGATTTAGGTCCTAGGAAGGGCCAATATTTCAGTTTAAGTACAGAAGCAGGAGAAAATGGGGCACCTGGATTGCTCAGTGGTTAAGCATCTGCCTTTGGCTCAGGTCATGATTCTGGGGTCCTGGGATCAAGCCCCACATCGAGTCCTGCGTCGGGCTCACTGCTTAGTGGGGAGCCTGCTTCTCCCTCTCCTGCTGTGCACTCTCTCTCTCTGTCAAATAAATAAATAAAATCTTTAAAAAAAAAAAAAAAGAAGAAGAAGCAAGAGAAAAGCCAATGTCTTAGTTCGAAGACCATCAGGCAAGAGTTCTCTCTCTCTCTCTTTTTTTTAAAGATATATTTATTTATTTTTGCAGGGGGAAGGGCAGAGGGAGAGGGAGAGACAATCCCAAGCAGACTCCGCACTGAGCTTGGAGACCAGACTACGTGGGGCTCAATCTCATGACCCTGAAATCAGGTTCTGAGCCCAAATCAAGCAGTCAAAGCCTTAATGGATTGAGCCACCCAGGTGCTTCAGGCAAGAGTTCTCTCTTACTGAGAGGAAAAGTCGGCCTTTTGTTCTTTTCAGGCTTTCAACTGATTGGATGAAGGCCACACAAATTATGGAGGGCACTCTGCTTTACTCAGTCTACTGATTTAAACGTTAACGTCATCCAAAAACATCCTCACAGACGCACACAGAAGGATGTCTTACCTGGACATCCCATGACCCAATCAAGCTGACATCTAAAATTAACCATCACAGGGGAAACTGGATGGACTCTCTTGATTTCAGGGTCATGAGTTCAAGCACCACACTGGGCATAGAACCTACTTAAAAAAAAAAATCATCATCACACACTGCCACTTAGGAGTTGAGTGACCCTGGGCAGATTATTTCCAGCTCCCTGTGCATCTGTTTCCTTATCTGTAAACTGGGAATAATTATACCATCTACCTCGTAGACTTTTTTTTTTTACAAGGATTACACAATATGATGTAAGCAAAGCACATAATAATTGCTACTTATTACTAATAATCTTTTTAATTTACTGCATAGGATTCCATTGTTTGAACGGGTTAAAATTTATTCAACTGGCTCTCTACTATTAAATTTTACTTGTTTCTAGTTTTTTTTTTTAAATATGAGAAATGCTTTCAAGAATATCTTTGTAGGTATATCTTTGGATGTATCCATGATTATTTAATTACAATCAATCCTGGGGTACCTGGCTGGCTCAGTCAGAAGAGCGTGCAACTCTTGAATCTCAGGCTTGTGGGTTCAAGCCTCACTTCAGGTGTAGTGATTACTAAAAAAAATAAACTTTTAAAAAAGATAAAAATAGAAATAAAATTAATCCTTATAAGTGAAATCCCTTAGGTAAGCAGATAACCAAAACTTTCAAAACATATATACCCACATCCTTTATCGTTTGACTTTGCAACATCTCGTCCTGGAGGCGATTGTATTTCTTTCTGCTTCACTGATACTGGGTTTGGCTATGTGACTTGCTTGGGCCAATACAGAATGTGACCAGATATAATAACCAACCAAAACTTTCAATGCGCCTATTGTGGTTTGACTTGTTGCCTTGGAGATTCCACCTTCTTATACTTTTGCCATGAGAACAACATGCCCTTGGTACCTGTTGGAATGAAGAACGTGTGAATCAGATCTACCCAACTCACAGGACAAGCAGAGCCACCCTAGCCAGCCCTCGGATCTACGTATCAGAAAAAAATGTTTGTTACGTAAGTTATTGAGAGATTACGGTTTATTTGTTATGCAGTGTTATTGTAGCCATAGCTGACTAGTATACAGGGAGATGAGATAATCAGATTTATTGGGCATATTCTAGCACCTTGATCTGTTTAAATAATCCTAAAGTACTAAGCCTGTTACCATCCTTCCTCAAAACCATCAAATCCGTATAGATCACTCCACTTGTAGGGTTACTGCCAAATTCAGAAACTTCCAAAATCTATTACAGAAAATGTTCATGCTCAGAGCCTGGGTGGCTTAGTCAGGTAAGCAGCTGCCTTCAGCTTAGGTCATGATCCTGGTGTCCTGGGATCAAGCCCCGCATCTGGCTCCCTGCTCAGTGGAGAGTCTGTTTCTCCTTCTCCCTCTGTCACCTCCTCTACTTGTGCTCTCTCACTCTCTTTTGTCAAATTAATAAATAAAATCAAAAAAAAAAAGAAAGAAAGAAAAGAAAAGAAAAGAGAAAGAAGAAAGAAAGGGAAAATGTTCAATCCCAGGGACCATGTTACTTTTTAACCACACCTCAAGAACCCTTAAAAAGGATTCTTGGAATCTCATGTGTTAACTAGCGTTTCCCAAGGTGTGTTTCAAAGAACATCAGTCCTTTGAAATGCTCACAAAATCCACAAAAAATGGACTAAATTTTTGCCACTTATGACCACTTAAGCTTTGGAAATGCTCTTTTTTGGAAACGTATTTTCCAAAGATGTATTTTACGCCACTCTTCGATGTTATAATGCACACAAGCTTAGGAAATTCTTTGAGAAAGCTTGCAGTAAAGAAATGTGATATGACCTTCCCTGTCTCAATCCTAATTCGACACTAGCCTTTTATTCTAGCAATATCCCAACATCATTTATTATCTGAGAAGCTATTTTATGAAACCTTAACTCAGAAAGAGGGTTCTTTAATGAGGAAATTTCAGGCATTGTACAGGGCACCTGGAACAGACATTTTAGGCCCCCATAGTACCTATCATACTATAGTCCGTTATCTAAGTATATCAATTAGCCTACAGGCCAGTCTGCTGGTCCAGATACCCAAAATTACAGTGACTTCAATAAGATAGAAGTTTATTTCTCTCACGTAACAATCCAGAGGTGAGTAGTCTAGGTTGACAAGAAACTTCTGCCTCATCAGGTCATCCAGCGTCCCCAGCTGGCAGTTGGTCTCTGTGACCCTCAACATTGATTTCTAATCCCTGTCATTTCCCAGCCCACAGGAAAAAAAAGAAGTCTGGAGTAGGAGCTTCCTCTTTAAGAAACAATCAAGATATTGCTTATATCACTTCTTACATGTAACTGACCCAATCCTAGTCACGTGCGCAATACCTTTCTCCAAGGGAAACATAGTCTCTAGGTGAGCAGCCGGTATGTCCTACCAAAAAGTGAGATAATCCTATTCCTAAAAGGAAGAAGGGGACAATAGACATTGGCAGTCAGTTAGTGGTACCTGCCACTATATTTAGTCCACTTTCTTGAAGCCTGTGGACTTTCCCTTCTAGAGAATAGAATGAAAGTAGTCATATAAAGAGTCAGCAAATGCCACTTTTCCATTACAGATCCATAGATCCCACTTTCAATCAGAATGATAAACATCATCTGGGAACCTGGCTGGCTCAGTCAGTAGAGCATGAAAAAAGGAAGGCAGATGCTTAAACAACTGAGCCACCCAGGCTCCCCTAAACAACATAGTTATTTATTTACGTACTTATTTTGAGAGAGGAAAAAGGGGGAGGGGCCGAGGGAGAAGGAGAGAGAATCTTAAGCAGGCTCCAAGCCCAGTGCAGAGCCTGACTTGGGGCTTGATCTCACAACCCTGAGAGCATGACCTGAACCACAATCAAGAGTTGGATGGGTAACTGACTGAGTCACCCAGGTGCCCCAATATCATCTTTAAATTACCATTGTCTCCTGTCTCCTTAAAAAGTTTGAGACAATGCTAAATAAATAAATAAAAGATAAATAAGGGGCCTCTGGCTGGCTCAGTCAATAGAGCATGAGACTTTTCATCTCAGGGTCATGAGTTCAAACAAAACATTCCTTGTGGAGCCTACTTAGTAAATAAATAAATAAAGTTTGAGACAATACAGAATTCCTAGTTTAAAATATAACTTGAAACTGCTCCTGTTTTAGTGTTCAGATTCACTAGTAATCAAGGAAAGGAAACTCATTGAGGACAAGGGAAGTGTCTTACCGTTGTTGTCAGAAGAGCATCTGCACACTGTAAGTGCTTGGATAACAAATGTTGTGTGAGTGGGTAAGATGCAAGCTTTTAATAGGAGATGCTAGTATCTCCTATTAGTGAAGATTTATTTATTTATTTATTTATTTATTTATTTATTTATTTATTTATTTTAAGAGGGATGGAGGGACAGAGGGAGAGAGAGAGGGAGAGAATCCCAAGCAGGCTCCACACCCAGCATGGAGCCGGATGCAGAGTTCAATCTCACCACCCTGCGATCATGACCTGAGCCAAAATCAAGAGTTGAATGTGTAACCAACTGATCCACCCAGGTGCCCTTAAATTAGTAAAGATTTAAAATAATGATGGTGTTGGGATGCCTGTCTGGCTCAGTTGATGGAGCGAGTGATTTTTGATCTTGGAGTTGTGAGTTCAAACCCCACTCTGGGTGGAGAGATTACTTAAAAATAAAATCCTGGGGTGCCTGGGTGTCCCAGTCGGTTGGGTGTCTGACTCAGTTTTAGCTCAGGTCACCATCTCAGGGTTGTGAGATTGAGCCCCACACTGGGCTCTGTGGTCAGTAGGAAGTCTGCTTGAGACTCCCTCTCTCCCCCTTCCCCCCACCGCCACTCAAATAAATAAATAAATCCTTAAAAAATAAATATTTAAGAAATGAATAAATAAATAAAATGATGCTTAAACTGACAAAGATGCAACAAGGCAAATGGTTTCACATTTGACGGATGGAAGTGTAGACTAGTAAAACCTTTCCAAAGGGCAATTTGTTAAATTACAACTACAAAAAGAAACCAATTTTTGTTGATCACATTGGGAGAGGCAAATAAAAACAAAAACAAAGACAAATAACAAATAAAAATTTGTTAATGGATTATCTTGATGAGGCTATCAGGAAGTATGCAATTTCATATATTACTAGTGAGAGTCCATTTGGAATAACCATTGTGAAGACATGTGGGGCAAGCCTAGCACAATAGTACTGACTCTGTACTTTCTCCTCTAGAGATTTGTCTGACAGATATATTTGCACATTTTGATATGCCTATATATAAGGGTACTTGATGCAGACTAGCGTCAAAAGACCAGAAAAAGCCTAGATGTTTATTATTGGAAAGAGGCAATTAAGTATCATGCAGTTAAAAAAAAATTGTTGGGGTGCCTGGCTGGCTCAGTTGGCACAGCAACCCTCAATCTTGGGGTGGTGGGTTTAAGCCCCATATTGCCTGTACGGTTACATGTTAAAAAAAAAAAAAAGTGTCCTCTAACTTCAGAAGTAGTTTAGTGAAGAGGACAATTAAATACACCAAATATTAGGGGGGGAAATAATAAATAAGTAAGTAAATAAATAAATAAAATATATTTTTAAAATTATGAAAATCAAAGTACAAAAAAGTATTTTTTTAATACCATAATTTGATCGGTTTCTTTAAAAGTAGCAGAGGAAGGGACACCTGTGTGGCTCAGTCAATAAAGCATCAACTTTTGATTTCGGCTCAAGTCATGATCTTGGGGTCCAGGGACTGAGCTCTGCGTCAGGCTCTGTGCTCAGTGGGGAGTCTGCTTGAAGTTCTCTCTCCCTCTCCCTCCTGCCCCTCTTCCTGCTCACTCTCTCTCTCTCTCAAATAAATAAATAAATAAATAAATCTTTTTTAAAAAGTGGGAGAGGCAGATATACACATGTATATAAAGGAGAGAGATAGTCTGAGAAAGAAGAAACATGATTGAAGGTAATTGTTCACTTTTATATTCTTTTAAATTGTTTAATACTTTTTGTAAGTGTATCACTTCTTCAGCAAAAGTAAAAAAACTAAAACAAAAACTTTAAAAGTTACTATTCATACTCTGATCTGTAATTCTCTTGGTAGCAGTATATCCCAAAGAAATAATTTGAGATACAAACAAAAATTTATGGCCACAATGCATCAAAAACTTGGAAATAACCTAAAAGTCCAATATTATGGGAACGGTTGTGAAAACCATAATTATTTATTAAAATTTTCAATGATACTAGAAATGATATAATGAAAAGCCAAAAAGAAAAAAAAAAGTCCATTTGATAGAACATTATCGACTGTTGTCCCCAGGGAGTAGCGCTACGAATGTGTTTATGCTGCTTCTTTATACTTTTTTTTTTTTATATCAATCAGGGGTCTTCTGGTTGTAAGTGACAGAAACCCAATTCAAACCAGCTTAATTAAAAGAATATTTATTGTCTCATCAAACCAGTTACAAGCTGAGTGGAACCAGGGACTCCTTTCCATCTCTGCTTTCTGCTCGTCTCTGCATGTTGGGGTCACAGATCTGCCTTCTCCATAAGCCTTATGACTCTATTGCCAATAGCTCCTGGATTCACATTTTCTAGTTTTACTACTAGAGAATGTTCCCCCAATTTTTTGCGTGTGTGTGTGTGTGCTGGGGGGGG
>NW_024425008.1:37511643-37542929 GCF_017311325.1 Ursus maritimus
GAGGGATGGGGGGAGGGGACAGATCCAGCAAAAACAGTCCCAAAGAAAAATTCTCATTGAGCATTTTAGATCACATGTCCAATCACAGTGGCCAGGGTGAGGGTAACCAGAGAATGGGATTGGCCAACCTGGGTCAGGTATCTACTCTTAAACCAATCACTGTGGACAGGGAGGCAGGTGTACGAAAGAAGATAGCACCTAGGGGAGGTGACAGAGTCTGTTCTGCTTGCGTTTGGGGCAAGCAAGCCTACATTCCCCATGCTGTAGCAGAATTTTTTTTTTAAAAAAAGACAGCAGTACCCACTAGGCCAGATGGTTAGTATGATGTACCCAGAAAAGAAGAGAGCTGCTGGGCCATCAAAATAACGACTGTCCATTGAGCTGTGTTTTCAATGAGCATGTTTTACTTGGATAATCAGGAAAAGTACTTTTTTAAGTGGAAAAACAAACAAACAAACAAACCCGGAGGTCTGGGTGGCTCAGTGGGTTAAGGGTCTGGCTTCAGCTCAGGGTCTGATCCCGGTTTTCTGGGATGGAGCCCCGCCTTCCGCTCCTTGCTCAGCGGGGAGCCTGCTTCTCCCTCTTCCTCTGCCTGCGGCTCCCCCTGCTTGTGCTCTCTCCCTCATGATCCCTCTCTCACTGTCAAATAAATAAAACTAAATTTTAGGGGCGCCTGGGTAGCGCAGTCGTTAAGCGTCTGCCTTCGGCTCAGGGCGTGATCCTGGCGTTCTGGGTTCGAGCCCCACATCAGGCTCCTCCGCTATGAGCCTGCTTCTTCCTCTTCCTCTGCCTGCGGCTCCCCCTGCTTGTGCTCTCTCCCTCATGCTCCCTCTCTCACTGTCAAATAAATAAATAAAATCTTTAAAAAAAAAAAAACAACCTAAATTTAAACAAAAGAAAAAGAGAGAGAAAAAAACACAAACGAACAGCATTTCCTTTTTTTTTTTTTTTTCCTTCTTGCCCTGAAGTTTACTGGTACCTATGGAATACTTCCTTACAGGCTTTCTGGTCATTTGAAAAAAACAATGCTATCCATCTTCTGATTACAACTTGAAATCAAACTTGCTCTCTCTTAAGTGGCCTGGTAAAATAGTTTTCTGAAACCCAGCACCTGGTTGGGTGTTTTTTTTCCAAGACACCTTCCGGTCAACAGAAACAAAGATTACATCTGAGTCCCATTCTGTGGTTTGAATTTTGGGGTGAGGCTCAATTCTAAAGGCCCTGGTTTCTACATTTCTCTGCCTCTCCTAAATTGGCCAAGTCTGAATGTATTGACCTTTATGGCACAATACAAAATACCCTTGTTTGCTTTGGCCTGTCCTGATGAGTAAGGAGTCCAAAATCCTGTTTGATTTGCTAATTCTATTGTATGTTTTAGTCACTTTCTGTACACATCACTAGGCACCTTTCTTAATGACTCATTATTTCAATGTTTAGAAAAAAAGAGATTATATAATGTACTCTAATTTCTTATGACTTAATTTACTTTTTTCTGTGAAATTATGAGACTAGGTGTCAACCCATAGTTGGAGTACTTGCCACAAATTTATTTCTAAGTCCAACAGAAGCAGGTACTATTATATTAGATATAAGATATATATTAGAGGAGAGCCTGGGTGGCTCAGTCAGTTGGGCTGCTGCCTTCGGCTCAGGTCTTGATCTCGGGGTCCTGGGAAGGAGTCCCATGTCTGGCTCCCTGCTCAGCGGGGAGCCTGCTTCTCCCTCTGCCCTTCCCCAATGCTTATGCTCTCTCTCTCTAATAAAAAATGAAATCTTTAAAACAGAGACATATATTGATATATTAGGATATATATATTAGATATAGGATAAAAATTACATAGAATTATAGAAAGTTGAAGATGAAACTCTTAGTTTTAATTGAGGTAAAAGACATAATATAAAAACTACTGTTATAACCATTTTTTTTTTACTTTCAAGGAATCTGTATTTTATTTTATTTATTTTATTTTATTTTTTTTTATAATAATGATTTTTTATTATATTATGTTAGTCACCATACAGTACATCCCCGGTTTTCGATGCAAGGCTCGATGATTCATTAGTTGTGTATAACACCCAGTGCACCATGCAATATGTGCCCTCCTTACTACCCATCACCGGTCTATCCCATTCCCCCACCCCCCTCCCCTCTGTAGCCCTCAGTTTGTTTCTCATAGTCCATAGTCTCTCATTGTTATAACCATTTTTAAGTGTACTATTTAGTAGTGTTAAGTACATTCACGTTGTTGTGGGACCATTTCCACAATTTTTTTCATCTCGCTAAACTGAAACTCTGTACCCATTAAACAATAACTTTCCATTCCATAGTTCCTGGTAACTACCCTTTTATTTTCTGACCCTGTGAATTTGACGACTCCAGGTACTTCATCCTAGTGGAATCATACACTGTTAATAGGCTCTTTCGTGTCTGACTTATTTCACTTAGCATAATGTCCTCAAGTTTCATCCATGTTATAGCATGTGTAGAATTTCATTCCTCTCTAAGCTGAGTAATATTCCATTGTATGTATATGCCACATTTTCCTCACCTGCTCATTCAACAATGAACACTTGGGTTACTTCCATCTTTTGGCTATTGTAAACCATGCTGCTAGGAGAACGGATATACAAATAAATAGCTCTTCAAGACTCTGCTTTTAATTCTTTGGGGTATATACTCAGAAGTGGAATGCTGTTTATATAGTAATTCTTTTTTTTTTTTTTTTAAGTAAGCTCCATGCCCAGTGTGGGGCTTGAACTCACAACCCTGAGATCAAGTGTAGCATGCTCTACTGACTGAGCCAGGCAGACACCCCTATGGTAATTCTATCTTTAATTTTTTGAGGAATTACTATGCTGTTTTACATAGAAGCTGCACCATTTTATATTCCTACCAATGGTGCACAAGGGTTCTAATTTCTCCACATCATCACCAATACTTGATTTTTTGGTTTTTGGTAGTGTCCATCCTAATGGGTGTGAGATGGAAAACTTATCTCTTCTTAGATTCTCACATTGTGCATGAGGAACTGAGACCCAGCCATTAAAAAAAAAAAGATTGTCAGGATGCCTGGGTGGCTCAGTTGGTTAAGCATCTGCCTTCGGCTCAGGTCATGATCCCATGATCCTGGGATAGAGCCCCAAGTCTGCTTCCTGCTCAGCAGGGAGTCTCCTTTTCCCTCTGCCTCTGCTCCTCCCCCTGCTCATGCTCACTCTCTCTCAAATAAATAAAGGAAATCTTTTTAAAAATAAAATAAATCAATAAATAAATGTTCAAGGTAGTGCAAATCATTGGAGGGAGTAAAGTGTAATGTTTAAAACATTGGACTCTGGGGATGCCTGTGTGGCTCGGTAGGTTAAGTATCTGCCTTTGGCTCAGGTCATAATCCCAGGATCCTGGGATAGAGCCCCAAGTCTGCTCCCTGCTCAAGGGGGAGTCTGCTTCTCCCTGCCCCTCCCTCCCCACTCCCACCCCTTGCTTGTGCTCTCTCCCCCTCTCTCATGCTCTCTCTCGCTCTCTTTTAAATAAATAAATAAATAAATCTTAGAAAAATAAATAAACAAACAAAACCAAACCAAAGAAAACACCAGACTCTGGAGCTAGATTACCACTTTTTAATCCTGGCTCTACCACTGACTGACTGTGTAACCTTGGGCAAGTTACTTAACTTCTTTGTGTCAGTTTCCTTGTCTGTAAAATGAGTATAATTTAAGGGTACCTACCTCACAGAGTTATTGTTTTAAGGACTAAATGAGATAATACAGTCCAAGTGCATCTTGAAGATGGCCACAGGTTTTCTGACATTCCTCCCATGGGAAGGTGGACTCTAATTCCCTTCCCCTTGAACCCACAGTGGCCATAGGCTCTCACCTGCCATGAAGTGCGGAGGAAGTGATGCTGCTTGCCTTCCAACTCCATGTCAGAAGAAGACTTTCAGATTCTGCCTTGGGCTCCAGAAATACTCTCCTCTGAGGAAAGCCACCTGCCTTGTAAGAAGTACAACTGTCCTACTGCAAAAGCCCTGTGGAGACACCCAGAAACGACACAGAGAGGAAGAGGCCTTCCACTGAGTTCAGCTCTCTTGCCATCCTGGCAAGGTGTCAGGCGTCTCAATGAGCCTGTTTGGGCCCTTCAGACTAAACCAGCTGTCAGCTGAATAGGAACGAGTGAACCCAGTCAATACCACATGGAGCAAAAGAATTGAGAGCCAAATGTTCCCCCAAGTATTATTTTTACGTAATTAATTTTGATATTAAATTACACAAAAATTGACCACTAGAACAAATGCTTGGTATGTAATAAGTGCCACTAGAATGTAAGCTCTCTAAGGACAGATTTTTGCCTTTTTTTCTTTATTGCTTATTTCCCCAGGGCTTAGTGCTCTGAGAATATAATACCAGGCATATAATAGATGTTCAATAAATATTTGTTCAATGAACACATGAAAGTTAAGCCCTTGTTTTTATTAGGGGTAGACGGTACTTAGAACTAGTCTACTGATTGCAAATCTTTGTATCACCCCATGCCAACCTAAAAACTGCTGAAGTTCTTTGTGTATGCATAAAAAGTTAATGGCAAAATAGATTCTAACTTGCAAAGGTTAGAGACCACCAAGAGAGAACGATGGTATTTCTTATACTAATATACTACAGTACCAGGCCTTGAAACTTACAGCTCAGTAATCTTAACAGCCATGCAAAACCTATAATATCATTTTCCCCCATTTTACACATGAGGGCACTAAGGCTCACAGAAGTTAGGTACTTTACCCAACCAAAGATGTCAAGTGGAAACTTCGAGTTTTGAACCCAGATCTGCCTCTACCTCGAAGAGCACATTTCAGTCTGGAAAACTATTCATAAGGATCACTGGCACGTAACAGTGGGTAGGAAGGACCTGCTCCTTTAAGTCAGGAAGAGCCATTCAAGTTCCCAGGCTACTTCTGTCCAGCTGCGAAATCTTCAACTCACAAACTCATCTCACTTTCCTCAGCCGGGAAATGGGAAGACTGATCCCTGTCCTGCCTATCTCACAGTGTGATTTCAGTGATTCTTACAACCCAAACACTTCCGCAAACATGCTTCTGCAGAGAGACCTTTCCGTGGCACCAAAGATAGAAAAAGATGGGCAGAGGTTTTTGAGGTTCTGAGTACATCCAACACAAATATTTTTGAAAAATGGTGGGAATTAGTGATTCCAAAGCTGAAATAATCTTTGGCAAAGCAAATCGAGTTCAAAAGAAATAAATGTTAAGACTGTTAAGATATTTCCAAATAGGGGTGCCTGGGTGGCACAGCGGTTAAGCGTCTGCCTTCGGCTCAGGGCGTGATCCCAGCGTTATGGGATCGAGCCCCACATCAGGCTCCTCCACTATGAGCCTGCTTCTTCCTCTCCCACTCCCCCTGCTTGTGTTCCCTCTCTGGCTGGCTGTCTCTATCCTGTCGAATAAATAAATAAAACCTTAAAAAAAAAAAAGATATTTCCAAATAAAGCATATATTCATCTAAAGGTGAAAATTTTACTCAAAATATAATTGTCAATGTAGTCAAAACCTGAATATCTGAAGTCGAATATCAAGTTTGGGAAAGTTGGTGTGTTAAAATATTGCCACTATTTACACTTCAATAGCTTGAGGTACAAATCTAATTTTAAAATCATTGGATGGGGATGCCTGAATGGCTCAGTCAGTTAAGCTTCTGCCTTCAGTTCAGGTCATGATCCCAGGGTCCTGGGATAGAGCCCCACATCAGGCTCCCTGCTCAGTGAGGAGCCTGCTTCTCCCTCTGCCTGCTGTCCCCCTGCTTGTGCTCCCTCTTTCTCCCTCTCTCTGACAAATAAATAAATAAAATCTTTTTTAAAAATAAAAAAAATAAAATAAAATCATTGGATGAAGAAAGGATGAACCACTCCTTCCAATGCTGTGTTCAGCCCAGAACATTTCAGGTTTAGGGTATCAACCATCTTGTTTTACCCTCACATGCTCAGTCATTTGCTGGTATAACACATCCTCTGTGTCAAGGTGACAATGTCAACAGGACCATCCAACCTCACCAACACACTGTACCAAGACCACCCAGGCCCTCTGAGTGTGACTCCTGAACCAAGCCACCAGGTCAGACTTTCTTGCCTGGGATAACTTACAGTTGGGGCTGTTGGTGTCTTCTCTTATGGATTGGCCTTGGTTGAGATTATCTCAGTCATACAGAGATGCTCTAATAATATTGACCCAGAGAAAAGATGTTAGCTCTTGGGAATTTCTGAAAATATACTCATTTCTACTCCACCTTCACTCTCCAGGGTCCAACTCAACAAACCCACAGGCTCCTGGGTAGGAGGAGCCTTTGTCAAGCAACAAAAGATCCTGTTATACACTTTCCCCAGGGGCCCAGGGGGCCTACTCCATATACATTTGCATGACTATGTTTGACTTTACAAGTGATACTTGAGAATAAAAAAAGAACAAAGAGAATCTGCACCAAAGGGTCTTGCTGTATTTAAACACAGACACTGTTTAAACGCAATTTATTTGGCCAAAGTTCCATCTAACCGTGCCTGTCAGGCTCACATGTGGGTGTTTACACACACACACACACACACACACATACTCTCCCACGCACGCACAAGCATACATACTGAGCTAGTGCCTCCAACTCAGATCCATAAATGTTTCCATGGCTTATGATTGTATATATATTCTAATATATACAGAGAACTTCAAGAGTCTAAAGATTTGAACATGTTAAAAAGTTTTGTGAATTTCACTATTTCAATTCTAGAATCCAATTCAACAAACAAAATTTAGGGTTATGGGAGTATCAAATTTAACAAGAGAGTTTCAATAGAGCAAGTCATTGGCAAATTCCAATATCTTTCTGAATATATCATTCTTTTGGATTTTCCACACTTTAAAGCTCCATCAAGATTCCATTTGTTTACAATATTTCGAACCACAATTGCTAAAACATAGCAGATGGGTTAAGGGATCTGGATCTGCAGTCAGCAGACCTGGACTTCAATCCTATTGCAGGTCCAAGATGGAGTCACTCTTATCCAGGATGCCACATGGGGAAACAGAAACTTGGAGAACTCTCGTGTCCTTGTAAATGCTCTGCTTGACCCAAACGAAGTCTATCCAATCAGCCAATCCCCAAACACCATGCCAATTCAGAACTGTATACTTATATCCTTGTTTCTTGTTTTTCAATTTTCCCTTTCTTGTTCTTTTTTTTTTAAGATTTTATTTTTTTTAAACATTTTATTTATTTATTTGACAGAGATAGAGACAGCCAGCGAGAGAGGGAACACAAGCAGGGGGAGTGGGAGAGGAAGAAGCAGGCTCATAGCGAAAGAGCCTGATGTGGGGCTCGATCCCAGAACGCCAGGATCACGCCCTGAGCCAAAGGCAGACGCTCAACCGCTGTGCCACCCAGGCGCCCCTTAAGATTTTATTTTTTGTATGACAGAGAGAGAGAGCACAAGCAGGCTCTCCGCTGAGCAGAGAGCCCGATGCGAGGCTCAATCCCAGAACCCGGGATCATGACCTGAGCTGAAGGCAGACACTTAACCAACTGAGCCATCCAGGCACCCCTGTTCTTTATTCTTTATCCTAATAAAAGCTGCTTGTCTCCCACCCCATTTTGCAGTTCTCTGGACTCTTGGTCATGGAGACTGCAGCTTCATGAAGGGTTAAAGTTTGTTTGTGTTACCTAAACTGTCTTCTTTAATCAGTTTTAATAAACCCAGTCTGTGACTTGGTGGAGGCAGATCCTTCCAGACCTTCTTGGTACATGTTGCATAAGGTCATTGTGAAGATAAAATGAGAAAAAGAAAAATAACAGTGGGGCGCCTGGGTGGTTCAGTTGGTTAAGCGTTTGCCTACAGCTCAGGTCATGATCTCCGGGTCCTGGGATGGAGCCCCACACTGGGCTCCCGGCTCAGCAGGGAGTCAGCTTCTCCCTCTCCCTTCCCTCTGCCCCTCTCCCTGGTCATGCTCTCTCTCCTTCTCTCTCAAATAAATAAAATCTTTAAAAAAAGAAAGAAAAAGAAAAAGAACAGTGTCAAGCATCCAGTAAGTTCTTAAAAACATCAGCAATTGTAATTACTATAATCTTTCACCAAATTTAATGCTAAGATTCTTACTTTTTTGCACTTACTCTTTACTCCTCCCACTGAAATAGGACTTCGTCTGCCTCCATTTTGACCTCAAACTTTCTAGTTGGGTTCTTCTTTCCAGCTTGTGTCTTGGCTCAGGCAAAAGATCCTGAGGGCAAAGCATCTCCTGGTGGTAACAGAAACTACCCTCTCGAGCAGTAAGAACGGCCCCGAGCCAGTAAGACCCTGTCTGTGACTGACTGCAAGACAAATATCAATTTGACCTTCACTGCGTACCTGCAGGTACCTACCCACCTTTTCCCCCACGTTTCCCTTATATAAACCTGGAAGTATTTCAGCACTTTGGAGAGTCTTTGACATACTAGTCCTCCGTCCTCCCCGGTGTTGGCGTCATTGAAATAAATCCCTTTCTTATTTCATCACCACTAGGGTTTCTCTGCCTTTGGATTTTGTCAGTGATGACTGGCTGAACCTGGTCTGTTTATAATCCCGGGAGCCAGGTGCTTTGCACCCTGTGCCCCGGCTACGCCACCTGTGCCCCACCTTCATTTCTATGACCACAGCAAGTTATTTACATTATCCTTTACAACAGTCAGTATTTTTCATCTCTCTTAGATAGCTTCATTGTTCCAGAATGCAGATGGGGCGCCTGGGTATCTCAATCAGTTAAGCATCTGACTTTTGATCTCAGCTCAAGTCTTGATCTTAGGGGTATAAGCTCAAGCCCTGCATTGGGCCCCACACTTGGCATGGAGGCTACTTAATAAGAAATGCAGAAAGCAAAGAATAATTCAATTAGGAAGACTCAATCTCTACTTAGCATTGTGATATTTAAACATTTAGCTTATGTATTGATTGCTTTTGCATTTAAATCAATTTTAGATGTTAACAATAGTTAATCTAATTCTAGGATCTTACAATTAACACAAGAACACAAATCATGGCCATCAAATACATATTAAAGTCAGATAACAGGTAATTTTTTTTCTCTTAGTTCTTTGAGGTTATTGATTAAGCCCAGTGTAATTTCTCTTTCCAAATGGAATTCCGGCTCTTATGTAAGAATGAGGAAGTAACAACATCCCCTGGAAAGGGCTACCAAACCTCCCTGCCTGGGTTAGGATGTCAATGGAAAGGAGGAAATGAAAATTAAACATCACAGCTGAAGCACAGATGGGAAACTAGATAAGCCGTTCACTCTCTATTTTGATTACTACATTTGTGAGGGCTAAATGCCTGATCTCTGTTTGGGAATGACAGTTACTCTGCTAAGAAGAAAGGAAACGAACAAATCCATCAACATTGTGATGTGGTTGAGATTTACCTGCATCAAATATAACCACGTTTGGAGTATGCTGAAAAATCTCGATCTGTTTAAAAGCTTCCAATTTGGCAGAAATTTCTTCCCTGTCAGCGCTGAGAATAGCCTTTAAAATGCATAGGAACTATACAAATGAAGGGAGAATACAAATGGACTGAACAAGGCCCCGAATATTTCGTAAGATTCCAAATATCTTTTCCGCAGCCACATTCTCCTCCCATGATTACTCTATGCTCATTTTAAGGGAAAGGTATTCAGTGAATCAGAAACTGGAAGATGGTCTCAAGTGGAGCCTACAGCATCTTTGCAAGGATGTTAATGATTTACGGAGCCTCTTCCTCCTCAGCGTCTCTTCCTTTCCACCCCCAACTGGTGTGGGCCATTAAGTGGATGGAAAAAACCTAACCATTCTCTCTAGCTTTTACCTTAACGACCAGCACAATGATCAGCCATGGTGTTGATTAAATTAGGTTAATTTACTGTATCATGCTGCTCCTCATTCCTAACCTCCACAATTCATTCACCAAATGCACTCATAAAATGGGCAAGTTAATCACACTTGTCTATTATAGCGGACAGTTATTGCTTTTGTCCTAATCTTCGGATTAAGCTTTTGAATCTCCTCTGAGGAATACAACTTCCCTACTCAATGGTGTTAGGAGTGCTGGTGTCCTCACCTCCACCTCCAAAGATGGGTACGTGTATCAGGACTGGAGGAGCCGGAGTATGGAGTCCTGCTGCCTTTGGTCTTTGGTCTCCTTTTCTTAGTTTTCTATGTAGCAATGGCTTCTGCCCCTAGGCCTAGCTGGAAACATCATCTCTGAAGAAATTTAGTGTATGTAAGCGTATTCGTGTACTAGCCACTCAGAGTAGCAGTTGGAGCACCAGAAAGGATTCACTTTTCTTTGGCATTTGAGGCCCAGGCCGACCACATGTCCCCAGCACCCTAAAGTGAATCATCATTCACATTCTTACTCACAAACACAAAACCTAACTCTAATTCAGGAGCAGGACACAGGAAAAACCCATCCCAAGCCACCTATGTCAATCAAACTTGTCCTCGATTCACAAAAAGTTAAGTAATTCTGCAGCTCAAGTGAGACTAACCAAGACAAACATCAAAAGACCTGCCCCAGATGGTGGAAATGCAGATAATTCACACAACCCAGTAAGGGACAAGGAATTCCCATCAGCGTTTCAAAAAAGAAGATATTGTATTCATTCATTCATTCATTCATTCATTTTTATTCAACTATAATTAACATATACTGTTATATTAGTTTCAGGTGTACAATATAATGATTTAACAATCCTACACATTTCGCAGTGCTCAACACAATAAATGTACTCTTAATCCCTTCACCTTTTTCACCCCCTGCCCTCCTCCCCTTTGGCACCTACGAATTTGTTCTCTGTATTCAAGAGTCTGGGTTTTTCTTGTTTGTTTGTCTCTCTTTTTTATTCCGTTCATTTGTTTTCTTACTCAAATTCCACATTTGAGTGAAATCATATGGTATTTGTCTTTCTCTGACTGACTTATCTCACTTAGCATTATACTCTTGTGGATATTGTATCTATTTTTTTTTTAAAGATTTTATTTATTTATTTAACAGAGATAGAGACAGCCAGCAAGAGAGGGAACACAAGCAGGGGGAGTGGGAGAGAAAGAAGCAGGCTCCCAGTGGAGGAGCCTGATGTGGGGCTTGATCCCATAACGCCGGGATCACGCCCTGAGCCGAAGGCAGACGCTTAACCGCTGTGCCACCCAGGCGCCCCGATATTGTATCTATTTAAACCAGAAGAGACTGCTATGAAAAAGGAGTAATTGGAAAACAATGGAGAGTTCATGGAAACTAAAAATACAATCATCAAAGTAAAAAATAAATCTAAGGAATGCAAGAAAAAGTCAAGAAACATTGAACAAAAAGACCAAACACAGATAACGCAAGGAGAAAAAATTGTGAAGAGAGAGTAGTGAAGAGAACCAATACCCGTCCAATAGGAGTTCCAGAAACAGAGAATGGAGGAAAAATCATAAAAATAATAAACGAATATCCCCCAGAGTTGACATGAGATGTAAAACTTCAGAGTGAAAGGGCTTAAGCTTATTAGGTACACTATAGGGTGAGTTAAAAAAAGAAAAAAAAAGATTCATACCTGGATACATTCTGAGATTTCACATCATCATGGATAAAGAGATATACAAAAAGCATTTGGGACGGGGTTGAGGAAACAGGTTATTACAAAACAATAATGATTTCAGGGATCCTACAGCCATAAGAGATGGGGTAGCGAGCAGCAGTCATGGGGGATGCCAGACATTCAGACTGGAGGAGTGGCTGTGGTGCGGTGGAGGAGGCCAGCGACCATTTTCTCCCGAGACCGACTATAGAGTAGCACCCGCCAGATGTGACAGTCCAAGTCACACGCTGAAGGACAACCTCACTGAGCCACTGAGAGTGTCAGTTGTACCCAAGGCAATCTAGCAGCCAAAAGTCCCTGTGATGGATTTCCAGATGGAACTGAAACCGGCATTCTTAGCCGAGACACCAAGAAGTGGTTAAAACAGTGCTGGAACATGGAGATAGTGGATTCCAAGCCAAAACTAGACAATGTAGCAAAGATAGTATCCATGGAAAATAACCCAAAAGACAAACAAACAGAAAAACACAGAAAAGCAAGCAAACAAGCAATGGAGTAATGTTTTAAAATGGCTAGAGAAAAAATATATTGAATATAGAATTCTATACCCAACCATACTATCAATCATGAAAATGAAATGAAGACATTTCTCAGATATGGCAGGGGTGTTGGAATTATCAAGCTGAGTATTTTATTTATTTTTAGGGTTTTTTTTAATTCAATTAGCCAACATATAGGACATCATTAGTTTCAGATGTAGTGTTCAGTAATTCATCAGTTGCATGTAACACCCAGTGCTCATCACATCACATGAAGCTGAGCATTTTAAATAGCTATGATTAGTATGCTAAGAACTGTAATGGGTAAAACAGACAGCATGAAAGAACAGATAGGTAGAAGAGAGATGGAAATTCTAAAAAAAAAAAAAAAAAGAAGAATCAAAAAGAAAGCTAGAGATCAAAAACACTGTGACAGAAATGAAGAGTTTGATGATTTCTGATGGGTTTCGAGAGGCACGCTAGTGGACTGGACATGCCTGAGGAAAGAAGCCTGAGGATATGCCAATAAAAACCTCCAAAACTGACAGCAAAGAGAAAAAAGACTGAAAAAAAGAAAAAGAATACCCAAGATCCGTGGGCCAACATAAGGTATAGCATAGGCATAATGGGAATACCAGAAGGAGAATTATCTGAAATTAATGTAACATTCCAAACCACAGATCCAGGAAGCTCAAAGAACAATAAGCTGGATAAATGCTCCCCAAATTACACATAGGGATATCATATTCAAATTGCAGAAAATCAAAGATAAATAAAAAAATTTTTGAAAGAGGCTAGAGGGGTAAAAATACCTATAAGGAACAAAGATAAGAATTACATCTGATTCCTCTTCAGAAACCACGCAGGCAAGAGGGTGGAGTGAAATATTTAAAGTGTTATGAGACAAAAACACCAACCTAGAAATCTGTATCCTGAGAAACTATCCTTCAAAAGTAAAGGGAAACAAATACTCTCAGACAGGGGCACTTGGCTGGCTCAGTCAAAAGAGTGCGTGACTCTGAATCTTGGGCTGGTGAGTTGGGCCCCAGATTGATGTAGAGATTACTTAAATAAATATAACTAAAAAAAAAAATACTCTCAGACAAACAAAACTTGAGGGAATTTGCTGCCAGTAGACTTGCTTTGTAAGAAATGTTAAAAGGAGTTCTTCTGGGGCGCCTGTGTGGCTCAGTCAGTTAAGCATCTGCCTTCAGCTCAGGTCATGATTCCAAGGTCCTGGGATCGAGTCCTGAATCCGGCTCCCTGCTCAGCGGGAGTCTGCTTCTCCTGCTCCTTCCTGCTTGTGTTCTTTCTCGTTATCTCTGTCTCTCTCAAATAAATAAATCAAATATTGTTTAAAAAAGAAGTTCTTCAGAGGGAAGGAAAATGATGTAAGTCAAATGCAAATCTATGTAAAGAAAAGAAGAGCATTTGAAAAGGAATAAGTGAAGGTAAATTAAAGACTTTTTCTTAATCTTAGTTGATATAGTTTTACTAAATAGTTGATGGATGAAGAAAAAAGAGGTTTAAGTATATTATTGTAAGTTCTATAGTAATTTATAAAATGACCAAAGTTGCATAAAAGGGTAGGGAATTGAGGGGTGTTAAATGGCCTACACTCCATAATTCTTTTTTTTTTCAGATTAATTTATTTATTTGTTCATTTTTTAAAAAGACTGATTTTATTTAGTTAGTTATCTGAGAGAGAGAGAGAGACATTGAGAGAAAGAGAGCATGAATGGTGGACAAGCAGTGGGAGAGGGACCAGCAGACTACACTCTGAGCACAGAGCCCCAAGCAGGGCTCAATCCCAAGACCCTGAGATCATGACCTGAGCCGAAATCAAGAGTCAGTCACTTAACCGAGCAAGACATCTAAGTGCCCCTTTATTTATTTTTAGAGAGAGTGGGAGAGAGAGAGCATGTGCGTGAGTAGGGGAGAGGCAGAGAGAGAGGGAGAGAATTCTAAGCAGGCTCCATACACAGCATGGAGCCCTATGAAGGGCTCAATCCCATGACCCTGAGACCTCGACCTGAGCTGAAACCAAGAGTTGGACACCCACCCAACTGAGCCACCCAGGTGCCTCCTCTTTTTTAAGTAGGATCCAGGGCCCATGCAGAGCCCATGTGGGCTAATGTGGGACTTGAACTCATGATCCTGAGGTCAAGACCCCAGCCAAGATAAAGAGTCAGTTGTGTAACAGACTGAGTCACCCAGGCACCCCTGCACTCCATATCTTTCATTGAAAGGAGTCAAGAGTACTCCTGACAGTTGATAAACCAAATAATAGAAACATAACATATTCTTTAGAGTTCTAGGTAGATACCTAAGAAGGATCAAACCCAGAAATGGTCCAAAGTGGTTAACTCCAAGGCACAGAACTAATGGTTGTAGGCTGGAAGGAGGAGAGCAGGAGAGACTTAAACTTGTCAATTTATACACTCCTAAATCTGGAGGTTGAGTTTTTATTTTATTTATTTATTTATTTATTTATAAGAAGTAGAATTATGTAGGAAAACCTACAGGACAAAATTTCAGAGGAAAATCCATGGCAATAATTATATCATTATTACACAAGAAAGATTGATAATAGGTGGCCAAGATTTCAAATCAAGAAGCCAGAAAAAGAACAACAAAGTAAGTCCAAAGAAAGTAGGCAGAATTAATAAAGATGAGAGTAAAAACTAATAAGGGAGAAAAAAACCAGAGTAACAATAGAAATGATAAATAAATAAAGGATAAAGCAATAGCCAATAGCTGGTTTTTCCAGACAGAGACATTTTAAGACATTAAGAGAGAGATTTGTAACTTGGATCAAAGACAAATTTTCTAGTTTCAAAAGTGAAAGAAAAGTACATTCCTCCCCCTTCTGAATACATGAGACTCCATACACGCTTAGGACTATGAGTAAAACTTTTTTTTTAAGATTTTATTTATTTATTAGACACACAGAGAGAGAGCATGCACGAGCAGGGGGAGAAGCAGGCAGAAGGAAAGCAGGCTCCCCACTGAGCAAGGAGCCCCATGCGGATCATGGGATCCTGGGATCACGACCTGAGCTGAAGGCAGATGCTTAACTGGCTGAGCCACCCAAGTGTCTCAACAAAAGCAGTCTTTAATGTTACTTCTTATTCTCCTCAGCTATGATGGAAAACAAAGAGGAGGATCCTTAGCTAGAGAGCGGTTAAAAGTCTCCTTTTCTCCCCCATTTCATTCAGGATTTGGGTCCATCAGAAAGAAGTTGAGCACTATTCGAGCAGAAATTCCTGAGGAAGATGAGTCTGTCCTCATCCAGTTCACAGGAAATTGTTCCTTCACAGTCGAAATGCCCTGGGAACTCTGGGTCCCGTTGCTTCAAACTACCCTGGCGTGACAGTCATCAAACTATCTCTATTGGTCACCCAGACATTCAGGTCCAGCCTACACAGGCCTAAGAAATCACAATAGATGAATGGATGGATAGTAGATGATAGATAAAAAGTCAACAGCACTGCTCTATTTAAGCCTAAGTCTTTTTTTTTAAAGATCTTATTTTTTTTCCGAGAGAGAGAGAGCATGAGAGGTGGGGGACGGGCAGAGAGAGAAGCAGACTAATTTAGGAGACAGTGAGATTACTTTTTAAAAATCTCAGTACAGGAGCGCCTGGGTGGCACCGTGGGTTAAAGCACCCAGCTCTTGGTTCTGGCTCTGGGTCATGATCTCAGTGTCATGAAACGGAACCCCAGCAGAGCCCCGCCTTGGGTTCTGTGGTCAGCACGACGTCTGCTTGAGTTTCTTTCTCCCTTTCCCTCTGACCCTCCGTCCCCCTCTAAAATAAATAAATAAATAATTTAAAATAATTAATTAATTAAAAGTCTCATTACAAAATGCATTGATTTAAAAAAAAATTAAGTGCACTGATTTAAAGACCCATATGCCAAAGGGAATTGTATAGATTTAATAACCCATATAGATACAAGAAATTAAAGTTAATATCCTAGGTAAAATAGACATTTTCTAGGAAAACAAATGACTAAAAAAGTGACTAAAATGATTTAAAAAGGAAGAGCCTGCACAGCGTAATAACAATTAAAAAAATGAAAGATTGTCAAAGGCCCTGAGGACTTTAGACACAAATTCTTTCAGATCTTCCAGGAAATGAGAGGAAAGGGGCGCCTGGGTGGCTCAGTCGGTTAAGCGTCTGCCTTGGGCTCAGGTCATGATCTGGAGTCCTGGGATCGAGCCCCGACTCAGGCTTTGTGCTCAGCAGGGAGTCTGCATCTCCTTCCTTTCCCTCTGTGCTTTCTCTCCCTCTCTCCCTCTCTCTCAAGTAAACAAATAAAATCTTTAAAAAATAAAAAGAAAATTTAAAAGGAGTAAATGAAAGGAAAGAAAGGCAAAGGAGAAAAAGAAACAAATAAAGAAACGAGAGCTTCCGATTTCATCACAATTCTTATACCAGAACCTGGCCAAGCAGGCGTTGAAAAAGAAAATCAGACCATAGTTCCCAACCTGGAGTCTCTAGACACTGGAATATTCATGACGGAACTTCAAGAAGGTCCGTAAATCCCTGAAATGAATGTAACACAAATGCACACACATGCACACACGTATACACAGTTCTGAAGAAAGGCTACAAGGCTTTCATCAGATTTTCAAACATGTCCATGACCTACACAAAGAATCATGACAAGAGAGCAATTTCACCAATGAGAATAAATACATTGTAAATAAACTACTAATGAAATGAATCCAGTAACGTATTAAAAACCATTACATCATGACCTAGGAAGTTTTACACAGGAATTTGAGATAGTCAGCACAAAGAAATCTACTTAGGTTAACACTGGTGATCTCTGGGTAGTAGGAATATAACATTTTATTTTCTTATAATTGCCTTTGTTAATTTTCTAATATTACTGCATGAATATGCACTGCTTCTGTAATAATAAAAGGTTTTAAAGTAAATCTGGAGGCACATTATTAAAACTATTATAAAGAAATTTTTAGGGGCACCTGGGTAGCTCAGTCATTAAGCGTCTGCCTTCGGCTCAGGGCGTGGTCCCCGTGTTCTGGGATCAAGCCCCACATCAAGCTCCACCGCTGGGAGCCTACTTCTTCCTCTCCCACTCCCCCTGCTTGTGTTCCCCCTCTCTCTGGCTGTCTCTCTCTATCAAATAAATAAATAAAAATCTTTTTAAAAAAAAAAGAGAGAGGAAGAAGCAGGCTCCCAGTGGAGGAACCTGATGCGGGGCTCAATCCCAGAACATGGGGATCACACCCTGAGCCAAAGGCAGACACTTAACAACTGAGCCACCCAGGCGCCCGTAAAAATCTTTAATTAAAAAAAAAGTTTTAAAAAAGTCACCTACAAGGACACCTGGGTAGCTCAGTCGATTGAGTCGATTTAGCTCAGGTCATGATCCCAGGGTCCTGGTATTGAATCCTGTATCAGGCTCCTTGCTCAGGGGGAGACTGTTACTCCTTCTCCCTCTGCTGCTCCCCCTGCTTGTGCTCTCTCATTCTCTTTCTGTCAAATAAATAAATAAATAATATTTTTTTAAAAGTCACATATGGCTTGTTGCCCCTCTCCTTTTTTTTTCTTTTCCCCGTTCCCATATGTTCATCTGTGGTTTTTTTTTTTTCTTAAATTCCACATATGAGTGAGATCATATGGTATTTTTCTTTCTCTGACTGACTTATTTCACTTAACATAATACATTCTAGCTTCCTCCATGCTGTTGCAAATGACAAGATTACATTCTTTTCTGATGGCTGAATAATATTCCATTGTATATATATACCACATCTTCTTCATCAATTCATCAATGGATGGACATTTGGGCTTTCTCCATAGTTGTTGATAATGCTTCTATAAACTTTGGGGGGCA
This sequence comes from Ursus maritimus, assembly GCF_017311325.1. Classification (NCBI taxonomy): domain Eukaryota; kingdom Metazoa; phylum Chordata; class Mammalia; order Carnivora; family Ursidae; genus Ursus; species Ursus maritimus. Next base: position 37,529,629 of record NW_024425008.1, read on the forward strand.
TGGACCCCTTTGAATCTGTATTTTTGTATCCTTTGGGTAAATACCTAGTAGTGCAACTGCTGGACCATAGGGTAGTTCAATTTTTAACTTTTTGAGGAACCTCTAAACTATTCTCCAGAGTGACTGCACCAGTTTGCATTCCCACCAACAAGAAGCATGTGATTCTTAATGTCAGGGTTGTGAGTTCAAGCCGCAAGTTGGGTGTAGAGATTACTTAATTTAAAAAGCTGGTTGTTTTTTTTTTTTTAAGATTTTATTTATTTGAAAGAGAGAGACACAGCGAGAGAGGGAACACAAGCACGGGGAGCGGGAGAGGGAGAAGCAGGCTTCCCGCTGAGTAGGGAGCCCGATGCGGGGATTAATCCCAGGACTCTGGGATCATGACCCAAGCTGAAGGCAGACGCTTAAAGACTGAGCCACCCAGGCGCCCCTAAATAAAGTTTTTTTTTATGGCCCCTGGGTGGCTCAGTCAGTTAAGCGTCTACCTTTGGCTCAGGTCATGATCTCAGGGTCCTGGGATCGAGTCTCGAGTCAGGCTTCCTGCTCAGTGGGGAGTCTGTTTCTCCCTCTCCCTCTGTCCCTCTGTGCACTTGTGCTCTCTCTCTCTCTTTCTCTCAAATAAATAAGTAAAATCTTAAAAACATATTTATATTAAAAAACATATAAATATTTCAAAACATAAAATTTAAAAATTTTATAAGTAATATAAAATAAGAAATGTTTAATATAAATATATATAGAATCCAATAGCCTAGGAATGGATGTATGAAGAATTTTACAATCTTTACCTTAATAAACTCTAAAACCTTCTTGAAGAGCTTCGTATTCATTTCCTGGGCTGCTGTGAGAGATCACCACAAACTGGACGGCTTACAACAACAGAAATGCATTCTCTCACAGTTCAGAAGGCTAGGAGTCCTAAGTGATGGTGTCAACAGTGTTGGTTCCTCTTGGAGGCTCTGAGGGAGATACTGTCCCATCTCTCCTTCCTAGCTTCTAGTGGTTGCATGGCAATTTTTATCATCCTTTGGTTTGAAAATGTATCATTACAATCTCTACCTCCATCTTGACATAGTTTTCTTTGTATCTGTGCAGTCCTTTTCTGTCTCTTATGAGGACTCTCATTGGATTTAGGGAACATCCTAATCCAATGTGATCTCATCTTAATCTTTACCTTAATTACATCTGCAAAGACCCTATTTCCAAATAAGGTGACATTTTGCGGTTTTGAATAGAGAGGAATTTTAAGGGGACATTATTCAACTTGTTACAAGCTTAACAACCTAAATAAATGTATATATTATGTTCTTACATAGGATAACTTGATACTTTAAATTTATCATTTGGTGAAACATTAAAAAAATTAAATAAGGGGTGCCTGGGTGGCTCAGTTGGTTAAGTGTCAGACTCCTGATTTTAGCTCAGGTCATGATCCCGGGGTCATGTGATCCAACTTCGCATCATGCTCCACACTCAGCAGGGAGTCTACCTGAGATTCTCTCTCTCCCTCTGCCCCTCCCACCCTGCTCATGCACATGCGCTCTCTCGCTCTCTCTCTCAAAAAAAATAAATTAAAAAAATATATACCATTTGGTATATATACTAAAAAAGAGGATACTAAATAAAAATTAAATGGAGATAAAATAAAATAGAAACTGGGGCACCTGGGTGGCTCAGTTGGTTAAGCGTCTGCCTTTGGCTCAGGTCATGATCCAAGAGTCCCAGGACTTAGTCCAAAGTCAGGCTCCCTGCTCAGCAGAGAGTCTGCTTCTCCCTCTCCCTCGTCCTTCCCCCTGCTCCTTCCCTCTCCCTCTCTCTCTCTCTCTTTTGCTCACTATCTCTCTCTCAAATAAATGAATAAAACCTTAAAAAAAAGAGACTTACTACAAAAGGAAATAGGAAGGAAGAATAAAGACAATAAAACCACTGGAAAGCAAATAGAAGATGGTAGATTTCAACCCCATTATATCAGTAACCTCATTAAAAGAAAGGGGATGTCAGTTTTCAGAAAAAAAATAAATTATATGCTGTTCATTAGAAACACATTTAATCATAAAGACACTGATAACTTGAAAATATAAGGATGGAAAAAAGACATAGCAGGACAACACTAATCAAAAGAAAGCTGGTATGACTGTATTTATGAGACAAAATGTACTTTCAGGCAAGAAGTGTTACTAGAGATAAGAAAGAACATTTCATAAAAACCCACAATCCTGTTTGTGTGCACGTAAAAACATAGCTCTAACATCTATGAAGCAAACATTGGGGCACTGGGCTGGCTCAATTGGTGGGGAATGCAACTCTTGATCTCGGAGTTGTGCTGGGTGTAGAGATTACCTAAAAATAACATCTTTTTAAAAAATCAGTAAAAGAGAGAGAAAACACAAATGACCAAATGAGTTTCAAAATCGGATGTAGCACACATTCTACAGCTATTAAGAGAACACAATGAACAACTTTATGTCAATAAACTTGACAATGTAGACAAATTTTTTTAAAAATACAATTTACCAAAACAGATATAAAAAGAAGTAAATGATGGGACGCCTGAGTGGCTTAGTCCATTAAGCATCTGCCCTCGGCTCAGGTCATGATCCCAAGGTCCTGGGACTGAGTCCCGCATCAGGCTCCCTGCTCAGCTGGGAGCCTGCTTCTCCCTCTCTCTGCCTGCTGCTCCCCCTGCTTGTGCTCTCTCTTGCTCTAAATAATAACAAATAGTAATAATTAATAAATAATCTAAATAAATAAAATCTTTTTAAATTTTTAAAAAAATAAAATTTCATAAAGATAATTCAGGCCCAGGTGCCTTTCAAGATAAATTGTGCCAGATATTTAAATGGAAATAATGATAATCTCTCTCAAACCCTTTCAGAGTTTAGACAAAAAGGAAAACCCATCTACTTGTTTTATGAGGCTAACATAAATCTGATGTCAAAACCAAAATCCCTTCTGCATATGGATGCAAAAATTCTAAATAAAAATATCAGCAAATTGAAGACAGAGTTTTAAAAAATGCAATAACCAAATATGTTCATCCTAGGAACGCAAGGTTGGTTTAACATTATAAAATAATTAATGTAATTCACCACTTAACAGAAGAAAAGAGAAAAGCCATATAATTATCTCAATGGATACAGATAAACACACTGATAAAATAAACATGCCCTCAGGGGAAAAATTCTCAGCAAATTAAGAATGGAAGTGAACTTTACTAATCTGACAAAAGCTATCTACAAAAAATCCAAAGAACCACATCTAATGTATGTAATGGTAAAACACTGAATATTTTCCCTCCAAGGTGTTAATGTAATTCTGCTGAGGAAAATTGTTTGCTTGTTTGTTTTAACATGTGATGCTGGAACTATTACGTATCCATATGAGGATTAAAAAAACCTCACAGACTTAACTCTTTCCTTAGACCATAAACAAAAATTAAAGATGGCTCATAAGTATAAAAATGTCAAAACTAAAAGTCCCAAAGTGTCAGATTAAAATATTCAAACTTTTACAAGAAAACACAGGAGAATATCCTTCTGACCTTGGGGTAGCCAAAGATTTTTTTAAAAGATTTTATGTATTTATTTATTTATTTATTTATTTATTTATTTATTTGAGAGACAGAGTGAGAGAGATTGAGAGTATGAGCAGGGGGAAGGGCAGAGGGACAGGGAGAAGGAGAAGCAGGCTCCCCACTTAGCAGGGACCCCGACGTGGGGCTTGATCCCAGGACTTCATGATCATGACCGGAGCTGAAGGCAGATGCTTAACCAACTGAGCCACCCAGGGGTCCCCAAGATTTTTTTTTTTTTTAAGTAAACTCTACCCTCCACATGGGGCTCGAACTCATGACCCTGAGATCAAGAATTGTAGACTCTCACAACTGAGCCAGCCAGGTACCCCAAAGATTTCTTATATAAGATACAAAAGATAATAACCATAAAAGAATAAAAACATAATTGGACTTAACTGAAATTAAGAACTTTTGTTTGTTAGAATTATTAGTGTGAGAGTAAAGGGGCAAGTCACAAACTAAAATAATAATTTATCTATCTAGCTAGCTAGCTATCCATCTGTCTGACAAAAGGGTTATTTCCAGAATGTATAAAGAACTCATACAAATAAAAAAAGAAAGAAAACAAAAACACCCACAAACAGCTAAAAGAATGGGCAAAGATTTGAACAGATGCCACACAAAAGAGAATATCCAAGTAGTGAATAAGCATATGAAAATATGGCCAACATCATTATTCATCAAAAGAATGCAAATTAAAAACACAAGTTACTATTATACATCCATCATGAAGTCTAAGATATAAAAGCATAAAAACACTGAGAACTGAGAAGGATATGGAGAAGGTAGAACTCTCATACAACTGCTGGTGGGAGTGGAACTTTAGAACTATTAAGCAGTTATCTATTAAAGCTACACTCTATGACTCAGCAATTCTACATCAGGTATATGACCAAGAGAAATGAGTATACATATATCTAATGAAGATCATATTCAAGAATGTTCATAGCAGCTTTATTTATTGCAGTAAAAAACTAGAAACAACTCATACATCCATCAGCAGGAGAATGGATTACTAATCTATAGTATATTCATATAATGAAATACAAAACAATAACAAAAGGAGTGGCTGGGTGGCTCAGTCGGTTGATTGTCTGACTCTTGGTTCCAGCTCAGGTCATGATCTCAGGGTGGTGAGATAGAGCCCTAAGTTGGTCTCAGAGCTCAGCAGGGAGTCTGCATGTCCCTCTCCCTCCCCCTTTATCCCCCTTCAACTGTGTGCACGTGCACACGTCCACTCTCTCTCTCTCCCAAATAAATACTTTAATTAAACAATAAAACAATAACAAAAAAGAATGAACTACTGATATATACAACAAGGATAAGTCTCACAGATATATTGAGCAAAGGAAGACATCATGAAACTGTTTGGTTTAATTTATATTCAATTCAAGAACAGGCAGAGAAAATGAATTGATGTTGATGGAAGTCAGAAGAGTCATTATCCCTGGGATGGGTAGGTGAAGTGGTGAGAAAGAACTTTCTGAGGTAATGGAAATGTTTTATATCTTGATCTGGATAGTGGTTGCTCAAATGTATACCTATGTAAAAAGTTATTGAGCTATACGCTTCAGATTTGTACACTTTCCTATCTAATTATATGTATATTAGACATAATTTAAAATATCCTATACTTCAATAACAAGAAGATGAAAATTTAAAAATTAGTCACATTTTCTCAATCAGATTGGCAAAGATTAAATAGTATTGATAGGCATCTGAGGGAAAATAGTCTATTGTATCCTGTCAAAGGGAGTGCAAAATGGTATACATTTTGAAGGACAATTTTGAAATATACATCTAAATTTTAAAATTCATACCCTTGGGATGCCTGGGTGGCTCAGTCAGTTAAGTTTCTGCCTTCAGCTCAGGTCGTGATCCTGGGGTTCTGGGATAGAGTTCTACATCGGGCTCCTTGCTTGGCAGGGAGCCTGCTTCTCCCTCTGCCTGCTGTTCCCCCTGCTTGTGCTCTCTCTGTCTCTCTCTGACAAAGAAATAAATAAAACCTTTAAAAAAATAATAAATTAAATAAAATCTGTACCCTTTAACTCAGCAATTTCACTTTTAGCCATTTACCCTAATGAAATATTCACACAAAAACTCAAAGATATATGTGTGAAGATAGTCAGTCATTATTTATGAAAGAAAAAGGTTGAAGAAAAAAAAAGACATGTCCAGTCATAAAAGAAAACTTAAAGAACTTTTTTAAGTTCATGAAATGTCTTATATCCATTAAAAAGTTTGGGGAATATCTACATATTTTGACCTGTTAGAAATGAGACTACAAAGTGGGTAAATAAAACGGGAAAACTCAGGTATCTACCCTCTATTCTAGCACATACCCAGTCACTTTTACACTCATTATCTGAGTTTCTTTGTTTGTAAAATGGAGTTAACAATATCACTCTTCCTTGTCCATCTCACAAGTGAAGATCAGTTGTCAGAAGCTCTTTGAAAAACAGAAAGCATTATAAATGTGTGAGGTATTTTTCCTGAAAAACATTTTTTTTATTAACCCAAACTTTGTGCTTATCTTAAATCACCACTCAGTCCACGTTTCTTTTCTCTACCATACTCTTAAACCAGTGTTTCTCAAAATGTGAGCAACAGACAAATCTCCATCAAAGTGGATATGGAGAAGTTATCAAAAAAAAATGAGCTCAGACCCAAATCTACCAAAATTTTGGAACTACGGAGTTAGATGGAAACAGGCATTAAGTCGACCTTTCCCTGTTCCTTAAGAAGAGTCTGGGCTCAATCTCATTAATAGTAGCAGGCCATCAGGTTTAGCTTTGATCTGTCTTGGCTTATGGTTTGCTCTCACTGCAGGCATCAAATGGGCTGGCAAACCAGTACAAATGGTGCCCCCATTTATTCAATCCCAACAGGAGCCAAAGAACATTCAATGACAAGAACAATGTGATTGCCACTTTGTAGACAAACATGAACCCAGTTTAGCTTGAAGGACTGTTGGAAAACACCAGCTCCTGGGCAGCTGCTTTGGCTACTGTCCCCAATTAACTTAGCAGAGTCTCAAAAATAGAAGGCAGCTTCTGTTCTGTTATATAATAAACAGTTCTTTATTTGAAATGACAATATTTACTTTTCCTATAGTGAACTCCGGCAGACTACTAGGCAGTGGGCAAACAGCAGAAACGCCTAAAATGGAAACTGGAGAAAGCAGTTTAGCTGGTACAGTTTACTCTTTCTACTTGGCCAACAAGTAATTAGAAGATCCCCTTCATATTTCTCTCACATTTTATCTACTTTGCACAGGACCATGGATTCCAAGTGACTTTGTTACCACCATTCATATCTTTCTTGTTTTGGCGACTCTTGAAACACCCAAAACAGATGTGAGGTTGTGAGTTCTCCATTACTGAAGTGTTTAAGCTGAGTTGGGGTTGTCCCCTCAAAAACGTTTTTTGGAGGGATTCTGCTTCATGTGTCAGGTTCAACTAACAACCTCTTGGCCTCTTTCAATGGCATAGAGTCTGGTGTCTATGTTTCCATGATCTCATTTTCAAATGATCTTTAAAGGAGAAAAATAATAAATTATGATTGTTAACCTTTTCCAATATTTAGTCTCCCTCTTACTAGCAAGAAGCTGTGATTTATGTAGTTGTGTTATTTATTATAAAACTCTTCCATACCTTCATAAGCAACAAAAAACCACTACTTGCAGTGTAGACAACCACTTTTCATTTCCTCCCAAATTATATTTTCCATTCCTAAGATCATGTTGTGCCAACTCCTCAGAGCATCTTCATTTCTCGTAGATCTTAAGGGATTAGAGCCCATTTGGGTTACACTATCCTAAAGGGGTCATGCACACTGAGAGATGTTTAAAAAAGCCTTTTGGTTTTTCAGGTGGTGCTCGGGAGGCAATAGTGGCTCCTTGTTTTCTGTCACATTCCTAGGCACTGTTCTTTGGCCAATGAGGTTTGCTTTATTTTTGTGACTGGAGCTTATTTTCCTCAAAGATTTTTCCTTCCTGTCTCATTCTCCTGGTCTGGTGTCACTTCTCTGCTAGCACGTTTAGCAGAAGCAATCTCTTAAAAAGGACAATTTCTATCTAATTACTAGCTAGATTTTATTTTTTAATTTTTTCATTTCCAAACATTCTTTTTTTAAAAAAGATTTTACTTATTTATTTGGCAGAGACAGATAGAGGGAGCACAAGCAGGGGGAGTGGCAGGCAGAGGGAGAGGGAGAAGCAGGCTCCCCACTGAGCAGGGAGCCCCATATGGGGCTGAATCCCAAGACCCTGAGATCATGACCTGAGCCAAAGGAGGACGCTTAACTGACTGAGCCACCCAGGCACCCCAAACATTTTAGTGGTGACAAAATTCTTCAGAAACCCAAAGATCCTCCCCACCAGCAGAAACCTAATGTAAAGGTCCTCTTTTGAAATTATACAGAGAAGAGTAAATTCTGGTTAGATCAAAATTAGGAGTTTAAACTTTATTTCTGTTAATAAAACCTTCCTTTTTTTAAGACTCCTACCTCAGGCCAAGGGAATGTTTATCCTCAAAGAATAGCCCATTAATCAGTTGCATTAAAATCACTCAGGGTGCTTGTTAAAATGCAGATTCCAGGGTTTCACTTTATTTTATTTATTTATTTATTTATTTATTTATTTATTTATTTATTTATTTTTTAAAGATTTTATTTATTTATTTGACAGAGAGAGAGAGACAGCCAGCGAGAGAGGGAACACAAGCAGGGGGAGTGGGAGAGGAAGAAGCAGGTTCCCAGCAGAGGAGCCTGATGTGGGGCTCGATCCAAAAACAATGGGAACCAGCCCTGAGCTCAAGGCAGATGCTTAACGACTGAGCCACCCAGGCACCCCAGGGCTTCATTTTAACCTAAGGAATCAGAAACTCTAGGGGTAGGGTCTAGTAAGCTGCGTTTTTACAAGTGCATCAGGTAATTTGCCCACTAACTTTGTGAAGCACTGCCCTTAAGACTAACTAAATCCTTAATTTTCTGGAATTTCTAATATTCTCCTAAATAAGCCAAAGAAAAAAATTATAAGCATTGAAAGTATAGGCCAATCTTGTCATAGAATATGTATTCTATTGTAACCCTGTTTATGAACACTTAATAGTTTCTCTGTGGGACAGTTAAGCTGTAGTAATTACCTCATGGTTCTGTAATCTGTATGCCTCCTCCCACATGACATTTGTACTAACCAAGACTTGCTTATTTCCAGACAGGATGGAAGAACTACCAGGCCTATGTGGACTGATGCCACTTCATGCTGCATTTTCTTTTTATTGATAACTTAAAACACATTTGTGAAATTTCTCTCAAGTCTGGAACCTGAATTTTAGAGTCTAACTTAAGGAGAATAATATTTTACAGGGACTCACTAAATCTAAATCACTTCAATCACTGAGCTCTTTTTGGAAAATTGCTTTTTAAATAAACTGGGAAAGAACTGAGATTCATAGCTCTTATCCTCACACTGCCTCTGAATTATAATTCCATGGGCAAATTATACAACCTGTCTGCCATATTTTTGTAGTAGAGATAATTACTCTTGGCAATAAGGATAATATCTCCCAAAGTTCTGAGAACATGAGTGAGATCAGGCTTGTAAAACGTTAACATTTCTTGAGTGAGGGATCCCATAAAAAGTGTAAATTATTACTATTCCTTTTATAGGCCGTTAATTTGTTATCGACCTGTCAATGATGAAACTGCCTCTTGAAATATTTCATTTCTTGTTTTTCACACTTATTGGGTGACGTAATGAGCTCTTACATTTTCCTGGAGTACTTTTAGAAGCTTTAAAATTTAGTCAGAAAAACCCCAAACAGAAAAAGCAACATTACCTCCCTCCCAAACACATATGCATTCCCTAAGACTATAGTGTTTACATCTTTATCTTGACTTTCTATCGACTAGATTGATTGAACTTAATAAACCATTTGGGCCATCAAAGTCTCAAGTGCTTTCGGTTAGCTGAAGTACTACAAAGTCCACTAGCTTATTAGCAGTAAACCCTAATGTAGGAAAGTGATTAGAAATAAATTATTTACTTGATGTCATTCTTGGTTGTGAAATCATTCTACGCATCTATAGTTTCAGTTGCTAGTTTGCGGATTGTTCTTTTAAATTTTTGCTCATCCAAAATTAAGGATTTTTGAGAATCTAACTAGAAACAAAGCAAAACTAACGCTTACCTGCATATCACAGTCATTAAATTCTTTAGCAATGAGGAATCCTTATTTGGATCAAGAGGACGTTTGAAAATTGTTCTGATGTTTTCGATTTGCAGAGTGGGAGAAGAAATTTCTAACAATTGCATCTATTATTTGATCCTGATTATCACACATCGTTGTCTTATATTTTAAAGTTTATTTTATAAGGATAAGTGGTGCCGGGAAGGCTGGCTCAGAGCACACAACTCTTGATCCCAAGGGTCCTGAGTTTGAGCCCCACCTTGGTTGTAGAGCTTACTTTTTTTTTTTTTTTAAGATTTTATTTATTTATTTGATAGAGATAGAGACAGCCAGAGAGAGAGGGAACACAAGCAGGGGGAGTGGGAGAGGAAGAAGCAGGCTCATAGCGGAGGAGCCTGATGTGGGGCTTGATCCCATAACGCCGGGATCACGCCCTGAGCCGAAGGCAGACGCTTAACGACTGAGCCACCCAGGTGCCCCAGAGCTTACTTTTTTTTTAAAAAAAGTTCATTTTAAAAGGATAAAATATATAAGTTTTATGCAAAGGGAGAAAAAAACTGAAAAACAACCCAAATCTGGGATCTATGATAAACAGACTAAACGGATTGACAGAAATAAAGAAAATTAAGCGAGGAATGCATGTGATGGTATGGTAAGCCTGCCCCTCTGGGACAGTGGGCCCCTATGGAGTAAAAATTTCTGGAACTGAGTCACTATTGAGAAGTTCCTTGCGGAGTTACATGGAAGAAAAATATTTATATCCATCTTGACAGTGGCACAAAGAGATCTCGGTATAGTTCAGTGGCTTGGGTTTGGTTGACTTCACTTCTTGAACAAATTTGAGGATTAAAGATTCACAAATGTTCCTAATATTTTCTGAACAAGGAAGTGAGATATTAGCACTCTTTTGTCAGTGCTGTATCTACCATTATAGCATCTGTCAGTTAGCCTTAACTTTAAGCCTTATGGAAGAATCGATACATTCTGATTTGAGAGTTTCCCCCACATGGTAAAAATAAAATGTGAAATTTCAGTAACTGGCATGAAAAATATTGGTAGTACCTAGGAAGTTTTCAGAAACTAGAGCTTTTACATAATATGGAAGTTTTAATGTTTTGAAGGTTCAGTAAATTATGTAGTGTATAAGAGTGAAGTCTAAATTACCCACTCGGAAGGGTAACCCTATAGCACACATGTCTGGATCCATGTATGCAGATGGACAGACACACTTCATTTCTCCTGGGAAGTTGAGTTCTAAAAGCTATCACTCAGAACAGACGGTTTTATGGTTACATAAAAAGAAAAGGAAAGACGACAGAGTTGCTATAAAAATGAGAGTCCTTTTGGAGTATTAACAGCTGAAAACATGACTTAAATGAAGATATGAAACAAAAATCAGCTTAAAACTACAAATTAAAAAAAAAAAAAGAAAACTTGTGCAGAAGGTTTGAAGCATATGGACACCCACCCAGTTTGTGAGGAGGGCAATGGGAGCCCCAGACTTTAGCTTATTAAAGATGACCTTTCCCCTCTCTAAAATTTCAAAGCTGACGTTTCAAGTGCAGAGCAGACTGTGTGCCATATGTAACATGACCTCAGCTCCACTCTGCCCGAGCACTGATGCCATCACTAATGAGAGGTGAAAGGTCCTTTTCTTGCAGCTTTTTCAGAAACCCACCAACTCTTGCCTGTGAAGTAAGACTCCTCCCTCTCTCCCTCACCATCCCCTTGATTTCAAGGGAGCTGCATTTAATACACAGCCTCAAAACACTTTTATTACCGGTCGATTTGCTTATAGCCACAGCCAAATGGCAGGATGTACAATCATATGCAGAAGAAAATATTTATTTTGACTCAGAAGGCAAAAGGATTAAGAGAACATTGTATTAACCTTGCCTTTCATCTATGTTTTAAAGGGAAATTCTCCAGAGGCGTCTACTGAAGCTTTATTTTTTTTTTATAAAGACTATCAAAGACTTTTAAGAGGCCAGGTGTGTGTTTATCTGAGGGGAGGAGAGAAAGGGAAGAGAAACTATATTGAGGAAAAAGGCAGCTTCACAAAGCTGTTTCAGACTGCAAAGATGTGTGTGCAGAAATCTGTTACAGGCATTCCTAACCAGCCAGCTCCTCCCCCAGCCCCCTTTTTCCCTGCTGCTTGGAAACAAAATAGCTTTTTTTTCCCCAAGCAGGTTGTTATCATATTCATGGCATGGTCAATTTCCGTTTGCCAAGAAAATATTTAAGCTGATCAAAGAAATTAGAAAATCGGATGAATAGAAACAGACGTTCCCACAAGAGGAGCGTTTCTCAATGTGAAGAGGCAGGCGGACTGCAGCCAGCCCACCCAGTTACTCCTAGGAAATTGCTCTCTTGCCAAAGGCGGAACTACAGGGCCACCTAAATTTTGCAGGAAAGGCTATAGAAGAGTAGCTACTCCCCAAGAAATTCACAGGGAGACTGGAGCTTGAGACTCCGGTGGCGGATGTGTAAGGAGAGGTTCTGTTCTGGTCATCTATTTAAAAACCAGGAGGGCCTTCTAACTACTACATCTGTTAATACAGAGGGACCTCTCAAGACAGAAGATGAGGGAATTTGGGATTCTTTTGGTTTGCTTTGCCTTCTTTTACTACGAGCACGGAAAGACAAGAACACATTATCCTTTGTAGATGACAGAGGAGAAGTATGTACTTTGGGAATGGAGGGATAGCAGTTTCTCCTGATTTCATATACGTTCAGTTTTTAGATTTGTGGGTTTGGGTGGGGAAGGGTTGATAGCAGTTGTCTTCGGAACCCTCTGGTCTGAGTGTGCGCCGCGGCTAATTGGTGACAGTAAATAAGAGGGTCTTCTCTTCGTTGTTCTTGGGCAAGGCGCGGCCAAACCAGGTGAGGCCACTTGCTGCGGCGCTTCCTTACGAAGATTGGTTGGCGTCCGGGCTTCCTTCTGCAGAACTCACGAAACCAAAAAGCCGGCCCCGATCCGGGCAGGGATCTCACGAAACCGAAAAGCAGGCCCCGCTCCGGGCAAGGGGATCCGGATTCGCTCTGCTCCCTGCTCGCCTCAGGGAAACCTCAATCGTCAAAGAAGCGTGACCGACCCTACCCAACACCTCCAGTTCTCCGAGGAAAAAAGCGAGGGAAGGATGGCCCTGAAGTAAGGCAACTGTGGGGAAAGCTAAAGGAACCCAAGAAAGATCCCTTTCCTGCGAGTCCGGCTCGGGGCTACTCGGCGCTGGCGAGGCCACTTCAGGCCGGGCGGTTCCCGGGCGGTGGGCCGAGAATTCGCCCTGCCAACCTAGCCTCTCCCCGCCGCGCGCCCCTCACCCCGGGGACTCAGCCCGCAGATTTTCTTTTCTTTTTTGTTTCAGTTCCTGCCGGCCAGCCTGGGGATCCTTTGCCAGGAAGACAGCGCCCTCTCTCTCCTGCGCCCGCGCCCGCCGCCCGCCCGCACCTCCTCCCCGCTCCTCTGACCTCCCCGCGCCTGCATTTTGCCTCTGCCCTCCTCAGCGCGGTCCCCTCCTTCACGCCCCTGCGCCTCA
>NW_024425008.1:37542939-37551243 GCF_017311325.1 Ursus maritimus
AACAAAATAGCTTTTTTTTCCCCAAGCAGGTTGTTATCATATTCATGGCATGGTCAATTTCCGTTTGCCAAGAAAATATTTAAGCTGATCAAAGAAATTAGAAAATCGGATGAATAGAAACAGACGTTCCCACAAGAGGAGCGTTTCTCAATGTGAAGAGGCAGGCGGACTGCAGCCAGCCCACCCAGTTACTCCTAGGAAATTGCTCTCTTGCCAAAGGCGGAACTACAGGGCCACCTAAATTTTGCAGGAAAGGCTATAGAAGAGTAGCTACTCCCCAAGAAATTCACAGGGAGACTGGAGCTTGAGACTCCGGTGGCGGATGTGTAAGGAGAGGTTCTGTTCTGGTCATCTATTTAAAAACCAGGAGGGCCTTCTAACTACTACATCTGTTAATACAGAGGGACCTCTCAAGACAGAAGATGAGGGAATTTGGGATTCTTTTGGTTTGCTTTGCCTTCTTTTACTACGAGCACGGAAAGACAAGAACACATTATCCTTTGTAGATGACAGAGGAGAAGTATGTACTTTGGGAATGGAGGGATAGCAGTTTCTCCTGATTTCATATACGTTCAGTTTTTAGATTTGTGGGTTTGGGTGGGGAAGGGTTGATAGCAGTTGTCTTCGGAACCCTCTGGTCTGAGTGTGCGCCGCGGCTAATTGGTGACAGTAAATAAGAGGGTCTTCTCTTCGTTGTTCTTGGGCAAGGCGCGGCCAAACCAGGTGAGGCCACTTGCTGCGGCGCTTCCTTACGAAGATTGGTTGGCGTCCGGGCTTCCTTCTGCAGAACTCACGAAACCAAAAAGCCGGCCCCGATCCGGGCAGGGATCTCACGAAACCGAAAAGCAGGCCCCGCTCCGGGCAAGGGGATCCGGATTCGCTCTGCTCCCTGCTCGCCTCAGGGAAACCTCAATCGTCAAAGAAGCGTGACCGACCCTACCCAACACCTCCAGTTCTCCGAGGAAAAAAGCGAGGGAAGGATGGCCCTGAAGTAAGGCAACTGTGGGGAAAGCTAAAGGAACCCAAGAAAGATCCCTTTCCTGCGAGTCCGGCTCGGGGCTACTCGGCGCTGGCGAGGCCACTTCAGGCCGGGCGGTTCCCGGGCGGTGGGCCGAGAATTCGCCCTGCCAACCTAGCCTCTCCCCGCCGCGCGCCCCTCACCCCGGGGACTCAGCCCGCAGATTTTCTTTTCTTTTTTGTTTCAGTTCCTGCCGGCCAGCCTGGGGATCCTTTGCCAGGAAGACAGCGCCCTCTCTCTCCTGCGCCCGCGCCCGCCGCCCGCCCGCACCTCCTCCCCGCTCCTCTGACCTCCCCGCGCCTGCATTTTGCCTCTGCCCTCCTCAGCGCGGTCCCCTCCTTCACGCCCCTGCGCCTCACTGTCCCAATAATCGCCTCGGGGAACAACCCAAGACAGCGGCGCGGTCCGAGGCCTGTGCTTGGCGGGGCAGGAACGCCAGACCTCTGGCTGCAGGACTGGGCGGAGCTGTCCCCGGCGCAGACGCGGCGTCCGAGAGCTCTCGCGTGGCCCTGGCCGGGGTGGAGGGGGCGGGGGGTTCTGGCGCAGGCGGCGGGACCTGAGGGAGGCCTGGCTACCCAGCCTAGGCACTGCCCGCTGGCGGGCGGGGCTGCGAGCTCTCCTCCGCGCGCGCGAGCGGCGACTTGGGCGCGCGCGCGCACCTGGCAGAGCGGCTTGTCCGGGTCCGCAAGATGGGCCAGCCCAAGGTGGACCAGGGCCTGCAAGCCGGGTGACGGGAAGGTGGCGAGTGAACTTGAGTGGAGGCAAGCAAAGTTCTTACAGCCTTGTTCCAAAGCCCTAAACACGTCCCTCGCTGTCTGCCGGCTCTGGAAGCCTCACTCTGCGGGCTTGCAGAAGGGCACAGCCCCAGTGTTAGAAAAGTTGTTGGAAAATCCAAACCCAGGCAGGTGGGCGAGACGCGCGGAGGGGCATGAGTGAGTAAGCACCTTTCCAGCACCCTCCACCCAGTATTTCCACACGGCTCAGAGGACTAATGCTTCATATAAATGCCGCTCGGCCCATTCGGGAGCAGAGGCAGTCAAGCTTCTGTCCGTAAAAATCTGGATCCTTCAGAACCCAAACAACGTACTCGTGTGGGACTGCAAAAACATTTCCTATGGCGTGGATTTGCACCGACACACGTACAGGCCTGAAGTACTTTCACCGCCCCAAATTCTCCCTGCGCCCGGGAGCCACAGGGGTAGTTCCCCTCGAGCTGACCCGCCTCCAGAGCGCAAGCAGCTCTCAGAAATGCACTAATTGAGTCGCAAACCACCGGCCGCCCTAACAAAGCGATCCATCTCGGCAGCTCAGCGCCCAATTTGTCCACAGCACTTTCTTCCGCAATTCAGAAGCATTATCTTGTTTTTAGAAGTATCGCGGCAGAAACGTGGCAATTATCCTGGGCTCGGGTTACGCTAAATGGCTTTAGGCTGAGAAATGGAAGAATACAAATGCCGCGAACGTGCTGATCTCCTCGCTGCGGGACCTGTACCAGGGTAGGGGAAGCTAGCTCGATTCCGTAGGGGGAGATGAAGGTCCGGCGCAAGTTCCAACTCTTGGTTGTCTCTCCCAATGGCATCAGCCAGAAAGAAGTGTCGGGCCTTTGTCCCTAGAGGTTAAAGATTCTGAGCGATGGACCCTCAGAGGTTGAGAGAGAAGAGGGTCATATCCTGGCATGACCGGGCCTCGGCTGTGGGTCAGCAACCAGTTGAGAGTTTCAGGCACTGCTGGAGCAAGGAAGGGAAGAGACGTCGAGGGTCAGCGAGAAAGATGGGTAAGACTCCTGTTCCTCTCAGAGACAAGTACACTAAAATTGGGGAGGAGGGAATTGCCCTGGGAGAAAATTACTACGAGAAAAGAGAGTCGGCTCTGAAGAAAGGGGAGAGGCTTTCACTCCTGAGCGAGGGTCAGGCCTGGGCTGGGAGCCCAGACAGACGCTGCATTTTGGGAACCCCGCGGGAACTGTAGAGGCCCAGAGACCACGAAGCATCGTCATATCAGGAGAAGGGGGAAAAAAGAAAAAAAAATTTTTTAAAGAATCTTCGTCTTTGTCTGCCAGGGTGAGTTTGGGCCTGGAAAATGGGGAGAAAAGAAAAAAGAAAGTAGCAAAACGCGTTCGGGTGCCGGCGCCGGGTGTGCAGACGCCCTTGCTCGCCCCAGCCGCCCAGCCCACAGTGGTAGCCACGCTGTGCGCGTGTCTCTTTCTCGTTCTGCTCAAACCAGCCCCCACATCTTGAAGTAATCAGCAGCCGAGAAGGGACTCGTCCCCCTGGCATCTCAGGTTAAAGGAGGAGGTCCAGGAAAATGTGGTAGAGCCATTACAAGAAACCCGAGCCGCAGTCATCAGGGACTCCAATTGCCATCGCATTAGGATTGATTAGAGACCAGCAGTACCGTAATGACCCGGAAAGAGGGGCAGCCGGGGATTATTAATATCAGAATGTGCCGGGGGAGGTGGGAGGAGGACTGAGGGGAGGGAGGGGAGAGTCAAGTGGGGAGGGAGAGGTTTTAAGTTACTAGGATTTATATATAAGTGCAGGCTTACCTGAAGAAACCAGATAGTCAGTGAATCACATAAACAATAAATCTAATTGCATCTTAAATTTCACCAAGCCTGATTTTTTTTGGGAGGGGGAGGAGTAAAACCATCGTGAAAACCAGGCCAACATCTTAGTTTTTATAAACATGTGGTTATATAAAATTGTGAGAATCTAAGTGAAGAGATGGGGGGGTGCTGGATGTCCACTTTCCTTACCAGCGGGTCTAAGAAAGAAAGAAAGGATTTGGGGAGTGCAATTTTGGGTCACTTTGGGTCTTCTCTCCAGGGCTAGGGGCTAGTGGAGTGGACATTTTCTGCAGTCTTCTCTGCAGAGTTTCTGCAAATTTTAACTGAAATAGTGATACCTAAGTAGTGGCTTTTGTTTTTTGTTTTGTTTGAGACACCAGCGATCAGGACCCCTAAGAGATGTAGAGAAGAGAGTGGTTTGTCTCCTTCCTCGGACTATGAGCCAAAACAAATCAGCCCCTGATGGTCTGGGCTGAAACGCAGCTCACTGGATAATTAACTCCATCTTTCCAGTCCACCCTAACTGTTTATTTAGTGTCACCCTGCATTACCATCACTAGCACTTTCCTCTGAACAGGAGGAGCTGCAGGCTTTCACCTCCCGAAAGGAAATTCTTCTTAGCTTAGACAGATGGGGTATTCAGGATGTACATCAGTTTAGAAAAAAGTTGATTGGAAATTCAATGGAAGGTAAGGACTCTTGAGTATTTCTTGTAAACTTGCCTAAGACGATATTAATAGAGAGGTGACAAGAGTGTCTTAAATTCTTAAGAATGGATTCTTAGAACACTCCCCTTTATTTTCTAGAAAGGTGCTTGGCATCTGATGTTGAGTGGCATCTTCTGGCTCAAATATGGTCATTGGCGAGTCCCTGAGCCACACAGCCTTCTCAGAACGCAGCTAAAGGCGGCCCTTTTCCTCCAGGTGGCCAGCCCACCTTCTTCCGCCCTACCCACGGGCTCCCCCACGTTTTGACGACGCCACCGCTCAGCCTAGCTCGTCTCCAGGCTGAGCCCGACGGTCCTGCCGGGACTTCAGAGTTTACTTGCCCCGCGCCAGCACCCTCTGTCTGTGAAACCTCAGGTCGGCCGCAGAAAGAAGCAGGCGCCCAGAGCCTTGCTGAAGGGAGGGGACCGGGAAAGAGAGAAATACAGAGATCCGGAGGGGGGGTGTGTGCAGGAGAGAGAGAGAGAGAGAGAGAGAGAGAGACCGAACTATGAGATTGAGACAGTGAGGGAAATGTGGAGAGAGGGTGAGAGAGATAAGGGAGTATGAACGAGAAATGAGAAATGAGGTTCGCACACAAAATAAACGAGTTTCCTCTTTCAGAATGAAAAGAAAGAAGTTAGAGGGACACATAAAGACCAGACGTGGGAGGGCACACACACGGGAGGAAACGCTCTCCACACACACACCCCAGCCCTGCCCTCCAATCTGAGTTCCCTCGGAAGCGTCGTCTCTCAGGACGGCTCTTCCTCTCCCTTCCTCGTCCCTGGGATAATGTGGAGCCCGTATTTTCAGGAGCCGCGCGGGGCGGCAGGGTTTTTAGCAGCAAGCAGGGCTAGTAGCCCGCTGTTTGTCCAGGTGTGGGCGGGGGGCGGCGTCTCCTGGCGTCTTGGGCTGGCGCTGGATTTTCTCACCAAGGAAGCGGGAGGCAATACTCGCAGCTTCCCGCTTCCAGGAGAAAACGCCCTCCTTCCATACATATATAAATATATTAGGGGAACAGACAAATCGTCATTGTTCAGAAATAAGCCGAGAAGGCCGGCCGGCTCCCCTTGGCCCTGCCGAACGAGGCTGGAAAGGAGGGAGGGAGAGAGGCGGGGGCCGCGCGGATCCGGTGTCACGTTGCAGATTCCCACTAAAGATAACGAAACGTGATCTATTTTTCAGAACAGCAAGTGGATGGGAAAGAACCTTGACAACACAAAACTCATTTACTAATGGACTGGTTTTAAGTTTCTCTTCTCGGGGTCCGCAAATCTCCCTGCCTGAGTCCTCGGCCTTTTCAAACCTCGCGGGGAGCACTGTCCCCCAGGAGGCAGGTGGGCGGCTGCTCCGGCGCCGCGCTGGCCGTCGGAGCCCGGGATCCCAAGGGTCGAGGGCACCCGGAGTTTCCAACCAAGCAGAGGAAAAAGGTGAATGTTGTCACTGCAGCCAAGACTTGGGGAGTCTCCGCACTGCCCTAGAGCGACGACGCTAATTTATTGAAGAATCACCTTCCGATGCTCTTCCTTTCCAAATATCTGTAGGTAGAGTAGGATCTCCGCTGTAGTTCTTGATGGCGAAGGAATGCCAAGAAAGCGGGCCGGGAGCCCCAAAGCATCTCTCTCCAAGCCAGAAGGGAAGCAAGTGGGTTCCACACAGAGGTTTTTAAACTAAGGCCTTATATCGACCCAGCCGAGAAACCCCACCAGCAACTAGTTCATTGGTCTTTTCCATGAACAGTTGTGCGCACCCGGAGGTTACCTGCGCAGAGGAGGCACCGAAGAGCCGAAACCTGGCGTCGGGCGCCAGTCGCCCGCCGCGTTACCCTCGGGAACCGCCGAGAAGCAGCAAGCACAGCAGCTTTAGTTGCTCGTTCCCTTTAAATCTCCGACGCATCTCTGTTTTTCGTGTGATTTGCATTGACAGCAAAGGTTTTAAGTTACTAGAACAACTCAAACCTTTCTGTGTGCGATTTAAAATGGATCATTTGGTTTATGTGGTTTGTAAATTCATGTCATTTTACCTCTTTTAGTGGTTTTCACTGAAAGGCTCCATTTTGGGAAACCTTATATATCCGAGCCAACAATTAACATTTATAACAATTGGTTTCCCTAACCAAGGGATCGAAATAGTAGGTAGGCTCATTGGTACAAAGCGAATAGCACTTCTACTTTCTAGTTCCGTGATCTACTGGATTAAACGCAAGGAGAAAGGCCGGCGGGCCCCGGCACGGCCTCTGAGGACTAGGACCACATCTCATCAACGCAATGCCCGCAGTCCCGGCACCCACGCAGTCATCTCCCCAGTTGTCGCCAACGTCTCTCAGGTCCTTGTTCCTTTTGAAGAAAGATGAAAAGAAGTGGGCAGAGAGGTCCAGAGGAAGCAGAAAAAAGGTGGTCATATTGGTGTCTAATTGCCATCTTTCTGCTCCTTGTCATCTCCTGTAAATTTATACCTGCCCTTATTTGTCCAAGCTACGCCTCATTTCCTCATACAAAATTGTTAATTATAAAGTACACCCCATACTCAACTTACCGTTTGTCTTTTAAGAGACGTGGCTATACTTACAGACCCTCTACCCCTACACACACATTTTAATTCTGCTCACTTGCTCCAGACTTGAGGGTATTAACTGATTTTTAGAGCGGAGTGTAAGCCTCCGTTCCGGTCTTCACACAGCTGCCATGTCAATAAGGACTATTCCAAGCAGAGACGTTCCTTCTGGCAGGACACTGCAGCTCCTTAAGACTTCATCTGAAACATCATGAGCACTAAAATAAGACGGCGAGGGAAAATTACCGGACACATGGGCTTCAGCTCAGCGGTGCCAGGCTTCCAGTTTAGAAAGTAAGTCATTGGGCACACCATATGGTAGGGGCTCTTTTGAAATAATGTGCACACACAAAAAAAGAAAGAGAAAGAAAGAAAGAAAGAAAGAAAGAAAAGAAAAAGAGAAGAAAAAGAAGAAAGAAAAGAAATTCTATGCACCCATTAAATGCATTTTAAAAATAACTCTAAAGGTAATGAAATATCAGCATTTATCTCCAAGGTCTAATTGCATGGGATACTGCAGAATTTTAAGGATGCAAAAATGCATTGTGTGGGAGTTCAGGGGAGAAGCAGCACTCTCTACTTGGAATCTCTGGAGAGACAGCCAGGGGGGTGAAACTCTTCATGAGTTTAAAATGTACATTGCAGGGTGCACTGAACTAGGCACATTATTTTGAAACCATATAAATAATACAAGAGGAAATTTACCCAGTGCTCCTCCACTTATGTATTAATATATAAATGGTTCTGTGGAGCTGGGCTCTGGCTCATGTAATCAAAACATATTTGAAGAAGACAAGCAAGTTTAAAGAGCCAAGAGTTTGTTCTTCGCATTCACTAAGAGGGTGCATTTAAATCAAAAGCATTTTTGAAGTGTACTTAAAATTCTGTTTTGAACTTATCTAATCAGAGATAAGTATAGTTATAAAGTCACTCTCCTTCTACCATTCTGCTCCCCTTATCTTCCCGCATTGTTCTTATCTGCTGCCAGTCTCAGCTACTGACAATAGATTATCTTTGTTTAGAGATGCTAATTGTTTTCAAAATCTTTTTAATAATTGCTTTGGAACAAGGTGTGCAAATGAGGCTTAAGATAATTACAGCTACATTTGTTTGTACAGTTTTACTAAACATTCTCCACATATACACAAAATAACAGATGATGGGACTGAAATCTCAGGACATCTCTCATTCCCTGGCAGTAAAATAGGCCAGCATTGCAACCTACACACACACACACACACACACACACACACACACACACACACACCCCTCTTTATTTAATCTTCTTGGAGCCGCTGTCGTCCTGGCTTTGAGCGCAGTGTCCCTCTCAGAGCAGGGCAAGGATTAGGTTACAATCAGATGGCTATTGGAGCCGGACACAGTTTTATTTAATTTACACCCCATCCAGCGCCTTTCGTACGAGGTTCCCGAAGCATTTTTGCTAATAGCAAGTAAAGCTT
>NW_024425008.1:37551249-37692136 GCF_017311325.1 Ursus maritimus
CATTCCTCAGTAGCAGAGGTGGCCTTGGAAAACGCAAACGCGCAGATGGGGAAACTGAGTCCAAAAGGCTGCCCGCTTTTGGGCAGAACGTTAAGATACCAAATCACAAATGAACCCTCAGAATCTTTATTTGCTCAGCAACAATGCTCTAAACAGCTCTTCGCTGGGTCCCAAATAGTCGTGGCCTCTTGAAAATGAGAGAAGCCCTATCCAGCTGGGAATACTTGTGCCCTTTGGAGGGCGGTGGGGGCGAAGGGAGAAAGGCAGAGGAAATTAGGCTTCTGAAGCTGAAGTCAGCCTGGGAGAAGCCACTCTTCCAGAGGCTGCAGCCCGGAGCCCAGCTCTGATCTTGTATTATTTATCGCGTTCCCTAAGCTATTCATCAATCCATTATTTATTCATTCCAACATTAAGGTAATTAAATATGAGCTCACCGGGAAAGGGCAAGTCTGCAAGGGACAGGGACAGGGGTACGGAGGGAGAAGAGAGGAATTATAAGGTCTGGAGTCATTGATTTGTGCAGAGATGTGCACGGCTGCCCTTAGATGACACTGGAGAGGGGGCTCACGTTGCAGGGTCCTGACGCGCTCACCCACTCACACCCCCCGCCTCTGGGCAGCGCGTCTCCCTCCTCCTCCCTCTTACCCCGCTTCCCACCTCTCAGGGTCCTTCTCCTCCCACCACTCCCTATCCCGGGCTCCACTGCCGCGCCCTCCCCGCTCTGGGCGGCGCGGCCTGGCTGCCTGGCCCGGCGGCGCGCGGGCTGGCCAGCCCCGGATAGGCGCCGCCCGCAGCCAATCAGCGCGCCGGGGACGCTGCGCGCTTTAAGGCCGCTGCAGAGAGAACAGAAACCAAGTTCCCCGGCAACGAGCAGCATCAACCCGGCGGGAGGCCGGAGCCAGAGAGGCCCAAAAGGCTGCGGAGTGAGCCGACTGCTCGGTGTCCAGCGCGCCCCCTCCTCCTCCTTCCTCAGCCGCCCAGCCCTAAATTTCGACCAGCTTTTTCGTCTACGGAAATCCTAGAGGAGTTAGCACGGTGCCCCCGCGGCTGCCGCCCCTGCTTTTTCCGCGCTGCTCCCTGCCGCGTGCGCCCGGGCAGTGCACCTCGGCAGGCCCCAGCCATGTCGATGCTGCCGTCGTTCGGCTTCACGCAGGAGCAAGTGGCATGCGTGTGCGAAGTTCTGCAGCAAGGCGGGAACCTGGAGCGTCTGGGCAGGTTCCTGTGGTCGCTCCCCGCCTGCGACCACCTGCACAAGAACGAAAGCGTGCTCAAGGCCAAGGCCGTGGTTGCCTTCCACCGCGGGAACTTCCGCGAGCTCTACAAGATCCTGGAGAGCCACCAGTTCTCGCCTCACAACCATCCCAAGCTCCAGCAACTGTGGCTGAAGGCGCACTACGTGGAGGCTGAGAAGCTGCGCGGCCGGCCCCTGGGCGCGGTGGGCAAATATCGGGTGCGCCGAAAATTCCCGCTGCCGCGCACCATCTGGGACGGCGAGGAGACCAGCTACTGCTTCAAGGAGAAGTCGCGGGGCGTGCTGCGGGAGTGGTACGCGCACAACCCGTACCCCTCGCCTCGTGAGAAGCGGGAGCTGGCCGAGGCCACTGGGCTCACCACCACCCAGGTCAGCAACTGGTTTAAGAACCGGAGGCAAAGAGACCGGGCCGCCGAGGCCAAGGAAAGGTACGCGGCGTGCTTCCCGCAGCTCGGGCGACCCCGGGAAGCCTCCCTTTCCCCTCCGCCCCTTCTCGCCCCAGCTGGCACCCGCCACCGCGTCCTCCCGGCCGGCTGGAGCCCGTCCGCGGGGCGGCGCCCAGGCCTTCGCGGTACTGCAGCGAAAGTTCATGAACTCCGAGATCGCTTGCTAGGGATGGGGAGTCATTTCATTTGAGCGCCCGCGCGTGGGTTTCTTGGGGTGTGTCAGGAAATATTGGCGCTCGGTTTGTTTTTCATGCCTCCCTGGTTGGCTGGGGCGACGAGTGGGGGTGGGGGGTGCAGAGTGAGTTTTGGGATCCAGTACAAGGGAAGTGTTGATTGGTGTCTCGAGGAAGGGGGTTCGGTGGGGGCTGAGGGTAGCGAACCTCTCTCCTCTTGCTCCCCAGAGGGGTGGAGCTGGCCTGAGACATCTGCTCTGCCCCACTCCCGCCGCGTTCCTTGCTCGCTCTCTCCTGGTAGGCTTTTGGGCGAGAGGTCGCCGCTTCATTCCGCATTAACTGTATAAAGGGAGGAGTCTTGAAAAGAATTCCACAGAAAAGAGGGCTTTGGAAGAGTTGGCGCTGCATTATCTGGCGCCGCAAGCCCAGAAAGGATTGCTCCTCTCGGGGCTGCCTCGCGCGTGTCCCGGTGCCTCGGCGGGTGCATCTGGCGGTCGGCGCCGCCGCCCCGCGTGAGGAAGGGGTCTCCAGTCGGAGACTTCTCTCTGGAGCTCAGAAGGCAATCTTATTTTAACCTGTCTCTGCCTCCGCCCTCCTCGCGCGAACACCCCCTGTCCACCTGGCCCGGCTCCATCCGTTTGCTGTGGAGTTTCCGAGGGAGATTCGGAAGAGCGCGGGGAGGCGGCGGCGGCGGCGGCGAGGGCGCTCCGGGAAGCCGAGGAGTTTGGGGAAAACCTGAGCGCCCGGGAGGTCTGGGTTTCCTTTGTTCGCTTCCGAGCCTGGGGGCAGCAGATGTCGCCTCCGTGTTCCCCTCTGGAGCCTGGATCCTCTCGGCTGCAGTGGGCGCGAGCCTGTGAGGGCAGGGGAGAGAGAGGGGGAGACCAGCAGGCGCTGGGGCCGCGGTGGATGGGCCGGCATGAAGGCGGAAGCGGCCAGGGCTTCGAAATGCTGCCGTTTACCGGCACCGAGCATCCGGACCGACGCCCGGGCACGCCGCGCCGGCTCGCGGGCTGTGCGGAGGCTCGAGGTCGCCTCTGCTGGGAAACAGTGCGCTGTTGTGGATGTCCGACAGGGGCTTGAGAGGGGGCTGTGAGCGACTCAGGACTGAGCGACTAACACGGGGACGGGGACAATAGGGTTCCAGTTAGACTTCAGTTACAAAACGGCCGTCCTATAAGCCAGGCCTGAGGGCCCACTCCCTGATGAAATCGGAGAGACTGGCTGCGCTCCCTGTGTTTACTCAGGTCACTGGGCCGCTCCGGACACCACTTCCCATGACCTGTCCTGTGCCTCTGAAACCACAACCTCCGGGCAGGGGCAGGGAAACTCGACGTTTAATTGTTTCCTCAGATGGGAACAGGACAATTGACTTGATTCACCCTAGACATCTGCGCGTGGGGCTCTGTTTGTCCTCTGATCATTTTCTTTATCACTCACAACCATTTGTTGGAAGACTTTCAAATTCAATTACTTCTAAATGTGGTGCTAGTTGAGAGGTATTTTAAAATAACTGCTTGAACAAAATTTTGAAAATAATTTTTGTTTCAAGTAAGTCCTACTGATCTGGCTTTCTAAAATCTGGAAGAGGAAAAGACCTGGCTCCCCACAAGCTCTGTCTGTAGTTTCCCATTTCTCCAGACTCCTCTGCCTCCTTACTTCCCCCAGGACCCTTGGGGATGGGTGGGAGGGCACAGCTCCTCCATTTGGGTATATGACTGATTGCACAATGGCCCTTTCCTCCTTCCAGCTCCCCTCCCTCCACTCACACTTTTTTTAACCTACTTTTTTTTTTTTAACCATATGGTGTTGTCCTCTATTTCTTAGGGAGAACACCGAAAACAATAACTCCTCCTCCAACAAGCAGAATCAACTCTCTCCTCTGGAAGGGGGCAAGCCGCTCATGTCCAGCTCAGAAGAAGAATTCTCACCTCCCCAAAGTCCAGACCAGAACTCGGTACTTCTGCTGCAGGGCAATATGGGCCACGCCAGGAGCTCAAACTATTCTCTCCCTGGCTTAACCACCTCGCAGCCCAGCCACGGCCTGCAAGCCCACCAGCATCAGCTCCAGGACTCCCTGCTGGGCCCCCTCACCTCCAGTCTGGTGGACTTGGGGTCTTAAGTGGGGAGGGACTGGGCCTTGAAGCAGTGACTAGGGACACCTGTAAATAGAAATCAGGAACATTTTTGCAGCTTGTTTCTGGGGTTCTCTGCGCATAAAGGAATGGTGGACTTTCACAAATATCTTTTTAAAACTCAAAACCAACAGCAGTCTCAAGCTTAGTCACCTTCTTCTCTCCGACTCTTGCATTTCCCATCCCAGTGCAGAGATCAGGGAAAAAAAAAAACCCAAACAAACAAAAGCACCCAGTCACCCAGTCTTGATTCTGGGCAATCCATGTGCCAGCTTCAGTAGTCTTTCTTTCTTTCTTTCTTTCTTTCTTTCTTTCTTTCTTTCTTCTTTTTCTTCAGTGAATGGGAATTACAAATCAACCGGATTTTAAATATTTCCTTTTAATTTATTTATGGAAAAGTCTTTTCGGGAAGAGGAAAAGGAATTGGAGAAAGAGAGAGAGAAGTCTAAATAGTGAAAATAAGAGCCTCCAGCCAGGAGGAACTGGTTGCATTCTTAAGGTGAATAGAAAAAAAATATGATCCTATAACTTTTTGATGGGGAAAATTAAGTTTACATTTTTCATTATTTAGTGTTAAACACTTTTATGTAGATTAAAATGAAAGAACAGTATTAGGGGGAAAAAAAAAAACAAGTGCCTAAATGTCTTAATGCTCTCTGTATAAGGCAGTTAGAAATAGCAGTGACCATTAGTAATACAACTATTTTTGTCAAATTTAGTGGGGTTTTGGTTGTTGTTTGTTTTCTTGGGTTTTTTTAATGGCAAACTTTAAAAATGTACCAATGTGAAAAAAACACTTTCCTGAATGCCATTACTTCTCGTGCCCTTGAAGCTTTCATATCTGTAGCGTACTCCTGTTAAGGGTTTCTCTTGTTCCTAGTTTCTAGCCTGCAAAAATATACAACAAATCTGACAACCTGGTATTTGTTACTAAAACAGCATGTGTTTTCAGGTTTCTTTTCTATTGTACCTAAACCAGTCTAAATTAAAACTTAGTAGAACACCAGGAGTACGGTTCTGTTTCTGAAAGGTGAGTTGTGTATTGCTGTCATTGGGCCCTTTTTATTTTATTTTATTTTTTTGAAGTTTTCTTGCTTTCTTAATGGTGGTTGTGAATTGCAGGGTACTTTGAAGGCCACTACCTGAACCAAGAGCGGTGACTGAGTTGATTCTGTGACAGAAAAAGAGTGAAGTTAGCTTTGGGGTATTTATTTATTTTTTTATTAGATATGCAGTTTTGTTTACCACTAGCTCTTCTCCACAGCGTTCATATGTTAACTCAGCTCTTTTGTATTAACGAGTTTATGACAAGACTGTGAAAGTAAAATAATTTATCTGCTTGGAAAGAAAAGGGGGGCACTCGAACAAGGATAACAACATTGTGAATTAATCTGTATAAATAGAATGCAGACCAGTAGGACAGGAGCTTTTTGCACTGCTGCCGGATAGTGTCCAGGAAAATCCCAGTAATCATGTAGGCTCCATATTATTTTTGCCTGGGGCAAAAATGATGTATCTTTGTATTTAGCTTTTAAAATTAGTGAAACAAATGGCATTATTTATTAAAATTCTACTCAGGATAACAGGATTGGCTTGCTTGTGCTTTGTAAAAATATTGGTCCCCAGAGAGAGTCTATTTATTTTCTGACATGACAGTTTCATAATTTTGATTTTCCCCCCATCTGTATCACTATTAATATATTCATTTCTTTATTACTCTTTCCTGTCCTGATCCAGGAGAGTGAGGTGTGTGTATGGGGTGGGGAGTGGAATTTTGGCCTTCTTATTATGAGGGTTTTTTTTTTTTTTAATGTCAAATAGCTTTGACTGAGTTCAAAGGAGAAAGGATCACTGTACTTAACTGTAGTCACTTTTACTTATGAAGTCATTTTTCCCCCCTCAGTGATGGACAGATGTGCACACAGCCGCTGGGAGACCATCATTTGAATTGGGAGCTCAGGGTCCCAATCTCCCTTGTTAGTGTTTTGGATCATTAAGTTGGTGTTTATTTAAGTCACTAGGGTGTTTATTCTCCATGTCTTGGGCCACGGAGAAATGCCACCCTCTGCAGGAGGGGCTCTCACAGGGGATCTCTGCACATTCTTCACATTCACTCCCAAAAACAAACACCCTGCACAAAGATAGCTTTCAATGACCCTGACAGGCTTCAAAGGACACCGCGGAAATCTCCCTGGAAAATAAGGAAGGGCCAATTACTTTAATTTCTTACATGCCCTCTCTTCCTACTCCGATGACTACCCCCCACTCTTCCAGCTCTGCTTGGTATAATTTTAGACTCGTGGAAGATCTGTCTCCCTGGGCGCCCCGGCCCACTTCCTGCTCCCTTGGTTGGTGAATCTTGGAAAGAAATGTCTGCAGATCGGTCAAGGAGCAGAGCGGGCCAGTCCCGTAAAAACCCCTGTGATTACTGCTTGTAAACTCGTTAAAAGGACAATTTTCTGTCACAGTCATAAACTCTTTGTAAAATCCCTGGCACTCGATTCAGAGTGTGCATATTCCAGATGTGTTTAATAAGAAATTGCACAATATGCCGTCCTCCGCCATCGCTGGCTCAGTCTGGCTAAACTAGGGACAAGCAGGAGGAGGTGAGAAAGCTGGATATTGCTGTGAGTTTTCTTGGCAATCATTTTAGAGCGATCATTGGGGGAACTAACCACATTTTTTTTCCTTGAGGAAATCTTCGAGGACCGGCTGTTAAGGAACCTCCAATTTATCTTCTCGGCGTCTCAGTTTAACTGAATCAAAAGCCACTTTTCGTTTCTCCTCTGCAGGTTTCTTAATGATAGCCAAAAGTAATGAACAACGGCTTATAAGTAGTGTTTTTAGGACGAAACCTTACAGCCTTTTGCCAAGTAAAATTTAAAAAATATGGCAATTTTTCCCCCTGACGTTTTAAATCTGAACGCACAATTTTTCGGATCCCAGCTGCCAGCTCGCCTGGACCCCTTGGCTGAGAACGAAGCTTCCTAAATATTCGGAGGCAAAGGGACTTGGCCGGCGGTTAGCCCTCAAAGCCCCACGAGCTGCAGGCAAGGAGACTGGCGCCGCCGCGGCCGGGCGCTGCGGGTCTTGAACCAATTCGCCAGGCAAGGACAGCTTGGTCTTGACCCCGAGCTGAAGTGGAAACTTCCAGGAAGAGGCATTGGCATTGGCGTTTATGGGCGAAGTCTGTTTGCTGAGCGGTAACCCTCGTTAACGCCTCTCTCCCCCGCACCTTGAGGGCCAGCACCTGGCACTGAACCGACGCAGAGCCGCCCTTCCTCTGCTTCGCCGCCGCCGCGACTCCCGCAGCGGCTGCGGCCGAAGGGGGCTTCACTCCTACCGCCTTCCCCGCCTGGAGGCCTTTGGTAAAGTCTGCAGGCAGAACTCCAGGTCCTGGCAATCCCGAGACATCCATGCCGCGCGACTCGGGCTACAGAAAACCGGGGGAGCCCCTCCCGCCACCCGCAGACTCCAGACGCAGTCCTTGCCGCTCTGCGGTCCCGAAGCGCGGCGAGTCCGGGTGCAGCTGCTCTCTCCTTCCAGCCTTGGCGGGGCCTCTTCTCCACCAGTTCACAGAGAATCGCGCGCGGGTCCCGCATCCCAGCTCAGCTCCAGGCTGGTCGGGCCCGCGGACACCTTGAGAACAGAGGCCTCGAAGGGCAAGACAAAGAGGCGGGAGCCTGAGCTTCGCTGGGCAAGGAGCAGCCCTCGTCTTGTGTACCCCGGAGCCACCTCCCCGGCCCAAGTCCGGGTCTCCCGCTTGGAGTCGTGGAGCAGAGCTAAATTCTGGGCGAGGCACGTAGGTGGCCCCGGACGCACGACTGAGGGCTTGGAGCAGGCCGGGCGGCGGCGGGATGAAGGCGCCCTGGCCCCTTGCTGAACCGGGCCGAGCCGCAGGTGTGAACGTTCTCTGGTGCTCCGACACCGCGCTTTGGGTCCAGGGCCTGCCTCTGGCCTCAGAGCCTAGTCGGGAGGCGGCCTAGGCCCCGCCGCCTGTTCCTTACTGCCTTTCCTGCTTCAGATAGGTCCCGTCTCCTTCGCTTCCTGAGGCCTCGGCCTCGGCTTTGGGATCTTTTCACCCGCGCGGTTGGCGGAGGAGTGCCAGCCAGGTGTCTCCGGCCTGTCGCTGGAACGGCGACTGGCGAGGAGAGCGCACCTGGTTTCTAGAGACTCGGGCCGGCCGGGCCGGCAGCTCCTCCTGTTCGGCGGGACCTGGTCGGACGTTTTTCCCTTGGCGGGTGATCCTGGGCCGGGCAGCAGCCTCTTCCCCACGCACGGCCCGGGGCCCCAGTAGGGAAGGCACCAGCTGAGGCCTGCGGTGCGCTTCGGGCCGGGCTGCCGCCACGAGCGTTCTGCCCTGCTCTGGTAGGGTAGGTGGCGCTGACAGGGACGCGGGGTGAGGGGAGGGCAGGGTTAAGGTGAGGAGAGTCGCTGGTGGCCCACGTGCTCTCTCTGAGCTATTTCTCCTTTTTCTGAGCTTTTCCCAGGGCGGGAACGCTAAAAACTCTCCCAAACTACCTCCTCCAGCTGCCGGAAGCCAGCGGAACCAATGCCTGTGCCCATTTCGCCCCCGAAGGGCAATTCGCACTGAAGCTGCCCGAGGGCTCAGTCCCTTAGCCAGCAGGTATGCTCTGCGACCTTAGGTGGGGACTTCTGAGCCCCTCAAGATCATAGTGAACCCCCCCCCCCAGTCTGATTGACTCCAGTAGCTCCACCTGAAGATTCTCGGAAGAGATGGATGAGCCAGCCAGGAACAAAAAGAGTCAAAATTTTGGGCGAATTGTTGGCTTACCGTCCACCCAGAAAAAGCGCTGCCCTGGGAAGGCCGCGTTTTTTCTAGTGTTTTAAGCCGAGTATATACACACACAATTTCGTTCCAGCTGATGAAATTGGAAACCTGTTCTCCCACTGAGGATGACAATCAGTGTTTTAGACGCTGTGGTCCTTTCAGACAGCGAAAAACAACACTACAGTAGCGTTTAAAAACAAAGAGAAAGAGACTGCTTGAGGCGCGTGGACCCCGGGCTCTCCAGTAAGAGTTTCAGCTTCTCTCCTTTTAATTTGTTAATGGACATCTGAGACCCGGTTCTCAGCAGGTAGAGCACAACCAACCAGAAGTTGCTCCCCTCTTTTTCTTTGCTACATGGAAGTCTTTTTTTCTCCCTCTCCTTTTGGGAAAGTCCTCATTTATTGTTTTCCTTTGCCATAACGTTAAAATACTCTTAAAATCCCATTTCTCCCCCTGGGTCCAACAGGAAAATGTAGAAAGAAAAACAAAGCCAAAAAACTGAAAACCAAACCTCAAACAATCTTATCTTTCTGAGAAAAAAAGGTTAACTTCAGATTTAACACATGCTTAAGTTTACCTGAAGTGGCTACCCAATCGTAATTGAAATACTACTAGGTGATATTGGCTGCTCTCCTTTCTTCACTGCCATTAGTGGTTGTCATTAGGTTGTCATTAAAAGGACAGGTCAATAGAAAGATTCTGGCCCTTTACTCTAGCAAGGAGGCATGGAAATGCATACTAGCTCCCTCCATCTGGTCCCCTGTTCTTCCTACTCTAACTTACAGATAAATCTTTTATAGGCTGACATAGGTGGACCCAAATAGAAGCACTCAGGAGTTAACACAAGACAATTTATTTTAATTTGCTATATAATTTATTTTAATTTAGGATTTAAAATTGATTATGGCTTTTAAAATATCATGGTTTGTTTATAATAGATACATGCGTTTATGGGGGAGTGGTGGTTCAGGACATGAGCTGATATGCATGTGGGATCTTAAAGGAAAGAACAGCCCTAGACTACATATTTTTACTAAACATAGGGCATTAAACTGTTTTAGGATTCTTAAAGAACATTGAAACCTTCTTTAACATTTCACAGAGCTGGTCAGTCAGCATCCCTGATACAAAATCTGCAGGTTCTTGTCAGCAAGCCTGCAAAACCAACTTTCTCGATGTTCTTTTTACTTTATGTTAAATGTTTTTTGTTTCGTTTTGTTTTTTTACAAACCCAACTACTCTCTCTTTTGCTCCCCTACCCCAGGCATGACTTGAGCTACTTTGCGACACTTCAATTCTAATTTGAGTTGCCACTTATCCAAATAATCTAAATACCAGGAAAAGGCAATGGGACTGTGAAAAAAAAAATAACAAAACAAACCATACCCACATAGCTGTGACATCTTTAGTTAGCCCTCACACAGATATTATATTTAAACTGGAAGTATCAGTATGCAGTAATGCTCCCTTAACTTTTGCAGCTTGTGTGTGTTGTGGGGGTGGGGGGTAGTGGTGGGGACAGATGTGGTTGGTGGAGGGGAGCAAAAACTTACAGTGCTTGTACAGAAAATGCCCGTTTTTGAGGGGGAGGTGACATAGTCTGCCATACCTTGCTAAAGGCAACTTTACCTCTAAGTCAAGGGGGTAGTTACATGGAAGAAGCGCTAGCTCTGTATTTATCTAGAATGCCATGAATGTGAAAGTAGGTAACAAGCTAAAAAATTAAGCCAGATAGAAAGTCAATGTGCCTTAGTATCTATGAAATGAAAAGAATATTTAAACAATTGAAGCCTTGTCTGTCTGCAGATATGTGGTGAATATTTTCTATGCGTTGCTGATGCTATATAAACATAACATGCTTCCTCCTAAAGTCAAGTTCTTGATTTTAATTGAAGAATAATATTGCTCAGGGCTCTACCTCTGAGTACAAATAGCTAATCTAAGAAAATCAGTTCTGGGAATCTGGAACCAATGGTTGATTTCAAAATAAACATACAGAATCTTCATAAAGAAAGCCAGAAGGATTATTTTTACATACAATATATCTCCTGATTTCTCACACAAAAAAATCTTTTATGGAAAAACTAAAAGGCTGAATGACAATGCAGTCCCCTTACCATACTTCTGTTTTAAAAAATCAGTCTGTTTTAAGGCTCCAAAGCTGTCCTTGTTAACTTTTCCAACATTAATGTATCTTAGAAGCAAATCTGTATGTATTTCCTCTTTCCTTCTAGTTAAATTTTTTTTCCAGGGAGGGAAAGAGATATAGGACAAAGAAAAGTAGAACAAAATAGAAAATAAAGGTATAATTTAAAATTTGTATTTGAATATTTAATAAGTAGCAGTTAAACAGTACCCACACAACGAAGAACACTAGCATCCTAACTTTCTGTTTTTGAGCAACTAAGGCAAGAAGTAATTTTTAAAAAATTACTTCTGAATTAAGTTAGGAATAAAATAAATGGGGGAAATTTTGAAATAATTTGGATTTTCTGGGGTGCCTGGGTGGCTCAGTTGGTTAAGCAGCTGCCTTCGGCTTGTGTAGTGATCCCAGGGTCCTGGGATCAAGCCCCACAAGAGGCTCCCTGCTCAGTGGGGAGTCTCCTTTCCCTTTCCTCCCTCCCCCTGCTTGTGCTCTCTCTCTCAAATAAATAAAAAAATCTTAAAAAAAAAAAGGAAAAAAGAACTAATTTGGATTTTCTAATACAGAGCCCAACATGGATGCTCAACAAGGTTGACTGACGGAAGAGTCTGGGGGAGGGAAAACACCCATCTACAGACATTTCTTAGTAACTTGTGATAGGTAAAGGTTTTCTTGTAAATAGGATTAAGCCCAACTGCACTGACACCAGGAAGGAAGGAGATGAATCTGCCTAAGTTCAGAGACCACACCTGGGGCTCCTTTCAGTAGGTAGAACCAGGAGACAGGAATATGCCCCATTCTCTCCTGGTTCCTTCATGTTCCAAGTCCCACTAAGATGGGAACCCCGCAAACTAAGAAATTGCCAAGTTAAGCAGAGGTAAAGATGTTCCCTCCAATTCTCATTTGGGTCATTTGATGTGAATGTGTGTTGGGTTTTCTGAAAATTTATTTTTAGTTCCCCTGGGGGACAAGAAAGAGTTAATTTGTTTTCTGACAGGTTTCACACTGTGGGCAGGTCTGCCAAAAAGGAGAGGAAACAGAGAACAGCCCTATGATTAATTCTACCTGTTTTTCCCATGAGCGATCACCTGCTCCAGGGGTCATGAATAGCAGGTAGCACTCCCTCTCCAGGGCTCTGAGAGCTTCGTTTGTTTGGTGACAGCTGAGTGACAAGGCCTGAAACCCGAGCCCATCGCCCGGCCTGATGGGGGGATAAAAACCCTGGATGTTCCCTCAAACATTTCAGGAAATGAAAGTTGTAACGCGATCCCTCCTGCGCCCACATCTCCCCCAGCAAACACAAAAGCTCAAAGGAGCCTTCTCGGATTGAATTCGGCCTAGAGTTGATGGAGGGAAAGCGGAGCCCGGCGCGAGGTTGGGGGAGGAGAGAGGAGAGAGGAGAGGGTTGGGGCGGCGGCTGGCAGACTTTCTGAGCTGGGGAAGGAGAGCAGAGTCGGGAGAGACCTGGGCGCAAGGGGCCCGGGCGCCTCTCGGGGACGACTTCCACGCCGCGTCCCAAGCGCCCTGTGCCTCCAGATCGCGTGGGCCGCCGCTGCCGCCGCGGTCACATCTGTCTTTAGGGTCAACTCTGAGTGAGAAGAGAAACTCGCGGCCTCAGGCCCAGCACAGACCCCTGCCTTGTAGCGCGGCCTCTGCATCGGGGCCTAGAGCCTCCCGCTGGCGGCAGCGCAGGCCCTGCCCAACCTTTGGGCCCAGGCTTGCCTGGGCGAACACTCTGGCACCCCGCGTCAGCTCTTGGGCAGAGGTGTCCCTTCTGACCGCACCCGGGGCCCGGACAGGGTGAGCTGCCGGGATCCTGAGGCCGGGCAGCGACAGGGCGCGGGCTTCACTCAGCGCCCTCGCGCTCGGCCGCCCCCATCAGTCAGCAGCATCCATCTGCCTCCCGGCCTCACCCGCACTGGCAGTGGAAGCTTCCCGGCCTCGGCTGGGAGATGGTGTAGGGTGGGGGTAATGAGAGAAAAGGGAGCGGAGAAGTTGACGCTCAGATTCCCACGCGGCCAGCCATCCTTGGGTCGTACTCTCCTACCAACCACAGCGCCCCGTGCCCGCGCAACCTCACGGTTGGTAGAAGGTAGTAAAACCAAGGCCCCTAAAGAGGCATTTTTCTCCTTAACCTAGACAGCTGCGTATGCTTATTCTCTTACAGAATTTTCTTTTCTCTATGAGTTCAGACAGCATTATCAGTCCCCATCTCTCTCCCCAACCTTCATGGAGTCTAGGCAGGTGGTTTTGTTTTTGTTTTTTAAAGTAGAAAAACATTACAGAGAGAATTGAAGTGGGAATCAGAATGATGCATTGTCACTGATCCATCCCTGAGACACACTTGCAAACTGTGTGACTGCACCAGTTACCTAACTTCTCTGATCCTCAACAGGGAAAATAAGAACTATGATCCTTACCCTGCAGGGGTGCTGTGAAGCTTAAATGAGCAGAAGTATTAAATGTGAAGTGCTTGGCACAATAGACATTTAATGAATAGTAGCTATAATTATAACATGCTTGTAGCCTCCTTAGACTTGCACAAAGCCGCCTGGGAAAATTCCCATGATGCTAGCCTTTCTGGTGAGGGAAGATTATGGCCATTTCCTCCTTTTGCCTGAAACACTGAAAGAGGCACAAGTTACTGTAATAGAGACCTAAGGTCTGATTAGCTTTTGGGGGTAGTCAAAATTGAAACCTATTTCTTGAAGCTCTGAGTCTAGAATCTTCCATTTTAACTCCAGTAATTTAATTCTGGAATGGTATTTATATCTACAATGCTTGGATTTTGTCATGTCTATTCTTCATGATTTGAACACTTATGTAAATGCCATCATATATGGAAGAATTCCATTGATGAAAAATAAAACCCACTTAAATGTGCCTGAAAATGACAAATTACTTAGAAGGGAACTAAAGCATTCAGCTGAGTAGAGAATTTAAGGCCCCACCTAAATGTGTCAACATAAGTGTAGAGTAAGAAACTACTTTGAAGATTTAATGCTTTGCTGATGTTAACACAGTGCTGGATATAATAGCACCTGATAAATATTTTTTGAGTAAATGAATGGGCTGCTGAAATGACAGAGAGTCTTTAGATAGAACACAATTCCCAGAGTTGGAATTGTGCAGGACCCTCTTGGGTACATTTCTTCTCTTGTGACACTCTCTAATAATCACCAGGGATAAATAGCTCATTTTGACATATTGCACATCCTTCTCTGATTTCAAGGACTTTCTCATTCAGGTATTATTGAAAGCAAAGTGCATAGCTAAAATTTGCATGGGTAAAAGAGAGAGAGAGAGAGAGAAATTTCTTCTGGGATTATGTTGAGATTTACTTTTGCTGATAGACGGAACAAGTCCAGCAAAAATAAAAATAAAGCCCAGAGATTAGGTGAAGCATACACGTGGTAGATGTCTTTAAGGATGGATCCTCACATACCGAAATCCCTTCACAATGATTTCATTGTCGTTATTGGAAAAAGCATTTTGTATTCAATTTTTTAACACTACTTTTTCCTCCAGCATTTTCATTTTTTTCAAGTATCCTGGCCAACTAAAAACTGTACATATTTAAGTTTTTAGTTTAGGGAAGTTGATCTATTTATAGTCAATTACTATACCCACTCAGGAAGAGTTCAACAATTTTGTTTGTTTGTTTAGTAAACCCTATATTACACTCATAATCCCACGAGGTAGACGTGGAGGGAGTAGATGACTGTTTGGTAATTTACCAAAATGTCTGTTATATACATGTCTTCTACCTTATGCCTGCAGAATTGCACTTGTCCACAAAAATGCTTATTTTTGGCAAATACATGTTCTAACATAACTTTTATTTGCAAAGTAAAGATTTGGATGTAAGCAGTACACAGACAGAAATGAATAGAAAAAGTGAGAGTTCAGGCCCATGATTTTAAAGAATGTGTCCCATAATCAGAAAACATTTGGTAGGGGGCGCCTGGGTGGCGCAGTCGTTAAGCGTCTGCCTTCGGCTCAGGGCGTGATCCCAGCGTTCTGGGATCGAGCCCCACATCAGGCTTCTCCACTAGGAGCCTGCTTCTTCCTCTCCCACTCGCCCTGCTTGTGTTCCCTCTCTCGCTGGCTGTCTCTCTCTGTCAAATTAATAAATAAAATCTTTAAAAAAAAAAAAAAAGAAAACATTTGGTAGGAACTATATATTGGTGCTAGATCATTTGCTTATTATGAAATGATTTGCATAGGGCCAGGGCCAGGAGTTCTCAGAATTACGCTTTCTGTCACTACTTTTAACATGATTGAAAGAAAGAAATATGTAGGGTTTTTTCTTTCTAAATTGTTTCAGCATCTACATGTTTAGAAACAAAAATATGTCCATGTGCTCACTCAAAAAATAAAGAGAAATAAGTAAGAGCATTTTATGCTGAGGAATAAGTTAATTTAAATTAGATTAAACTTCGCAGAGGGTGCTTCAAGGAGGTTTGGGTAGATTCCAAGCTTTAGCATATCGTTCAAGAAATGAAAGGCCTCAGGGCATTCCAAAAGGCATGTCGGCTCTCAATCAGCTTTAGTTCATTTCAAATAAAGAAATATATGACTGAACTTGAAGGCTGGATAAAGAGGGGAGTCTTATTTCTGCTTTACAGATGTGTCATAGTGGAATAAAGTAAGTGTGGAAATCCAGGCCCCTAGATTTTAGAATTTCTCTAAAGGATTGATATATATATATATGTGCTGAGGCAGTACTTCCTGTTCAACCACTTAACCTCCACGAAGCTGGAAGACTTATTTGTCAATATGCTCAGAAGTATAGTTAACTTTCTTTCCACTGGAAATTATTTCTAGCTAAAATGAATTAGCCTGCATGGCGTACTCAGAAGATAACATGCTGGATGTTTTCAACTATATTTCATGGTGCATGCCATTTTATTTATTTTTATTTTTTATTTTTTTAAAAATTTATTTATTTATTTATTTGACAGAGATAGAGACAGCCAGAGAGAGAGGGAACACAAGCAGGGGGAGTGGGAGAGGAAGAAGCAGGCTCATAGCGGAGGAGCCTGATGTGGGGCTCAATCCCATAACGCCAGGATCACGCCCTGAGCCGAAGGCAGACGCTTAACCGCTGTGCCACCCAGGCGCCCCGATGCATACCATTTTATGATTTTAATTATAGGTCAATTTAAAATACCTGACTGGTCCTTTAACTGTTGAAAGCATTATTTTTCCTTTTGATTAAGGTCAAAAACAATGGAAAAATAAGTAAATCTCTTGTAAAATTTGAAGATTTCAGCATTAGTTAGCTGAGCTAAACAAGGAATGAAATGAAATACAAATACTTTATTTTTCAAAGTTTAAGTTTTTAGCATTATATGATGGTAAATTTACTGTAAAAACATGCATATGACAAATGTTATAATTTGTGATCATCTTCCCTTTTTAAAAACCAAATCATGCATGACTTTGGACTTATAAAGTCTTGAATTTGAACGATTACCTAAAATAGATGGATAAAGTATAGTAAAACAAAAGTACCAAAATTTTGTGAGGATACGAACAATCTCACCAACAAGACTCAAGGTTGATTCTAATCTCCCATTACACTTCTTATGAACAGCACAAATGATTTTTTAAAAAAAGATTTTATTTATTTATTTGACAGCGATAGAGACAGCCAGCGAGAGAGGGAACACAAGCAGGGGGAGTGGGAGAGGAAGAAGCAGGCTCATAGCGGAGGAGCCTGATGTGGGGCTCGATCCCATAACGCCGGGATCATGCCCTGAGCCAAAGGCAGACGCTTAACGGACCCAGCACAAATGATTAAGAAAGACTTATTTTCTTTGCCGGTACTCTCAGCCATACTTCCCTTGAGAAGTATACCAACGGAAGTATGGTAATGAGGATTAGGAGAGTCAAATACTTGTAGCCATTGAGGGTACCGTGGATTGTATTACCTGTAGGAGTGGAGGCAAAATACCCATAAAATAGCCATTCAGATTCAGTTTGTCTCAAGGTTTGTTGTGAAATTCAGTGTTTTTTGGTACAGTTGTATTTGTTGTGAAATTCAGTGTTTTTTGGTACAGTTGTATTTGTTGTGAAATTCAGTGTTTTTTGGTACAGTTGTATACCCAGTGGCTCTCAAGAATTAAACAAAGTTGGAGTGGGCCAACCCTGTGCAAAAGGACAGGTGGTACCAGAGGATTTGGGGTTTGTGACTTCCCATGGGAAATTCTTCTAAATAGTGGGTAAAGAGGTAGAAGATCCAGAGCCTAATCTATAGCTCCTTGTCAGTTCACAGGCCAGTCTATATCGTGAAGACTAATTTGATGCAGATTATTATTTGTAATTCCAGCATTGGCCTTCTTTGACTAAACATACCAACTGGTTAAAAGTTGAAATTCTATCTTTCATCCATTAAGAGAAGGGAGTTCTAACATGCCATATTTCTTAGCTGAGAAAGAAAACCTCAAGTCCTGACCACATAATTCGCCTTAATATTCTTTAGTTCTCTTGGAAATGGTATCAACAATCCTGGTATCCTGGCTGAAATTCAAGTTTAAGACCTCCCCATGCTC
The DNA here is from genome assembly GCF_017311325.1 of Ursus maritimus. Lineage (NCBI taxonomy): Eukaryota > Metazoa > Chordata > Mammalia > Carnivora > Ursidae > Ursus > Ursus maritimus. The sequence goes on from NW_024425008.1 coordinate 37,568,745, forward strand.
GTTTATGTTCCAGCCATAACTGGAAGTGGTATTTATTCTTTACTTCCTGTTCTAGACTTCAGTGTGGGTTTTTTTGGGGTTTTTTTTTTGTTTTTTTTTGTTTTTTTGTGGATGGCTGTTAAGCTGATGGCTGAGGAAGCTTTGAAGACATTCTATTTAGGCATATTTTAATTGATTTAACCTCTTAAGACTGAACAAATAATTAAAATAACTACAAATTCTTTTTATGGGAGAAAAATACAAAAACTTCCAAATGTTTGGTAAATTATTGAGACTATGATATTAATGGCTACATGCACATATGTATATCTATATGTGCTACCAGGCTAGTAAATTTTTTTGGTAAGGAAAATATCAGTCATCGGATTTTATAGAAATCAATGGATCATTAGGATGAATGAAGTACCATCTCAGATAAAGTACATCCATGTCTCAACTCAGTGTCAAAAAAGGTCTTACGTTTAATCAGCTATTTAGAGAAAATAAACAACACCAGCTGTGAATTTCTAGTGGTAACGCATGGGAAGTGAGAGATCACAGCAACTTTTTTATTTTCTCAGCAATTCGACTTATGTAGTTATCTCTTAAAACTTGTATCCTTTTCATTATCTCTTCCTTTTGCACACATCTTCATAAACATTCCAGCCAGGTAGATTTGATGCACTTGCCTTTACAAATGGAAATAAGCACTATCTTTATTGAATGATTGATTCGTTCATCAACAGTGGGTAGTTAATTAAGGCTGGTGGGAGAGGACATTGCAATTCATAATGAAGGTGGATTAAAAAGGATAAGAGGAAATATTTTCTCTTCTTTCATGATAAGGTTGTGCCTCTAATTAGCCAAAGATTTTAAAACGGAAAAAGGTAATGCTAGAAGGGATTAGATGATTGAGTGAACTTTTCTGGGCTTGTGCGGCTTGGTTGAGCCAATCGCTTTGCATATAGGAAGCAGACATGTCAGCACAGTGATCTCTGCTAAACGTCTGGCCCCTTTGCTTTCACCAGAAATGAATCCAAATATTTAGATATGCTCTCAGTGTTACAATTAAATTAGAAAATTTGCCTAGAATGAAATCTTAGAAAAAGTGAAATTTGTAGCCATGTATATACAAGAAATGATAATAAAAGTAAGGTTTAAAACAATAAACTTCTCACGAAATTTCTTAACTCAGTACTGTCTTTGTTTATGATGGATGCTTGGTAAAGGGGTGAAGGGATGTCGCTTTAGCTCTTATAGGAAAGATTTTCTACCTTGAGAATTTGAGCAGTAGTTAGAACACCACCATTGAGAAAGGTCTCTCTCCTGCTAGTAGTATGATTTAAAGTGGCTGTCTCAGAAAGAATCTGCCCACGGCCACTAGCTAATTCATAGAATTGAGGTCACATTTACTTAAAAGAGTTGACCAGTTAAATACAAAGAAAGCTTTTCTTTCTAACAATGAATGCAGAATTACGGTTAAAAATTGTTACTCATGAGCAATCCACAAAATGATTCTTGAGTCAAATGTGCGACTAACGGTGGGATTTGGCCTTGGACTCCAGATGCAACTGTATATAGGATAGCCTTATCTCCCTGCCCAATCTCTCCCGATGAGATTGTGGTGGTAGAAACCGAAAACTGTTCAGGTAGCTGAATGACTGCCCTTGAGAGAGCTTGTCCCTGAGAAATGGGAAGCATAATCACATAGAAAACATCATGGTAGTGTCACATATTTTATAACAAAAGTATAGACTGGTTTCACTGAGTTGCATATAACCTACATTAGCCCTCATGTTTGGAGGATAAACATTTTTATTCCAAAAAATTTAAAGAGAGGATCTTTGTCTTTAGATGTGACTCTAGATTTTTTTCTAGGAATGGTTTTCATTAAAAAAACCCCAAACAGGGGCATATGGGTGGCACAGCGGTTAAGCGTCTGCCTTCGGCTCAGGGTGTGATCCCGGTGTTATGGGATCGAGCCCCACATCAGGCTCCTCCGCTATGAGCCTGCTTCTCCCTCTCACACTCCCCCTGCTTGTGTTCCCTCCCTCTCTCGATGGCTGTCTCTGTCTCTGTCGAATAAATAAATAAAATCTTAAAAAAAAAAAAACCCCAAACAAAAGTGCTCCCAGGGAACCCCAGGAAGGTGTTAACCATAGTAAATATTCATAAAGTAACGAGAGAAAGATTTTTATCAAACTAGATTTGGTGAATTTATTGGTGTTTAACTGTGTATTAAACCAGGAAAATAAATCTAATGTAAACAGAGTAGCTCTAGGGAACAATTGTAGTTGTATGGGTTAGCAAGTATAAGCATGCGTATGAGCTACAGTTACACTTTTAAAACCAGATTCTTCCAAGTGCCTAAGATTATGTCTACATAAAATTAGCATCACAATTCTGTAACAAAACAAAACAAAAAACAAACAAAAAAACCCTTACAATAACTACCCCCAACCCAGTGAAACTGGCCATTTGGCAGGCTTGAAAGCAAAATACTTATTAAACTGAATGCTCCAATTTTATAAATAGTTTGTAATTTGAATTAGGCAGGCAGTTTCCTCACCCTCTTTCCCCCACCCCTCAGTAAGCCATAGGTCTGTTAAAGTACAATAAAGCTTGTACGCTACCAGAGTTCCATTTCTCTATTTTTATACTTTTATTTTTTTAAGAGATTTTATTTATTTGACACAGAGAGAGAGAGAGAGAGAGAGAGAGAGCACAAGCAGGGGAAACAGGAGAGGGAGAAGCAGTCTCTCTGCTGAGCAGGCAGCCCGATGAGGGCCTCCATCCCAGGACCCTGGGATCATGACCTGAGCTAAAGGCAAAGGCTTAACCAACTGAGCCACCCAGGGGCCCCTTATTTTTATCTTAAAAAACTTTTTTTTTTTTTAAAATAAACTCTAACCCCAAGTGGCGCTCTAACTCTGGACTGAGCCAGCCAGGTGCCCCCATATTTTTATACTTTTAAATTGCTTTCTATATTTTAAAGAGATATGCCAGCCCCCCAAAAGCCTTACTGTGCCCAGCATATTGGCAAAGTCAATTTATTGAGAGTGTAACTTGTATACAATACATAATTTCCTTTATTGCAATTGTCTAACCTATTGTTTGTCACCTTGTTAAGAGTTCAGAGTGGCCAGGAAAAAAATATAAGGTTCTAGATAACTCATGAGAACAGGCTGTTACTTACTGAATGATTGCTCCTTTTAACCTCTAGGTGTTTAAAGTTTTATGTCACCTTTGATGCCTACTCCAAACAACTCAATATTTATCCTTTAGAAAAGAATTCCTGGTATTATTTCTAGAAGCAGTAATTATGCTCTCAATAAACCCCTTTTAGTCTTATTCAGAAGAGGGTTAGAGAGCCTAGTATATTAGACATCAAAGGGTCTAGGACTGGGGCTAAAAATCCGGGTATATCTCATGGATTCTCAAATTGTCCTCCTTTCATATGGGATCAGCATGCAGTGATTTGAGGACTTTGTCTTGGACAACTTCAGAAGATGGCATGAGAATTCCTTTTTGTTTCTTCCTCCCCTTGACAAGAAAATCTTGACCCTAGTGATTAGAAAACAATCTAGACACATTGTTTTCTCTTCTGAGCGTTCAGTCCATGTCTCTAGAGTGCTCTCAGGTTGTCAGATGCTGTCCTGATATTAGAGGCTGCCTGTTCTTTGTTTAAGGTTCAGGTAAGATATTCATAATAAGACCTGGTCCACATGCAGGATCTGAGGACAGTCTCATCAGTCTGTGTTTTTCCAAAGTCTTGTTCTTGACTATTCCCCTGCCCCTACTTTCTACTGAATCTAATTTCCCTTTGTGTTCTTTCTTTCCTCCTTCATAATGCTAAGTTTTATAGCACGAATGGCATCCAAGGGAAGACAGGGAAAATGATGAACATCTCTCATATGAGAGGGTGTGTTTTATTTATTTTGGTATGACCAGTGCCCAGGTCAGTGCCAAGCACCTAGATGATGCTTAATAGATGCTTTTCAAGTGGATGAAAGAATAATGTTCAGGAATGTAAGGGACAATGAATGATAGGAACATTTCTATGTATAGCACAAGAGAGAACAGATAGGCTCTGCTGGGCAAGACTGAGGTGAGACTACAGGAAAAAACATGTGACTTCAAGGAGTATGAGACTTAAGAACATTTTATTTGGGAAAGCTGTAAGCGCCTATGTTGGGATCATTTAAAGAATGGAAGATGGTTATTTTTGGAAAGTGGTCTTATCCAGAGAGTCAAAGGTCCTAACCAATGTTTCTGTATTGGTGTTTCACAGGTGTGGACTGTAGACCACTTGCATCAAAATCCACTGGTGTGCTTCCTTGCATTTTAAACAAATACAGGAGTGATTCTTTCACAAACTTTGAGATTAATGGTTCCAATTAATCTCAAGAGCCCAGGCCATCATCATCTCTTAACTGGATTCCTACAATAGCCCTACATCTCCCCACAGCTATACTCCCTCTCCAGTATATTCTTCAAACAGGAGCAGCCAGAATGAGCTCGAATCATGTTACTTCTCTGCTTTAAGTCCTTCAATGACTCCATTACACTAAAATTAAGTCTAGGGGCACCTGGGTGGCTCAGTTGGCTAAGCATCTGCCTTCGGCCCACGTCATGATCTCAGGGTCCTGGGATCAAGCCCTGAGCCCCGAGCCCGATGTCAGGCTCCCTGCTCAGTGGGGAGTCTGTTTCTTCCTCTACCCCTCTCCACCATTTATGCTCTCTCTCTTGTTCTGTCTCACTCTCTCAAGTAAATAAATAAATAAAATCTTTAAAAAAATTAAGTCTGAATTTCTCACTGTGGCCTCGGAAGCCCTGCATGATCTTTTTTGTTAATCTCAGCTCATTTCACACTCCCCTTCAGTCACCATACTTCAGTCCTATGAACTTTTAGTGTCTCAAACAAGCCAAAGTCATTCACTCTTCAAAGACTTTGCAGACATTCTTTCCTCTAACCATTAGGATCGCCCCTCTTCTGCTTAATCCTTCCTGCCACTTGAGTGTTACCTTCTCTGAGAGTTCTTTTCTCTAAGTATGGCAGCAGAATTAAGGTACATATGGCTGCAAATGTCAGAAAACCACAACCCACACTGGCTAAAACAGTAGGGCAGGCTCCAGGCGGAACCCTCCAGGCAGTCTGCTCACAGCAGTCCTCCTGGGTAGACCATCTTCTCTGGGTCAGTGTCATCCATCCTGAGATTGGTTGCAAGATGGTTCCAGCATTTCTAGCCATCTCATCTAGGCACAGAGGCAAGCAGAGGGGCTAGGGCAACTTCCTGCTCTTTGAGCCCTTGGGAAGGAGGAAGCCTCTCCCTAACAGATTTTTCTTTGTCTCATTGGCCAAAATTGGGTTATATGCTAATTTATAAACCAATCACTGGTGGGGGGAAGTGGGATTATTGTGATTAACTTTGAGCAGAGGTTCTTTTTCTTTCTTTTTTTTTTTTTTTTAAAGATTTTATTTAGTTATTTGTCAGAGAGAGAAAGAGGGAGAAAGCACAAACAGGGGGAGCAGCAGGCAGAGGGAGAGGGAGAAGCAGGCTCCCCACTGAGCAAGGAGCCCAATGGGGGACTCCATCAAGACCTGAGCGGAAGGCAGACGCTTAACCAACGGAGCCATCCAAGCACCCCTTGACCGGGGGTTCTTATTCCATTCTGTACCAAGTAAACCTGGGTCAGTTTTGTGACACCCACAGACCCCTTCAAGTGTCTAGTATAAGTGATGTTTTGAGATATCTGTGATTTCTTTTTTTTAAAGATTTATTTATTTTGAAATATCTGCAAGAGCTGTTGAGTGGGGGGAGGGGCAGGGGGAACGAACTCCTGGCCTAATCACTTGAAGATTAAATGACATAGTAATTTATTTAAAGTGCTAAGCATAATACCTAGTACATGATAGATGTTGAAGAAATGATAGCTTAAAACACAGACATACACAGAAATCTTGGGAATACAAAACCCAAAATAATATAATTTAAATCGCTTCATTTTATCCTTATAAACTAGGGATGTGGTTTCAGTGCAATATATTAAAATATACTACTCCCAAACAATTTCACATATACGTTCAAGGCAGTTAGAAGAATGGCAAATGAGGGACGTCTGGGTGGCTCAGTCTGTTAAGCATCTGCCTTCAGCCCAGGTTATGATCCCAGATTCCTGGGATGGAGACCTGCATCAGGCTCCTTGCTCAGCTGGGAGCCTGCTTCTCCCTCTGCCTGCCCACTCTACCTGCTTGTGCTCTCTCTCTCTGACAAATAAATAAATAAAAACTTAAAAAAAAAGAAGAATGGCAAATGAGTGAAATTAATTTGGTGGATGGACTAGAACCATATCAAGAAATATTCAAAATCACACCAAGCTTATATCTTTTAAAAGATTTATTTATTTTGGGGCGCCCGGGTGGCTCAGCCATTAGGCGTCTGCCTTCAGCTTAGGTCATGATCCCAGGCTCCTGGGATCAAGCCCCGCATTGGGCTCCCTGCTCGGTGGCAGGAAGCCTGCTTCTCCCTCTCACACTCCCCTTGCTTGTGTTCCCTCTCTCTCTGTGTCTCTTCAAATGAATAAATAAAATCTTAAGAAAAAAAAGAGAGATTTATTTAATTTGAGAGAAAGAGAGCATGAACAGGGGGAAGGGCAGAGGGAGCATGAGGGAATCTCAAGCAGACTGCCCACTGAGCATGGAGCTGGTGGTGGGGCTCAACCTTGGGACCTTGAAATCATGACCTCAGCCGAAATCAAGAATTGGAGGCTTAACTGACTTAGCCACCCAGGTGCCCCCACGCCAAGCTTATTAATGTTACTAACCAGAGAACTCATCTCTTAATGCCATGGTTTGGCACCACCATCTGCTATGATTGATATGCCTGGATTATAGCTCACTCTGCCATGTTGCTGATACTGGATAAGCCAGGAACAAGACTTGGCTCTGCTTTCTGTGGTGTGGTCACCTTGGCTCAATGCTGGGTAGTTCTGGCTTACACCAGTTATGGTTCTTCATTAAATTTTAGTTCCTTACCATCCTCCCTTAATAGGAGGATGTAATTTTTTATGACCATTAAGATATCATATTTCGGCCAGAAAGATAAAAGCTCATCTTGACCTACAGGATGAGTTGGGGGAGGCAAGGCATTTGCTTATTCATGTGTGTGTTTGGGTCTGAAAGGAGAAACTTGAAGAGATGGCTGTTTTCTGGTGATGGTTTTTATATATTCTCTCCATAAAAGGGAGTAATTTCCATAGTTCCAGAAGTGTTATTTCATTTTCAGAATTACCCTGGTTTAGTCATTCAAAAGCATTGCCTCCTACATACTAAGTACCCAAATTCTGGAGTCAAAAAAAGACCTGAGTTCAAATTCTGACCCTGTCTGTGTGACTGTCTGTGTGACTGAACAAATAACTTCTATAATAATAATAATAATAATAATAATAATAATAATTATATAATACAGAACATAAATGTAATTAATACTATATATAATTATATAATATGTATAACAAAATAATATAACATCATATCATATTATAACATAATAGTAGCAGCAGTAGCAATCACAGCAGCACAGTAGAAGAGCAGCAGTGTTAGTAACCACATATTTAGGATTTATTCTTAAGAGGCTAAGTGCTTTGTATGGATTCTTTTATTTGATTCCCACAACCCTAAGAAACAGCTTATACTCTTTCTCAATTTACAGATGAGGAGATGAGGCAAGATGGGTTATGAAATTTGCTTATAAACTTTTTCTTTCCTACAAAGTGGAGATAATCGTACTACCTGCCTCATAAAGTTGCTATAGAGATTAAATTGCTTTATGCTGCAGGTTTTCATTGTACATATAATAAGTGCTCAGCGAGTGGCATTGTTAGGTTGTATTAGTCTACCCAATCTTATACAGCCAATAAGACTTTTTTTTTAAAAGATTTTATTTATTTATTTATTTGACAGAGAGCGAGAGCACAAGCAGGGGGAGCAGCAGAAGGAGAGGGAGAAGCAGGCTCTCCACTGAGCAGGGAGCCCAATGTGGGGCTCAATCGCAGGACCCAGGGATCATGACCTGAGCTGAAGGCAGATGCTTAACGACTGAACCACCCAGGGGACCCAAGGCTTTTTTTAAAAAGATTGTATTTATTTATTTATTTATTTAGCTGTCAGAGAGAGAGAGAGCACAAGCAGAGAGAGAAGCAAGCTCCCCGCTGAGCAAGGAGCCCGATATAGACTCAATCCCAGGACCCTGGAATCATGACCCCAGCCGAAGGCAGCTGGTCAACTGGCTGAGCCATCCAGGTGCCCCTCAGCTTGATTCATCCTTATTCAAAATGGTTTTGGCTTGCTTTTTTTAATATTCAAAGTGGTATGTGGTTCCTTAATCCTATTCCAAATATTGGCAAATCTGGAAAGGGTCAACAGAAATAATTTAGGCCAAATTATCATAGACTGGGTGGCTTAAACAACATGAATTATTTCTCACAGTTCTGGAGGTTGGAAGGCTATGATCAGGATGCCAACATGAGGGGCACCTGGGCGGCTCAGTTGGTTAAGTGTCTGCCTTAGGCTCAGGTCATGATCTCAGGGTCCCGGGATTGAGCCCCATGTTGGGCTCTCTGCTCAGTGGGGACCCTGCTTCTCTTTTTCCCTCTGCCTGCTGCTCCCCCTGCGCTCTCTCTCTCTCTCTCCCTGTGTCAAATAAATAAATAAATAAATAAAATCTTAAAAAAAAAAAAAAAGGATGCCAACATGGTCAGGTTCTTGGTGAGTGCCCTATTCCAGTTCTACAGAGGGCTGTCTTCTTGCTGTGTTCTCACTTGGCAGAAAGAGCAGAAAGCTAGCTCTCTAGCCTCTTCTTATAAGGGAACTAATCCCATTCAGGAGCGCTCTACTTTTTTTTTTTTTTTTTAGATTTTATTTTTAAGTAATCTTGACATCCAAGGTGGGGCTCCAACCCACAACCCCATGATCAAGAATTTCATGCTCCACTGACTGAGCCAGCCAGGTACCCCAAGAGCTCTATTCTTGTAATCCAAGTATCTCCCAAAGACCCCACCACTAAATATCATCGTATTGGGGCATTAGAGTTTAACATATGAATATTGGGGCGGTGCATAAACAGTCAGTCCATAATGTCTACATTCAGTATGGAATTTCTCCAGTCTTGGATCGGTTTACACATACACAAAAACACATAAATTGGTTGCTTACAACCAATGTCAAAACTTCATTTAAGAAGACACTAGGAGTGAAAATCATGGTCTTCTATTAAGAAGCCATCTTTCTACTGTTTACTGAGTAGTAATGTACCCATCTTTTTTTTTTTTATTAATAATGATTTTTTATTATATTATGTTAGTCACCATACAGTACATCCCCGGTTTTCGATGCAAGGCTCGATGATTCATTAGTTGTGTATAACACCCAGTGCACCATGCAATATGTGCCCTCCTTACTACCCATCACCGGTCTATCCCATTCCCCCACCCCCCTCCCCTCTGTAGCCCTCAGTTTGTAATCAGAAGGGGGAATGAAACATGAGAGACTATGGACTATGAGTGTACCCATCTTTTGTGAACAAAGATTTACCAGCCGGTGGGATAACTCCCTGTAGCCTTGGATGTGAGCGCCACCTGCTGGATGCTGTACACAAAAACTTTTCAGTACCTCAACCCAAGAACGGCCCAATCGTTTCAATTCTTAGTAGGAAAATGCCCTGGTAACCCCCCTTTTGATTTCAGGTTACAAGGACAACTGTAATGCCTAATAAGTAATGTAATCTTTGAGTAAACGTGCAGATTTTATAAGAAAAACACACTCAGGAAACAAATCCAATGCAAAAATATTCCACTGAGCCATTGTTTATAAGCTTGCCAGGGCCAAGAATATAGTAACTAGTTCTCTGTTTATATTATGAGCTCACTGAGTTTTATATATTGGTGACATAGGCAGTTGGTGGGTAGCTTTGTACCTTAAGTAGCCTGGACCTATATCCTGCAGAAGGGTAAGAAATTAGGGACCCCTTGACTATGACCATGTGTTGGCTTCAATACTAAATACATAATCTCATCAATTTTAGTTTTGGTGCCATACTCACTGCTTGGGGCTTAGGGGAAAGGTATTTCTTTGTTTCACTTTAATGAGCTCTGTGACAATAACTTCATCTGTGAATTATGGACTCAGTAAATGGGGGCTCATAGTAGCATTGGGACAACTTGTGATTTCCATTGAGGGAAAGCAGGTAGAAATGACTCTTAAAGGGAAATAAATACATGTCTTGGTCTATAAAGGGCTTCACGAAGTTTCTGCCAGATGGATCCTTGGGAAGGCCATGAAAATTCCAAAACATTGATTGTGTGGTAGCTACCTAGGAGAGGTAGGGGGAAAGGGACAGTCATTTGGCCTTCTTCTCCTTGGGTCATTTTTTATCACTTTTGCAGAAATTTTAAAATTTGGATCGCTTTTGCAGAAAGTTTTAAAGTTGGGCCTTTCCTTAGCTGCCGCTAAGGTGCTCTGTGCTTCTGAGGAAGCTAAGGCCGCACTGGGGTGAGGCCCTCACTTCATCCACCGACTAACACTGTGCCCCACAGCACCCACTCTGTACCCGCCAGCCCACGGCCTCTGTCTAGGAGCTAGCCTGCATGATGATGAGGTGACAGTCACAGGGGATAAGATCGATGCCCTCATTAAAGCAGCAGGTGTAAATGTTGAGCCTTTCTGGCCAGGCTTGTTTGCAAAGGCCCTGGCCAGTATCAACATCGGGAGCCTCATGTGCTATGTAGGGGCTGGTGGATCAGGCCAGTTGCTGGTTCTGCACCAGCAGAAGGTTCTGCTCCTTCCACCACTGCTGCCCCAGCTGAGGTGAAGAAAGCGGAAGCAAAGAAGAAGAATCAGAGGAGTCTGAGGATGACATGGGCTTTGGTCTTTTTTTTTTTTTTAAGATTTTATTTATTTATTTGAGAGAGAGAGAGCACGCACAAGCAGGGGGAGCAGCAGGCAGAGGGAGGAGGAGACTCCCCGCTGAGCAGGGAGCTAGATTCGGGGCTTGATCCCAGGACCCTGAGATCATGACCTGAACCGAAGGCAGAGGCTTAACCAACTGAGCCACCCAGGTGCCCCAGGCTTTGGTCTTTTTGGCCACACCTGTTCTGTAAGAATAGCTGAGGTCTTGGGGGGAAAAAAAGTTGTCCGTAGGTTATCACTAACCCAAAGATTGTCTTTAGTATATTCTTGAAATGAGGAGACCAGTTATCTTCTTTCAGGATTTTACAAAAGCTGGTGGCATATATTTCTCCTGCCCTGTTCCCTTTCCCTAGCACTGAAAAACATCATGCATAATTCATAAAAGAGTCTTCTGGGCTAAAGCAAAAATTCTCTTTCTTTGTCCCTAAGTTGGTTAATGGATTTTTGTGGCTAAAATTTCTAAAACTACAAAATAGGATTCAGATTTGGAAGGGGCTCAAGGCAGATAGAGCTTTCTGTTTTTATTTCTGGTTATGTGCAGCTCAGGACCATGATAACACGATGATGTTGGAGTTCAGTATTTTATGGAAAATAATGGATCCTTGACAAGAATCTGTGTTGTGAATGTTAATGAGACTTATTTTTGCAACACATACAATTACAGAATCATTATGTTGAACACTTGAAACTAATATATTATATGTCGAGTATATCTCAGTAAAAAAGAATCTATATTATATGAGATTACATGACATTTAGCACTCTTGTCTGTACCTACATTAATGGCAAGCCAGAACACAGAATGGAGATGTTATTTCTTAGACCTACAATGGTACGATCAGCTCATGAGATTGAGGTATTTTTGTCCTTGCTAATGATTGCATGTCCAGATTTTTGGCTTCTCAGGACCTCTCAGGATGCTATACCAGTTCTGTTTCTTGCACTCCTAGCCTGGGACAATGTTTATCAGTGCTTGGGTTTCTGTCATCCAGCAATTCTACCCCACGATCTGCAACCCCTGGAAGTTTTTCAAATGTGACTTTCCAATTGAGTTGTTGTTATGGTTGGTCTAATAGGGCTATCATGTAGATTTGCATCATATCTTAGAATCTTCTTGATTTTACACTAAATGGATTTTAGGATTCTCTGCTTTTTCATCACTGAGTTCTCCAAAAATGTTGCTGGGCAGAAATCTGGTTCTGAGCCTCTATGGAACAGAAGAGAAATGAGAGATTTATGTAGTCATATGCTATAGAAGCCATCAGATTCTGCAAAAAGAGTTTGAAACAGGACAGGAATGGAAGTGCAAATCTCAGTGGGTCTTAGTGTTTCATCACAAAGTTTTGTGGTAAAACCAAGATGAAACCACAAGTTTCACTGTTAGCCAGACCAGCACTGGAAGAATGATTGATTTCAAGGTTAGCTAAGGTCAGGCGGAAACTTGGCTTGTTTTATTCATATGTTCAAACCCCAGACCTACTGAATTTTGTATGATTTGGGGTTTCCAAAACAGAAAGCATTTTGGAGCCCAGTCCAAAGCTGAGGCCTAGGGACTAAGGGTAAGGGAAAGTTGTTCTGTCTTGGTTTGCACTTCAGCGAGGCCAAGGTGAGGGATTTTATCTCCAGTTACTAGCTGAGCCTTATTTACTTAAATTGTTCTTTGGAAGTTTATGAAACCAAAGTATGTCTTTTCTCCTTGTCTTCCTGCCTAATAAGAAGACCAGAATTCTTCTCCCAGAGCCTCCAGATGTTTTTACAGGCCACAGGAAGATTTATTTCTTGAAAAATTTCATGCCTGCACTTACCAGCACTCATAGACTGTATTCAATTTCTTCGGCTCAGTATTTGGGTATTTCTCTAGGGGTAAAAGTAGCAAGGTCACCTACTCTGAAAGAATTGGGCCCAGTCCAATAATCTGAAAAAAATCACATTGTACTTACAGAATAAGAATTCAAAGAAAACAAAAGAAACAAGCTCAGAGCCTAAGACCTGTCCCCTGGTGGAGTGTGAGAAATGTGACACATGAAAGACTTTTTCATTTGGCAACTTGTGGGCAGCCCAAGTTCTGATTAGGGCATTATCAGTGAGTAGTATGAGGCTGGGAGTGACTTTCGTTATGCCAGGACCAAATATACTAGAAGGTGGCAAATCCATCAAGACAGTTGGATATGTTTTCAGCTGCAAATTATGGAAAACCCTTCTATAAGTTTTCAGTCTTATACGGTGTTATTTGTTTTTCTCAATAGGAATTTTGAGACTGGCATGGTGGCCCACCGATGCCATCAGGAACCTACACTTTTTTCTTTTTTCCATTCCACATTCTTATTATGGTCACCTTAGGATCTTAAGATGGCTGCTGTGGTTCCAGATATCACGTTTGTGTTCCATACAGGAAGAAGGAAAAAAGGAGCTGAAGGGTAAAAGGCAAAGGCTTAAGGGCAAAATGGTGAAATGGCCCATTTCATGCAGAAAATAAGAGCTTATCCAGAGGACTACCCCAGCAGATTTTCACATGTGTTGATTGGTCATCCAGTCAACAATATCTACCTTAACTAGCTCAAGACAGGTGGTCAACAATAAGAGGATACCCTGTAATGCACAAAATAAGCAGGTGTGAAGTACTCATGCTGAGTACATGCTGAGTCACGTCTCACCTACAAATCAGACCCACGGAATAATGGCCAGTAGAGAGCCTTACAGCTAAACTTGAGAGGACTCTCAAAGAGAAAGTTCATGGAGAAGTCCAGGGGAGATGGTATCAGGTGATCACAAAGTGATTGTGTAATCTACAATAATTGGTCATGAGATGGTTAAAATGTTATGAGCCATTGTTGACCATTAAAGTTTTCAGAATGAGCAAACCAGCTAAACCCACATCTTTCAGGGTCTTAAGGAAGACTTCCTTCTTTACTTCCTTCCTTCCTTCCTTCCTTCCTTCCTTCCTTCCTTCCTTCCTTCCCCCACTCTGCTTCTTTCTTTCCATTTTTCTTCTTTCCTTCTATTCACATGTTTAAGTTTTTAACCATGAAAAATCTCAGCATACAGAAAAAGAGAAAGAATTAATATCCCACATACTTCCCATGAAGTTTCAATAAATTATTTACATATTTTACCTTATCTTTCATTCTATATACAATAGCATTACACACACATTTATGCATATACACATATATGTACATGTATATCCATGTGTACATCTACATATATACATATACACATACACACACAAATATATGTGTGTCTATCTACCTACCTATCTACCTCTGCGCTACTTAAGTAGGTTATAGACTCTTCACCCTTAAATACTTGAGCATATATCTCCTACAGAGATATTTCTATGTGGATGTGCAATTGCAGCATAGAGCTATGGTAAAAAGACCGAAAAAAAGAAACATGATTTATAAAGAAACTGGGGCAAAAGGAAATCCATGAAGCAAGTATGCACAGAATGGGGAGTGTCCATTCAGCTTCATCCTTTTTTTTTTTTTTTTTAAGATTTTTATTTATTTATTTGACAGAGAGACAGACAGAGAGAGCACAAGCAGGGAGAGCAGCAGGGGGAGAGGAAGAAGCAGGTTCCCCGCTGAGCAAGGAGGCCTACACAGGGCTCAACCCCAGGGCCCTGGGATCGTGACCTGAGCCAAAGGCAGCCACTTAACTGACTGAGCCACCCAGGTGCCCCCATACAGCTTCATTCTTAAAGATGATGTTACCCTAGAAATACCTGCCAAACACCTTGTACTCTCTGTAGACAGAGCTCACATTAGAGAGAGGCTTGGCTCAGGAACATAAACTTAGTTTTCCAAATAGTAATTTTTCTAACTGTATCCTAACTTTAAGGAAGAGAAAAAAGTCAGAATATGAAACATATTCAACTTCTTCTACTACCCTTTTCTTTCCTTTTAAATTAGGAAAACATTAAAAGTTAGAGAAAAGTTGTTAAAATAAATATTCATGTATGTGCCACCTAGAATTTAAAGTGGAAATTTAGGGGTAACTTTGCCTTTTGAAAAGAGAACAACAAATCTTAATCTTCAAGTGCAAATGTACTGGAGGGAAAGAAATGAAGTACGTGTAAGTAAAATATTCCAGAGAAGGGTTGTTTTGTGAATTAAAAGAAGGTAGACAATGGAGAAAGAGAGGGGTTAGTTTGATTTGTGGAGACTTTAAAATCCTCAGGATGAAGTTACATGAAAATAAATAAATTGGTCTCGGCACTCTTTCGTGCCTACTTTATGAAAAAGAGCTGCCATTTCTTTCTGCCGTTGGTGTCAGAGTTCCTGAAGTATTACTCCGCAGAAAAGCCCAAATCTCACTGGTGGCCAGTGCTGCCGGCCAGTTGCAGACAGCGCAGGAGACAATGGGTGCGCTCTACCTCTAACCCCTCTTCCTGGGGCAGAGCTGTTCCTTCCTTCTTCACAAAATAAACCATCAGCCCCTCAAGACCTATGAGGGAACCAATCTACTGCCTGTAGTGCCGGGGCTCATCAGATTCCAGCTAAAGCAAGCTCCTTTCAGGTGATTGGTCGGGGTAAAAGAAAAAAACGACCCACCCTGGAGTAGATTGACAATCAAGGGTGAAAAGTGAGCTGAGTGGCTCAAGCTCAGTCCACCTAAGGTAAGAATGGATTACATTATCAGTGCCCAGATGCCAATGGCTTTTTTCTACCCCTCTTCACGTTGTTGGACCACTCGATCCGAGAAGTTAGCTTGATAGCTAAGGCAGAGAGAGCCACCACTGTGACTATGGACGTACATCCCTTTCTAAACCACCTTGTTTGAAAGATTAGGTTTTTAAGCTGCCTGAAGGAGAAGCAAATTTGTTTTCTTTCTTTGTGAATTTTCCTTTGTCACAGTTCTTTTTCTCTGGTCACCCCACTTCTCTCTGCTTTTGCTACCGTTGGCTTCATCAAAGCTCCACTCTCACAAGTAGTGTGTGTATAGGCTGCGAGGCTAAAAGTGGTGAAAAAGATTTCCTTGCTGGCACTGACTCCCTCTGGTCTCTCTTAATTATTCTATTTCTCCTGACTCTTGAAATCGCCTTTCTTTTTAATCAGGTGAGACTAACCTCAGGCCTCCACGGATGCGAGAGAGCTCTCAAAAGCAATACTCAGAGGTAGTTCTTGCCAGCGAGCACCCACCTCTTGTACGAGGCTGAGTGTTCTCTAGGGGATAGGAGTCTATTAACAGACTTTGTCGCCCGAGGGTTTTTTATTCTTTCCTCTTTTAGACTTAGAAGGATGTCTAAAGTGTTTATTATTAGCTAAACTGAGAGCGAGTGAGTGTCCTTATCATTCAAAAACAAATACACCTGTCTGGCAACAGGAACTCTGCCTGGCTTTATGAACCAGGAAAATCAACACTGTATTCAGAGCTCAGCAGTAAATCTGAGGGGCCTGTAAAGTCATGTTGGAGAAGGGGTTCTTTGTGGAAGGATCTCAACTTCCACAGGCTCAAGAATTCCCACTGGAAGACCAGACTTGCTAGTCATTTGTCTGCACTAACTCTGTATCCTACTTATGTGTCCTGTACTACTGGAGGTGAAATACAAGAACTCCGATGGGGGTAGGGGAGGACACACTGAAAAACTGGGAAGGAAGAAATCGAAGGGATAAAAGGAACTCAATATCCTGTGACTGCTGTCAGGTTAGCACTTCTTCCTGATATCTCCTAAGCGCCCCAGACCTTCACTACTTTCCTTTTTGCTAAAAAAGGAGCTAGTTTAGTTCCAAAACTTAGTCATGGCATTGTTCTGACTTCTTCTTCCAGAATTAAACATGAAATTTAAGAGTTACTTTACATTTCAAAAGGAACAGTCTTGATACTGTCCAAATGCACAAGGCTGTAACACCCAATATTTGTTTAGTTATTTGACTCATCTCTGAGTACCCGTGAATTTTAAGGACAAAATAAAGGTGCAGTATGTGACCTTGCCCTCTAGAAGGTTATGATCTAATGGGGATATAAGATACTTGGCATTCAGGTCCCCAACACCCACACCAGATCCACATATCTATGGCTCCTACTCTTTAATTATCAGCTTCAAGGACATTTTCATATGGGAGACAGTTTCAGTCACCCGTTGCCCCTGACTCTTTCGCTCTGTAATTTTAAGCCTTCTCAGGGTGGACTTAAAGGAATTTTTTTTTTTAAACAGCTTTTAGAGTGATCTAAACAGGTGTGGGTAGTGTTATCTCCTTTTACCTTAGCTGTTAGGATGTAGTTTGTTGGTTTATCAATGGGGGGAGAGATTTCTCTCTTTCTTTCTTTCTTTCTTCCTTCCTTCCTTCCTTCCTTCCTTCCTTCCTTCCTTCCTTCCTTCCTTCTTTCTTTCTTTCTTTCTTTCTTTCTTTCTTTCTTTCTTTCTTTCTTTCTTTTTAAGATTTTATTTATTTATTTGACAGAGGGAGAGAGAGAGAGAGAAGGAGCACAAGCAGGGGGAGCAGCAGAGGGAGAGGGAGAAGCAGGCTCTGCTGAGCAGGGAGCCTGATGCGGGGCTCCATCCCAGGACCCTGGGATCATGACCTGAGCCGAAGGCAGATGCTTAACCAACTGAGCCACCCAGATGCCCATTTCTTTGTTTTTTTTAAAGGATTTTTTAAAAGTTTTTTTTTTTTTTTGAGAGAGAGAGAAAGAGAGAGAGAGCCCAGGTGGGAGGAGGGGCAGAGAGAGAAGCAGACTCCCCACTGAGCAGGGAGCTCCATGTGAGACTGGGTCCCAGGACCCTGGGGTCATGACCTGAGCTGAAGGCAGACGCTTAACTGACTGTGCCACCCAGTGCCTTGGGGGAGAGATTTCTACATCAAATGTAGGAGTTTGGGTGAGCGTGAAGGATAATGTCTTTGATGGAATAAAAGTGCTCAGGATTTCTTTCAAGAAATGATCCCAAATTAGGGAATAATTGAACATTTGGTTATTACTACTAATGAATGCAGTCAACCAAATTTAGAAGTCATATTTGTCATATTTTCAAACCTAAGATAGCCCGTGAGAGAGTGTACGGTTTAAAATTAGCAGAATGCCTTCAAATTCTGCTCCACCATTTTCGATCTGTAAAGCTTTAGACAAGTAACTCGTTAAGCGTCTAAGCCTCTATTTTTTACCTCTGCAAAATGGATATTACCAACATTTACTTTTCAAAATGGTGTGAAGATTAAGTGAGACCATGTGTGTAAAAGTTTTTAATTCTGTGGCACCCGCCCCCCATGCTAATTCTGTCCTTGTCTTTTCCTCCACTTTTCTTTAGAGGATTATGTCTGTATTTTATTTTAGTCCATCCTTTTCTTCCCCCCCTGTTCTTGGCTTTTCTCACTGTTTTTGTTCTTATTTTTTCTGGCTGATCTTGTCTCTTTGGTTTCCCTCTCTCTCCTCTCTGTGGATGTTTGCTTTGCCTGTGTTTATTTTTCCATCGTGAACTTTCCTTGAGTTCCTTTCTCATTTGCCTTTTTGCAGGCGTCTTTTGTTTTACCTGGGGCTCTAGCCCTTTGCACATTGATGTCAACACTGACTGCTGATTTTGGACTTTGCTGGGGAAAGGAGGGTGGAAGGTGTGGGAAAACCNNGCTCTTACGGGGGCCTAGAGAAAGGCCATTGGGAGGTTGAAGCAGTTCATTGCTTGGCTATACATATTTTGCAGACATACACTTCAGTTCCTGGCCAGAAGTCTGACGCTTTTTCCCGCAGGTCCTCAGAATTTTTGAATCTGCCCCGGTTTCACTCTCTTTCTCCTCCCTGCCTGTCTCTCTATCTGGTTGCAGTAGAGCTCTGCTTTCCCCTCCCCAACTTCCTGCTGTCTTGCTTTCTCTGAAACATGTTTTACCTATTACTGCTCCTCTCCAACATTTCACTTATGTGGAACACCCACTTGGAAGGGGAGTTGTTTTTGAAGAGGGGGAGGTCATTATTGATAACAGCAATAAGAATAAGGGCTGCATACGAAGCACCAATGTTCGTTCACATAAGGCCAAAAACAAGACAGCAGGAACTCATGACCCTGTTCCACTGGGCATAGATTCTTAATAGAATCCAGAGTCCAAAGGATAGAAACAAACTAAGGGAGTGGTGGGTGGTGACAGGAAGGAGAAGCCAGGGAATATTTCTTGCATCTTAATTTCCACAAACATTTATTCATCACCTATGTTGGGCCAACCAGTGTGCTAGGCTTTGGGTGTCATTTGATGACCAATATACAGAAAAGTGTTGTTTTTAGCAGCCTTTGATAGTTACATTTGTGTTCTAAAGAGTTAGAATTTCCCTGCAATTCCTATCTAGTATTTTAAATTTGGACCTAGTTTTCTATCAAGAGACACCACGGAAGGGAGCCTGTGGCTCGAGTGGCAACAATAGATCTTGCAGTGTTTGTGGGCAATGGTTGGTGGCACGCCACGAGTACCCATTACATGTCTTTAAATATTTTCATTGTGGAAAATTTTTTTAAGACTTTATTTATTTATTTGACAGAGAGAGACAGCCAGCGAGAGAGGGAACACAAGCAGATGGAGTGGGAGAGGGAGAAGCAGGCTCCCAGCGGCAGAGCCTGATGTGGGGCTCGATCCCATAACGCCAGGATCACGCCCTGAGCCGAAGGCAGACGCTTAACCACTGTGCCACCCAGGCGCCCCTCATTGTGGAAATTTTAAGCAAATGTAGGGAGAATAGCATAATGAATGTTTATGACTCATCACTCGGCTTTAATAGTTATCATTTTATCGATCTTGTTATATATCTCCTCCCTCCTCCACTATTTTCCTGAAATATTTTCATGCGAATTCCAGACATCCTGTCATTTCACCTTTATTTCAGTCCACACCTCAAGTAGGCAAAGACTTTTTTTTTTTTTACATAACCAGCATGCCATTATCACATGCAACAGAATCAGTAACAATTATATAATTTCCTTTAATATTCCTTCCACATGCAAATTTTCCCCCAGTTATCTCAAAGATGCTTTTTTATGGTTGGTTTGTGTGGCTGGAGCTCAAAGCAAAGCCCACACATTACTTTTTGGTCATTCTGCCTTTTAAATCTCTTACTCAGTCATAGGCCCCCTCCACGTCCCCCCTACTACTGCTTCTTGTAGAAATTTGATGAAGTGGATGCTGTGGTCTGCTGCCCAGATTTCTTCATGACCAAAATACTCATTCCAGTAGCTGCCAGACCCACATCATGCATCTAACGACTGATTGCTTAGAGAGTAAAAAGGCCTGGTTTTCTTGCTTCAATTTAGGACAGCTCTGAGGGACTATCTCAGCTCTGGAGCTTCCTGTAGGACTAAGACATCAGTTGTGATTATATCACAGCTCAGTTTCTTCCTTTGCTCAAACTTGTTCCCCAAACTCCCTTCAGGTATGTTCCTGTGGCTACTCCCCAGTAAAACGCCTCACACAAATCGCCACGTCAGTGTCTATTTCCTGGGAAACCTGACCTACACAGTTGATACTATGAGCCCTCCAAGCAAGCAGAATGTAAAACGGGATTTTAGAGCTAAATCGTCTGCCTATCAGCTGGCAATACAAACACCATTACTGGTGGTAGATGAATACTGATAACATTCGTGTGCTGTAGAGTCGCAAGTTCAATTTTTATTTAAAATTTTTTTTAGAGATTTATTTATTTTAGAGAGAGAGAGTGCACACACGAGTGGGGGGAGGGACAGAGGGAGAGGATCTCAAGCATACTCCCTACTGAGCATGGAGCCAGACTGGGCTCAATCTCCTGACCTGGAGATCATGACTGGAGCTGAAACCAAGAGTCAGATGTTCAATCTACTGAGCCACCCAGGCGTCCCCAGAGTTGCAATTAAAAAAAAAAAAGATTTTATTTATTTATTTGACAGAGAGAAAGTAAGAGAGCACAAGCAGGGGAGCAGCAGAGGGAGAGGGAGAAGCAGGCTCCCCACTGGGCAGGGAGCCTGGTGTGGGGCTCGATCCCAGGACCCTGGGATCATGACCTGATCCAAAGGCAGATGCTTAACCGGCTGAGCCACCCAGCCACCCCTAGAGCTGCAATTTTTAAACAAGAATTTCATACTCTACTCTTTAATCATAAATATCCCTTCCCCATCCTGCCCTCTAATTTCTCAAGGCATAATTACTGGCATGACATCACTCTCTCTTTTTATTGAAACACATTTTTTTCTTTTAGTAAGCTTTATATTTTGAGATAATTTTAGATTTACACACAATTATAAGAAATAATTCTGAGAAGTCCCATATACCTTTCACCCAGTTTTCTTCAATGGTAGCATCCTGCAAAACTATAGTGCCAGGATACAATCAAGGTACAGAACATTTCCATCACCAAAAGGATTTATCATGCTTCCCTTTAAAAACCACAGTCTCTTCCCTTCAGTGCTCCCCTCCCTGGCAACGACTAATCTGTTCTTTATCTCTATAATTTTTTCATTTCAAGAATGTTATATAAATGGAACCATACAGTATGTAAACTTCTGGGATTACTTTTTTTTTCCACTCAGCATAATTCTCTGGAGAGTCATCCAGGTTTTAAATAATTTGTTCTTTTTAAAATTGCTGAATAATATTCCATGCTATGGATTTGTAACCATTGTTTAACTGTTCACCCGTTGAAGGATGTCTACATTATTTCTGGGTTTTGGCTATTAGAAATAAAGCTGCTATAAGCTTTTGTGCGCAGGTTTTCTGTAAGCATAAATTTTTTATTTCTCTGCAACAAATGCTCAGGAGTGAGACTGCTGGGTAGTATATATGTTCAGTTTTTAAAATAAACTGCCAAACTGTTTTCTAGAGTGGCTATACCATTTTACATTCCCACCAACAATGCATAAATGATCTAATTGTTCCACATTTTTGCCAGCACTTGAGGTTGTCACACTTTCTTTTTTCTTTTATTTTTTCCAGCTTTTTTGAGTTATAATTAACAAATTATAATTGTATATATTTAAGGTGTACAATGTGATGATTTAATATATACATACATTGTGAAATGATTATGACAATCAAGTTAATCCATACATCCATCACCTCACAGTTATTATTTTTGTGTGTGTGGTGAGAGCATTTAAGATTTACTCTCTTAGCAAATTTCAGGTATACAATACAGTATTATTAACTATAGTCACCATTCTGTACAATAGGTCTCCAGAATTTATTCATTTTATAGCTTAAATTTTGTACCCTTTGACCAACATCTCCCCATTTCCCCCACCTCAGCCCCTGGCAACCACCTTTCTACTCTCTGTTTCCATGAGATTGACTTTTTTGGATTTCCACATATAAGTGAGAACATACAATATTTGTCTTTTTGTGTCTGGCTTATTTTACTTAGTAAATTGTCCTATGCATTCATCCATATTGAGGCAAATGGCAGGATTGCCTTCTTTTTTTGTGGCTGAATAATATTCCTGTGTGTGTGTGTGTGTGTGTGTGTGTGTGTGTGTGTGCGTATAACATCTTCATTATCCATTCATCTGTTGATAGACCCTCAGGTTTTTCCCTATGTTTTGGCTATTGTGAATAATGCTATGATAAACATGGAAGTGCAGGTATTTCTTCGAGATACTGATTTCATTTCCTTTGGATATATAGCCAAAAGTAGAATTACAGGATCATATGGAAATTTTTAATTTTTTTTGAGGAACCTCCATACTGTTTTCCACAATGGCTGCATCAATTCACATTCCCACTAACAGTACACAAAAGTTCCCTTTTCCCCACATCCTCACCAACACTTGTTATCCTTTGGTAAGAGGTGTGAGGTAATATCTCATTGCGGCTTTGATTTGCATTTCCCTGATGATTAGTGATGTTGAGCACTAATCTCATGTACCTTTTACTGGAATTTGATGTCAGTTTGCTAAGTTGATCAATTATTCAGGTATGTTAAATGAAAGGAAAGAGGGAAGGTCTAGGGTCCTCTTTCTAAGGATCGGTCATCCCCTGCATGGTAATGTGTAGCTGGCATCTGAAGATAATGCTTCCACCTTTATTATTCCATAAAAAAGGATGACTGTAGGGATGGGAATTCATAGGGAGGAAGAGAAACACCTTGGCAAGCTAGGGTGGCAGCTTTTTGGTAGGCATGGCCTTGAGCGTAGTAACTATTTATCAACTCAGTGGGCTGCAGCTTACTTCATTTACACACAGGGCTGGCTGAAAGGCTCATGACCAAAGGCATTGAGAAAGTGTTCACCTGAAAAGAAGGACATTATTTGACAATGACATCTGATCTCAATGCTGTAAAGTTCTTTTTTGATTGCCAGTAACAGAAAATAACTTGGAATAGCTTAGCCAAAAAGGAAAGAAAAAAAAAAAACAAACCAGAGATAGACTATGAAATTCAAGAAGAAGTTGTTGATTAAATAAGGTTTCAGGAAAGGAAATGACCAGAAGTTAGAAAGCTGTCAGAACCCAGGCCACTATTCCCATTTGCTGTGTCTCTGTTTACATTTTTAAAGTAAGATTTTATTTATTTATTTATTTATTTATTTATTTATTTATTTATAAGAGAAAGAGAGAGAGAGAGTGCAAGCATGAGAGATGTAGGGGGAGAGGGAGGAGCAGAGGGAGAAGCAGACTCCCCAATGAGCAGGGAGCCCGATGCAGGGCTCAATCCCAGGACCCCAGGATTATGACCTGAGCCAAAGGCAGATGCTTAACCAATTGAGCCACCCAGGCACCTCTCTCTGTTTACATTCTTAAGAGAGAGATTGTGATTGGCTATCTCCGGTCAGGTGTCCATTCCTCTTTCAATCAGGTATGGTTAAGGGGACAGGCCATTTACTATAAATGTGAGGGGAGGGGCAGTTGTCACTGAAGGAGACTGGAGTTATGGTGTAGGAAGATATCCCAAAAGTCAGTCAGCATCTAATAAGTATGAGAAATAGATGAAGGGTGTGTGTGTGTGTGTGTGTATTTACACATGTACATGCAAATATACAAATACATACATTTATATGTGTGTATTTAAATGTAAATTCATATTAAACAGTGAATACCAACATTAAAAAGAATCTGTAAATCATGAAACATTGCATCAAAAACTGGGGATGTACTGTATGGTGACTAATATAACAAAATAAAAATTATTTAAAAAAAAAGAATCTGTAGATCAACATTTTTTTCTTTCTGTATATTTGAGTATTTTCCAGATTTTTAAAAATTAACATATAATGCATTATTTGTTTCAGGGGTACAGGGCTGTGATTCATCAGTCTTACACAATCCACAGCACTCACCATAGCGCATACCCTCACCAAAGTCCATCACCCAGCCTCTCCATCCCTCCCACCCCTCCCCACTCCAGCAACCCTCAGTTTGTTTCCTGAGATTAAGAGTCTCTTATGGTTTGTTTCCCTCTCTGGTTTCTTCTTATTTCATTTTTTCCTCTCCTCCCCTATGATCCTCTGTCTTTTTTCTCAAATTCCACGTATCAGTGAGATCATATGATAATTGTCTTTCTTTGATTGACTTATTTTGCTTAGCATAATACCCTCTAGTTCCATCCACGTCGTTGCAAATGACAAGATTTCATTTTTTTGATGGCTGAGTAGTATTCCATTGTATATATATACCACTTCTTCTTTATCCATTCATCTGTTGTTGGACATCTAGGCTCTTTCCATAATTTGGCTATTGTGGACATTGGTGCTATAAACATTGGGGTGCATATGCCCCTTTGGATTATGTAGGTCAAACATTAAAATGATAATATGTGAAAGCTTCATGAAGGCAGGGACCTTGCTATCATGGTTACTTCTTTATGTCCAAATCTGGAAATATACCTGGCTCATACCTGATTCAATATTTGTTGAATTTATGAACCTTCATAAATAATGATAAAAATAAAATGACACTAAATATCATTAAAAATGGGACAATGAGTTCTGTGAGCATCTCGATAAGATGCAATTTGAAGTACACAGTTCTCCCTATAAAATATTCTTGCCAAAAACTTGAAACTGAGTCTAATCAAGGTTTTAGAACTAGCTTGCAGTTTACAGGAAACAGAGGGAGAGAGAAACAGGTTAAATGATACCTCAAGGAATCAGATAAATCCAGAATATGGAGCGTTATACAGGACAATTGACCTGGTTTCTGCACAAAGTCAATGACATAGGAGGAAAAAAGAGAGAGATTTGAGACATAATAACTAAATGTAATGTGTGGACCTTGTTTAGATCATGATTGAAACACACCAACAATAACAAGTGATTTTTGAGACAGTTGTGGAAATTTGATCATAGACTGGATGTTAGATGATACCAAAGAATTATTGTTAATTTTGTTAAATATAATAATGGCCTTATGGTTACATAAGAAAGTGTCCATATTTTTAGAGATGCATATTGAAACATGTGGGGGTAAAATGATATATCATCTTAGATTTTATTTAAAATACTTCAGCAAAGAAAAATAAAAACAAAACGGAATAGATGACATAATGGCAAATGTTTGCAGTTCTTGAGTGTGGGTGATATGCATATGGGAGGCTATTGTCTATTCTATTCTCATGCATTTGAAATTTTATATTAGAAAGGAAATAGAGAATAGGGCATATTTTCAGCTTTTTCTAAAAATCATGGGTCTTAAGCATGTTTAAGTTCTGTCATTGGAATATCCAAATTTATGTGGAGAAACACTTCTTATGGGACAAGAAGAAATGGTGGAAAGTGCACTGACTTAGAAGTCAGACAACTGTGGTTTGAATCTTACCTGTAGCCCGAGGTCGTGAGGAGGGAGAAACATGGCTAGAGCAAGGATGGCAAGAGCAGAGATATGGCTGCTTTATAACATCTGTGTGTGTGTGTTTGGGGGTGAGGATGGTGTTTGTATACTTGAGGCTGGCTGTGTCAAGTTTAGAACAAGGATATACTTTCTCTCTTTGCCTTTTTGTCTTGCTTTTGCCAAAATTAGGTCATCAGTCATCATGACTGTATTGTCAACAAATTATCTCAATGAAAATTGTTGGAAAGTTCTCACTTCTGGAGATTATGTCCTAGATTATGTCGTCTCTCTCTAGTGAGAGGGAGTGTGGTGTGAATTGTGGCTGGTGAGGTAAGTAGACACCAGATCATGCATGGTATTATATGTCCTAAGGAGTTTTGTCCTGATCCCAAGAGCAACAGGGAGATATCTGAGGATTTTTAAACAGGATATGTATTGTGATATGATTGGTTCTGTATTCTGAAATGACTCTGGCTAAAGTGTGAAGAATAGATTAGAAGGGCCAGAGTGGATTTACAAAAAACAGAGTGGGTGTTCAGAGGCCAATGCTGTTGTTTATATGATAAATAATGGGTGGGGTGGTAGTGGTGGTGAAGACAGAAGGGAGTAGATGTTTTGCGAGACACCAGAGAGGTAATGGACAGGACTTGGTGATACATTGAATGTGATAGAGTAAGATGACAATGTCAAACATGGTAGGTATGTGAGTGGTAGACCTGGATGGAGGGTGGATTAGTTCACTTGGGAATCCCTGGAAGAGGACAAAGTTTTAAGGAGTGAAAGAAATAATGATTTTGGTTTTGGGCACATTGAATTTGAGTTTAAGGTACCTTTGAGACATATAAGAAGTGATGTCAAGAATGCAGTTCAATATTAAAGTCTGGAGCTTGATGAGACATGAGTACGTCTATTAGTTTGATAGAAAAAGGTAGTTCACCTTTTGGATTTTTTATATAATTGTGTTACTGCTGCAGAAAACAGTTGCAAACATTTCACAGCTGTAATACCTGTGAGAAGCAAGGACTCATATAAGCCAAAGTTTTGTTTTATTTGTTTCACAAATGAGCAGGTTCATTTTTATAGGAAAGCAGTTACCTTTCCCCTGCTTTTTATTTTTTATTGCAAATACTGAGGGATTCTGGCAGTAGCTAAGACTTTTTGAGCCAAGTATGCCTTAATTTTCTCCTATTATTACGGTTTCTCTTTTTCATGATGCATCTTTGCCAGTTACTAGTTAGATCAACTTCCCATTGAGGGAGATTGCTCTGGAATTGGAATATGGCAATTTGTAAGTAGGAACACACCTCTCCACCCCATTAGAAAAAAAAAACTATTAGAGAACTGTTAACATTATCTGAAGAGTCAGACCCCAAGTATATGTTAGGTGTAGAACAGAATGAGGTAAGCTGGTGGGGAGGGAGTGGTGGTGGTGGAGGGGATGCTATTTCTAATTCTGTTTTTAAACAACGTTGAAAAACTCTGCTTCTGCACATAATTTGGTTTTTCAAAGTGCTAAACTCCTTCAGAGACTTCGGTAAACTGAGATATATCCTAATGGCAATTGTCCAATTTGGGGATAGTTTTGCTTAACCTCCCAGAGAACATTCAGAGTAATGGAATTGTAAGCAGGCTCCATACTTAGTGTGGAGCCTGACTCAGGTCTTGATCTCACGATCCTGAGATTATGACCTGAGCTGAAATCAAGAGTTGGACACTTAACCAGCTGAGCCACCCAGGAGCCCCTCATAATGCTATATTTTTAACTGGAAAAGGAAGACAAGTTGATGGCACACCAATGGGTCCTTGGATACCACCAGGAGAGTTTATTCCCCTTCCCTTGCTGCATCTACTTATACACTTCTAGATTTTCCTAATTGTTTCTTAGTTTTGTAAGCCAGTCTATGGTTTAGTTAGATAAAAATTATCAAAACAATACCCTTGATTTATCTAATTCCTTTCTCTTGATTGATGTCCCATGTGTGATTCCATTAGAATTTACATGATATTTCTGTCAATGAGTTAGAGAAGGATAGGTGCTCTTATTCCCATTTTTTGAAAGACAATAATCCACAGAGTTAGTATCAGAACCAGGGCTGGAACACAGGTGTTTTGACTTCTATTAACAAGAGAAAAAGAAAAGAAGGAAGATAAAGGATAAAAGGAGGGGGTAGGAGAAAAGGCAGGACATAAAAAGGAAAACGAATTTGTTTATTTATTCCTTCAAGAAATTTTTTTTCCATATGGAAAAAGCCCAAATCCATTGACTGATGAATGGATAAAGATACACACACACACACACACACACACACACACACACACAATGGAATATTACTCAGTTATAAAAAAATGAAATCTTGCCATTTGCAATAATGTGGTTGGAGCTAGAGAGTATTATGCTAAGTGAAATAAGTCAGTCAGAGAAAGATAAATACAATATGATTTCACTCATATGGAATTTAAGAAACAAAATAGATGAACATAGTGGGGAAAAAGAGAGGCAAACCAGGAAACAGACTCTTAATGATAGAGAACAAACTGAAGGTTGCTGGAGGGGAGGGGGTTGGGGGGATGGGGTAATTAGGTGATGGGTATTAAGGAGGGCACTTGTGATCAGCACTGGGTATTGTATGTAAGTGATGAATCACTAAATTCTATACCTGAAACTAATATTACATTGTATGTTAACTAACTGAAATTTAAATAAAAATTTGGAGAAAGAAAAAAAAAACATATATAAAAGCATTAAAAAAAAAAAAGAAGTAAGGTCTTCCAAATTAGAAAAGCATAAAGGAGAAGAGTAATGAAGAACAGCAATGCACCCTATAGGAATATTACAAATGGCAGCAGAGTGAAAATCTAAGGTGCATCATGGACATTAAAGGCAGAACTTGTGGTCCAATTGCTAGTTCTCAAATTATTAACTATATATATTTCCTAACTTCTTATCTGAGCCTCTGAGTCATTTTCTATAAAATACAGATAATATATACTTTCAATGGTTACTACAAAGATTAGTCATAAAATTGTTATACCACATGGTATATAGCAGCAACTAAATATTTTTTAAAAGATTTTATTTATTTGAGAGAGAATGAGAGAGAGCACAAACAGGGGGAAGAGCAGAAGGAGAGGGAAAATCAGGGTCCGCAGGGAGCATGGTGTGGGGCTCAATCCCAGGACCCTGAGATCATGACCTGAGCTGAAGGCAGACACTTAACCGACTGAGCCACCCAGGTGCCCAGCAACTAAATATATTTGTTTAAAGGTTTATTTATTTATTGGAGAGAGAGTGCACATGAGTGAGGCAAGGGGCAGAGGGAGAGAATTTCAAGCAGATTCCCTGCTGAGTGCAGAACCTGACGTGGGGCTGGATGTGGGCTGGATGTGGGGCTGGATGTAGGGCTT
Source organism: Ursus maritimus (assembly GCF_017311325.1). Taxonomy (NCBI): domain Eukaryota; kingdom Metazoa; phylum Chordata; class Mammalia; order Carnivora; family Ursidae; genus Ursus; species Ursus maritimus. The sequence continues at coordinate 37,597,797 of NW_024425008.1, forward strand.
GATCCCATGACCCACGAGATCATGACCTGAACAGAAACCAAGAGTCAGATGCTTAACTGACTGAGCCACCCAGACGTCCCAGCAACTAAATAATTAATAGCCATCATCATCATCGTCATCATCGTGTGAGAATGCAAACCCAAGGCTCAAAAATGCTGTTGAGTAATTTTCCCAAAATCTCACAGAGAATTAATTGGGATTAAAACCTAGCATTTGTTTGCTTTGTTTTGTTTGTTTGTTTTGAACTAAACATCCTTATATAAAAAAGTATGGAGAGAAATCTGGGGAAAAAAAAAAGTTTTTTGTTTGCTTGTTTGTTTGTTTTTAAATCTTCAGTATTCCCATTTCTGAGAATAAATGATGTATGATGCATGGTTACATGACAGGAGCTTAATACTCAGGGGGGAGATAAACTCATAAATATTACAGTACAGGGGGAGAATTAAAGGAGGGCCATGGAAGATGTATTGCATAAAATAAATTATAACACAGTAATTTTTGTCAATCCAAATATCTAATACCTTTTCATTTGTTCGTCTTGAGTGGATTTGTTTGTCATGTATTATATGATATTATTTTTCATTCATACACTTTAGTGCCTTATTATTTTGCCCACATTTTGACATAAGGTTCCTTGATTTTCTTAAATGTGTGTCCTTTCTTAGCCACATTTCGCCCACTGAAGTCATTGTAAGTGCCTATTTTCAATTTTATGCTCCCAGAATTATCAGTTTGGAGCAGGGGAAGACTGCAGGAGATTTTCGAACCCTGCTTCCCGGGCTCTCCTTGCATCACTTTGGCAAACCTTGATGAAGTGCCATGTCATCCTCCTGGACTTCCAAATGCTGTCCCTTTCCCCCATTACAATCCACCTAATCTAAGAATAATTAATAGGCTAGATGCTATACCCTATGCTTACTTAGTTTTTAAAAAACATTATTTCAGAAGATCTTGTTATAGCATTAAAAAGTAGTAACCAGGCAGGGGCCTGGGAGAGAATATTGGAGGAAGATGGTCAAAGGTACAAATGTTCAGTTAATGAGGTAAATAAGCACTAGGGATGTAATGTACAACATGAAGACTCTTGCTAACACTACTGTGTGATATACAGGAAAAGTTAAGAGAGTAAATCTCATCACAAGGAGAAAATTATTTTTCTTTTATCCTTTCTTGTCTTTTTATTATATCTATATGAGAAGAAATATGTTAGTTAAACCTATTATTGTAATCACTTCACAGTATATGTAAATCATACCATCATCTTGTATTCTTGAGACTTATACACTGTTATATATTAATTATTTCTCAATGAAACTGGAAAAAAAGTAGAATTGTTTGGGTTTGAGTGAAGGAAAGTTATGGTAACTGATGTGACTCATTTAATAAAAATGTAATTAACCCTTTTATCTTAATACACCATGCTACTTTGTGTTTGCATATGTGTATGAGAATTATCAAGAAATGAACCACTCTACTTCTTTACATTTCAGATGTGATGGCTGACCTATTCTTGTGGTCAGTTTTGAAGAGGGAAGTTTCCCTACATATGAATTTATTCAAAAATTACTTATTGATGGGGCGCCTGGGTGGCGCAGCGGTTAAGCGTCTGCCTTCGGCTCAGGGCGTGATCCCAGCGTTGTGGGATCGAGCCCCACATCAGGCTCCTCTGCTATGAGCCTGCTTCTTCCTCTCCCACTCCCCCTGCCTGTGTTCCCTCTCTCGCTGGCTCTCTCTATCTCTGTTGAATAAATAAATAAAATCTTTAAAAAAAATTACTTATTAAGTACCTTCTATAGTCAAGTCACCTTCAGATGTATGGGAGATACAGAGGTACCTGGCTCCCAGGGCGGTGGCAGGGTTCAAATAAATTAATAAGATAATATGTTTATATGAAAACTGCTTTATAAACTATGAAGTAAAAACAAACATTTTAGTATTGTTACAAAAAACCCAAAATCAATTCATTTTTTCCTATTGCTTGTTTGGCATAGAGGTGAAATCGTTTCAATTTTGCACCTTCATAAACCCTGGGCTTATGCAACTGCAGGAAATCTGGCTTGGACTTGGTTCACATTCTTAGATATCAGAAACTGTGGGACTATGGTTGTGACAGCACCATTCATCTTGTCCTCTGTGGGCCCAAGAGTTATAATCGTCACTCCAATTTGGGTAGAAGAGGAAGCTGAGACTAGTTTTGCCTTCCGACTCATGTAGACCTTGAATGACTTAGATTTTCATCCTCACTAATTTCTTTTGCAAAATGTCCTTGCATGGCAGGTGTGGGCAGAGAAATTATGGTAGAACTCCCTCCTCTTGCAAAGCAAAGTGGAGTGTTACTGTCACAACAAATGCACCTTTTCTTTTCCTCTCGTTTTCATAAATGCCCAGGTGCATAAACAAATGTCCAGGGACTATCTGTGGCTTGGTCAAAGTTGTAATAATTTCTACATTTTCTATGTTTGTGGTCTTTTTTGGTCTCCTTCCTTAAATTCTGTTATCTGGCCTACCAAGGAAAGATGCTTTTTCTCAAAATGTGGATAAAGAAAAATAAGGCTCCACATAGTGAAATCAGGGATCACTCAAATTGTTTGGCTTTTGTTCACAAGATAAGAATTGTATATCTTAGTTATGGTCTGTTGGTTGCTCTGAAATCTTTGGTACAAATTAGTAATGACCTTAGTTGTATTTGGCATTGAAGACAGCAGAGAGTAATACACATTTTATTCTACAGAGTAGTTCCAGCTGGTGCTGACTGGAGCCACCTGACTCTTAAACAGTGTTTATTGCAAAGGTCATCTTACATCATTGCTTTATTGTCCAAGGTTAATTGCCAATTTGCTTTTAAATATTATGCAAAAGCATCGGCTTAGCTGTAGAAAACTTAAGTCTTGGAGAATTTGACTCTCTTAGGGATGAATAATTTAATGTCCTGTGAAGTCACACATGTGAACAGGAATTCTAAAGTTCACCATGACCATTCTTCCTTCTCCCGACTGTATCCTATTTTTTTAAAATTCCTGGAAACCACTGTATGTTAAAAAAGAAAAAAATTTAAAAGCAAAATGCTGAGAAAGTATTCACAGAACATGTGATAGACAAAAAATTGCTACTTATGTTATATAAATTTATAAGAAAATTGTTAAGAATACATTAGGTGCAGGGCGTCTGGGTGGCACAGCGGTTAAGCGTCTGCCTTCGGCTCAGGGTGTGATCCCGGTGTTCTGGGATCGAGCCCCACATCAGGCTCTTCCGCTATGAGCCTGCTTCTTCCTCTCCCACTCCCCCTGCTTGTGTTCCCTCTCTCGCTGGCTGTCTCTATCTCTGTCAAATAAATAAATAAATAAATAAATAAAATCTTTAAAAAAAAAAAAAAGAATACATTAGGTGCTACTGGGTATTTACCCCAAAGATACAAATGTAGTGATCTGAAGGAGCACCTGCACCCAATGTTTCTAACAGCAATGTTCACAATAGCCAAACTATGGAAACAACCCAAATGTCCATCGACAGATGAATGGATAAAGAAGATGTGGTATATATACACAATGGAATATTATGCAGCCATCAAAAAATGAAATCTTGCCATTTGCAACAACATGAATGGAACTAGAGGGCATTATGCCAAGCGAAATAAGTCAATCAAAGAAAGACACTTATCATATGATCTCACTGATATGTGGAATTTGAGAAACAAGGCAGAGGATCATGGGGAAGAGAGGACAAAATGAAACAAGAAGAAACCAGAGAGGGAGACAAACCATAAGAGACTCTTAATCTCAGGAAACAAACTGAGGGTTGCTGGACTGGAGGGGGTGGGAGGGATGGGGCGGCTGGGTGATGGACATGGGGAGGGTATGTGTTATGGAGAGTACTGTTTATTGTGTAAGACTGATGAATCACAGACCTGTACTCCTGAAACAATACATTATATGTTAATAATAATAAAAAAGAATACATTAGGTGAATGAAGAAAGGATATGAACAAATATTCCACAAAAGAGAGAGTTCAATTAACAAACATGGAAAATTGTTCAGTCTCATAAATGTCATAGGTATATAATAAGAGATGCTTTTTTCTTTCCTAGCCAAATTAGCATTGAGAAGATAACAATATTGGCGAGAGTATGGTGAAATAGGTACTGTCTTACATAATTTTTGAGTGCACAAATTAAGGAGACTGTATTACAAAGTAAATTGGAAAACTAAAAATATTCCTAAAAATACTCATACTCTTCATTTTCAGTGACTATACCTCTAGGAATCTATTCTAAAAGTATAATATTAGATAAAACATATAATGCATAAATATAGTAATCTAAAGTGAAATATTAGAACCACAACAGACATATTCAACGATAGGTAGAGTCAATAAACTCTGTGTACTGTTGCCCATTGAACAACAGGGGTTTGAACTGTGCTGGTTCACTTATACACAGATTTTTTTTTTTTTTTTTAACAATACAGTGCTGTAAATGTATTTTCTCTTCCCTATGGGTTTCTTCATAACATTTTCTTTTCTCTAGTTTACTTTATTATAAGAATACAGTATAAAATATGTATAACATACAAAATATGTGTTAATTGAGTGTGTATGTTATCAGTAAGGCTTACAGTCAATAGGAGGCTATTGGTAGTTCAGTTTTTGGGGAGTCAAAAGTTATAAATGGATTTTTGACTGTGTGTGGGTTGGTACCCTTAAACCTTTTGTGCTGTTCAAGGGTCAACTGTATTTAATATTATGTCATCATTGAGTAATATTGTAATGTTAAATTGCAAGGTCAAAAGGACAAATATTGCATGATTCCACTTAAATGAGGTACCCAGAATAGTAAAAAAAAATTTTTTTTAACTGGGCAATGTACTGGTTTCAGGTTTTTGTTTTTGTTTTTGTTTTGGTAAAGACTTATTTATTTGAGAGAGAGAGAGAGGATGAGCAGGGGGCAGGAACAGAGGGAGAAGGAGAAGCAAACTCCCCCCTGAGCAGGGAGCCTGATGCAGGGCTTGATCCCAGGACCCTGGGATGGTGACCTGAGCTGAAGGCAGACACTTAACTGACTGAACCACCCAGGTGCCCCAGAATAGTCAAATTTATAGAGACAGAAAATAGAATGGTGGTTACCAGGGGTGGGGAATGGGGTGGGTAATGGGAAGTTATTGTTTAATGGGTATAGAGTTTCAGTTTGGGAAGATGAAAGTTCTGGAGACAGTGATGATAGTTGCATAACCATGTGACTGTACTTATCATTACTGAAATGTACACCTAAAAAATGGTTAAAATGGTAAATTTTATGTTATATATATTTTATTACAACAAAAAATTCCAAGTTCCTTATAATAGTATGAGGAATGCTTATTATATGATTTTAGTTTAAAAAAGCAATATACATGCTCTGCAAAAGACACTATCAAGAGAATGTGAAAACAAACCACAGACTAGGAGAAAATATTTGCAAAAGAAACATGTGATAAAGGCGTGTTATCCAAAATATATGAAGAGCTCTTAAAACTCAACAATAAGAAAAAAACCCACTTGATTAAATATGGGCCAAAGATCTGAACAGACACCCTACAAAAGAAGAGATACAGATAGCAAATAAGCATAAGAAAAAATGCTCAACATCATATGTCATTAGAGAACTGCAAAGTAAAACAGGTACAACTGCATACCTATTAACACGGCCCAAATCCAAAACACTGACAACAGCAAATGCTGGTGAGGATGAGGAGCAATAGGAACTCTCATATTTTGCTGGTGGGAATGCAAAGTGATATAGCTACTTTGGAAGACAGTTGGCAGTTTCTTACAAAACTAAACAGATTCTTACTATACAATCCAGCAATTGAACTTGGGTATTTTCCCAAAGGACATGAAAACATGTGCACCAAAAAATCTTCACATGGATGTTTATAGTAACTTTTTTCATGATTTCCTAAACTTAGTCCAATTTCATTCTTTTGCTTATAGATATCTAGTTTTCTAGTTTCATTTATTGAAGAGACTATCCTTTCCCCGTTGAATTTTCTTGGCTCTTTTGTCAAAGTATTAGTTGACTGTATATGTCTGGGTTTATTTTGGGGCTCTTGATTCTGTTCCATGGGTTGATGTGTCTGTTTTTATGCCAGTACCATACTGTTTTGATTACTACATCTTTGTAGTACAGTTTGAAATCAGGACGTGTGATATTTCCAGCTTTGTTCTTTCTCAAGGCTGCTTTGGCTATTTGGGGTCTTTTGTGGTTCCATACAAATGTTACAATTGTTTTTTCTATTTAACTTAATTTTTTTTCTATTCTACAGGTTGCCTTTTCATATTTTTGATTTTCAAAAGCTGTAAGAAACTTTTTAGTTTGATGCAGTCCTAGGAAGCCCTCATACTTTTATGAGTTTCAACTCCAGGAATTCTACCAGGTTTTGTTTTTTTTTTAAGATTTATTTATTTATTTATTTATTTATTTATTTATTTGAGAGAGAGAGTGGGGGGGGAGGGCATGAGCAGGTGGGAGGAGCAGAGAGAGAGGGAGAAGCACACTCCCCGCTGAGCAGGGAGCCCAAAGCAGGGCTTGATCCCAGGACCCTGAAATTAAGCTGAAGGTAGACGCTTAACTGACTGAACCATCCAGGCACCCTCTACCAGTTTTTTAGAGTGAGGAGCCAAGAAAAACCTTCACGTTTCTGCCAGGGGGAGGGGAAAAGCAACCATTTTGAAATACACCTAGTGTGTTCTCCTTAACAAAGGCATACTTAGCAACAGAAAAGATTACCAGAGCTTTATCTGAAGTGATGGAAGGAAAATAAATTCCAGCCTCTTCTAGCCTTTTTGTCTCACCTACAAGAAAAAAAAGATCACACCCCAGAAACAGGCCCACTAAAAGACTGAGACAAAATCATGACCCTTCATTATGGTTGGAGACTTCAACACCCTTCTTTCAGTAATTGATCGATCATGCAGGCGGAAAATCAGTAAGGATATAGTTGAACTGAACAGCACCACCAATCATCGTGATCTAATATTGACACTTATAAAGTACTTCATCCAACAATAGCAGAATACATATTTTTTTCAAGTTTACACAGGACAATCATCAAAAAAGACCATATTCTGGCCCAGAAAACACACCTGAACAAACTTAGAATAGAAAACATATAAAGTATGTTCGTGTGTTCCTCAAACCACAATACAATTAAACTAGAAATAAAAAAACAGAAACCTAGAAAACTCCAAAATATATGGAGAATAAGCAACATACTATTAAATAACCCATGTGCCAAAGAAGTCTTGAGATAGTAGAAGCTTAATTATTTTGTCCTTCACATTTAGGTTTGCAATCCATCTCAAATCAACTTTATGTGTGATGTGAGGCAGGGATCAAGTTTTTCCCTTTTTCGTATGAGTATCTGTCACGCACACACAAGACAAAGTAAGGCCTGACTGATTTAGTCATAAAAGTACAATGAGCCACTTCTAGATTCAGGTAGTTTTTACTGTACAGACAGTGAAAGAATAAAAGTTTCCCACACACCAAGGGCATACCTTGTCCCTCACACCAAGGACAACACCAAAACAAAAGGGGCTAGATGGCTGCATTGAGGTTTGTGGGATACCCCATTATGGAGGAGCCAGTTCTAAACTGCAGCTAAGTGGTTTTATATCCTGTGGCATTATTCCTACGGGGATGGAGCAGACAGCCTTGAATTTCATCAGAACCCAAGAGGCAGTGAGAAACTGTTTCACAATAACCTTTCAGGGGAGTTAGGGAAGCAAATAAGACATGGCTTTGGAGTGGCTCCTCATAGGCCTTTATGCTCCCATGCTGTTGGAGAATCACAAGGTATCCTGACAAGACTCAAATTAGATGGGGCTCAGGCATTTTCCTGTATGGCCCACGTAGACCCATAAAGGTTGCCAGATTACCTTGGAGTAGCCATTTCTCTGCAACTTCCAAATGATCCAGCATTTCAGTCAAAAAGATCATCCTTTGCCTCACTGTACTGAAGTGGCAATAAATGCTTATTTATTCATTAATTGATTAATGTGACAGAGTGAAAAAGTTAGGATTAGAAAGCCATCTAAACATTTTTTTTTAAAGATTTTATTTATTTATTTGACAGAGAGAAAGACAGCCAGCGAGAGAGGGAACACAAGCAGGGGAAGTGGGAGAGGAAGAACCAGGCTCCCAGCGGAGCAGGGAGCCTGATGCGGGGCTCGATCCCAGAACCCCGGGATCACGCCCTGAGCCAAAGGCAGACGCTTAATGACTGAGCCACCCAGGCGCCCCGCCATCTAAACATTTAAGAACCATATTAGATGCTTGATTTTTTTAAAGTGAGGCATAATGATTTTAGGGCAAGAAGCATAATTTTTGTAATCACATATATCTGGGTTTGAAGCCAGTTTTGATTACTGACTGGTCATGTGATAATCAGTGGGATCTCAGAACCTTTAATTTCTTATCTATAAAATGGAAATAATACCTATTTCTCACTATTAAGTGAGATAATGTATATGAGCGGTATCTAGCAAGATGCCTTTTATAGAATACATATTCAGAAAATGTAGAGGTGATAGTTGGGATGCATTTTATCTAGGACTGATGATTCTTTAGAGTCATCAGTTTTCTTAAATGCATGGACAGACCTTTTATTAGCAAAAGAGAACTTCAAGTACTTGTCAAGGAATATAACCTGAAACTGGTGCCTAACACTTATCAAATATCTGTTGGATAAAATAATGTTTATGGGGTATTGCCTGGAGAGTATGCAAGCCATCTGCTCCTCTATGTCTTAGGTCAGGTTGCCTGGGAAACAGGCTCAGATGGAAATTTGTGTTCGGGAAGTTTACTGAGGAATATTCCCAGGATCAACATGGTGAGGGAGTAGGAAACAGGAATAAGAAGAGAAGCCTACCTGTGAGTAAATTTTTTCTTCTTGAATTAATGAGATTATCAGAGAGTTGCAAAATAGGAGACTGTGATTTTGGCCCCACTCATTCATTAGTTTATACAACAAATATTTACTGAGTGTTTACTATGCACTTTATGTTAGATTCTGGCAATGGTGAACAAGATAGACTAGGTCCCTGACATGATGGAGTTTATAATCTCATAATGGGAGAAAGAGATTTAAACAATTAATTGCAATAAGGCGGTTAATTCCTATGATTTTTTTTTAACCAGATAGGCTAATTCTAAGATTACTAGCTAAAATATAATATTTAAGTCTATTAAAGCATGAGAAAATAAGAGTAATGGGTGATAGTAAGGGGAAACTAGCCCCAACATATATTTAAAACATTATAAAATGATATATGTTGGCTAACTGAACATAATTAAAAAAAAAAGGCAATACCAAGTATTAGTGAGGATAGACAGTTAGTGGAACTTATATAATGTTGCTGGTAGGAGTGTCAATTTGTATGACCACTTTGGAAGACAGTTTGACTATCAATTAAAGCTAAAAATATGTATATCCAATGACCCAACAATTCCATTGCTATTTATACATTCACATGTCCAAGATGCATGTACAAGAATATTCATAGACAGAAACTGCAATCGACCCAATGTTAATTAATAGAAAAATGGATAAATTATGGCAAATGCATAGAATATCAGATTGTAACAAAAATGAATAAACTATAGTGATATGTAACCGCATAGATGAATCTCATAAAAAAGAAAACATATTAGTACTTGTGAAGGGATTGATCAGTGGAGCAAAAGCAAGTATCCAGAAATCAATCCATAAGTAGAATGAAAGATGGCTTATTTGATGAATGAATTGCTTTAAGCCAATTGGTTGGTAATTTGAAAAAAATAATCTCTGAAATGAATTTCACTCTTTCTAGCAAAATAAATTCTGAATGAAACTAATATTTAAAGATACAAATTAAATCATAAAAGTTTGAGACGAAAGTATGGACAATTTTTTTTTAATGAGTTGGGATGGAGAGACTTTTAAAGCAATATCCCAAATTGAGAACTCATAATGTGCAAAATTATTAGATCCGACTACATATTAATTAGAAATAGCTGTACTACAAAAGATAACATAAATGAAGTCAAAGAAAAACTGATAAATTGAAGAAAAGGATTTTATTTTATTTATTTTTTTAAAAAGATTTTATTTATTTATTTATTTGACAGAGAGCGACAGCCAGCGAGAGAGGGAACACAGGCAAGGGCTCGATCCCAGATCGCAGGCATCACGCCTGGAGCCGAAGGCAGACGCTCAACGACTGCACCACCCAGGCGCCCCGTGAAGAAAAGGATTTTAAAAGACTAACAATGGCTAATCTTTTCTTAGTATATAAAATCCCTTAAAAATTAACAAATTCCTGGGTGGCTCAGTTGGTTAAGCATCTGCCTTCAGCTCAGGTCATGATCTGGGGGTCCTGGAATCAAGCCCCAGGACAGGTTCCCTGCTCAGTGGGGAATGTGCTTCTCCCTCTCCCTCCACCTCTCCCCAACTCGTGCGCTCATGCTCGCTCTCTCTCTCTCAAATAAATAAATACAATTTTTAAAAAAATTAACAAATACCACAAACCAATGGGCCATGTTCATGTACATGAAGAAAAGAAATACAAATGAGTTTTAAAGATATAAAGAAATGAATGAAATATGGCCAACAAACGTTAAATAAATCAATAAAAATAGCTGATTTGAGGGTAAAAATATCAATAACTAAGGATAAGATGGGAAGGTCTAATATCCATCTAATTGAAGTTCCAGAGGGCAAGAATAGAGAGAAGGGGAGAGACATTCTTCAAAGAGATCCTATCTAATGATTTTCCAGAAATATGAAGACATGTGTTTTCAGATTCAGGATACACAATGAATCCCAATTACTCAATAAATAGTTCACAATTGGATATGTCTTGGACCAACTGTAGGGCACTAAAAACAAAAAGAAGTTTACATAAGCAAGCAGAAAGAAAAGATAACTTACTTACAAAGGATATGACAATCACACTTAGAGCAGACATCTCGTCTTTGACATGGAAACTATAAGAGAGTGGAATATCTTCAGAGTGCTGAGACAAAATAACTGTCAACTTAGCTAAGCTACCATTAAGTAAACACACTTCCTGACAAATAAAAACTGAGAATTTTACCTTCAACAGATGCTAAAGCACTTCGAAAAGGATTACTTCAGGGGGCGCGTGGCTGGCTCAGTAGGAAGAGGATGCAAATTTTGATCTTGGGGTCATAAGTTTGAACCCTGCGTTGGGTGTAGAGATTACATAAATAAATAGATGATAGATAGATAGATAGATGATAGATAGATAGATAGATAGATAGATAGATAGATAGATAGATGAAAACTTTAAAAAAATAAAAGGATTACTTCAAGAGCAAGGAAAATGGTCTCCAAGGAAGGTCTGAAATACAGTAAAGAATTGGGAGCAAAGAAAAGAAATTGAATAAAAATACTAGATAGGAGTAATGTGTAAGATGTGAGGAGAGTAATCTTAATTCAAGTGTTCCAGGTTAAATAAAGCATAATCTTCAAGAGCACAGATACGGAACCAGACTGCCTAGGTCTGAATCCCAGTATCGTGACTTATTATCTGTGTAACTGTGGGCAAATCACTCAATCTCTTAGGCCTTAAATGACTTGCAAGTAAAGGGCTTACAACAGTACTTAATAAATAGCAGGCACTGAATAAACATTAGTTTTATAATTATAAAGGACCGGAGATTGTTTAGAGAAAAACTGATGTACTGATTATCTTTAGACAATAACTAAATATGTGAGTTGAAAATTTAAGGATGATTAAAAATATAGAAATAGAGGTTATACTTTTCTCATCACAGTGAGAAGGGAAAAAAACCTTAATCCAAAATGAGACAGCAAAAGCAATGAACAAATAAGCTTAGAAAAATAGAACATTTAGCATTCTCCTGTTGATAATGCACAAGACAGTTGGTTTTCTCTCATTTGCCAGTGAATGACTCCTCATAATTAGGATATTGTTAAGGCTAGACATAAAATAAAGAGGGCTTCTTGATGGTTTTATCCGTTAGCCATATTTGTCCTAGAAGCTGCCACTATTGATGTAAAATTGCAAATAGAGGCTTTAGCCAAGCATGCGGAAGCCACCTTTAACTGAGCCTAACATGCGGTCACCCATAAACTCAAAAGATGGCCCTTCAAAACCGAATAGCCTTTGATACCCTGACTGCAGCTCAGGGAGGAACCTATACTTTATTAAAACAGAGTGTTATGTATATACTCCAGCTTACCACAAAAATGTGACAGGATTTCTAAAAGACATGAATACTCAAATTGGTGCTTTAAAGGATCCCTCTGTTTCTTCAGTGATTGGTTAAATTCCTGGACTGGAGGAAGATTTTGGTCAACTAGCAAAGGTCTTTTGTTTGGGCTTCTCTTTTTCATAATAATAATAACCTTATTTTGTTTTGTTTTCCAATGTCTTTTCCAATGCCTGGTGCTGAGACTCCTTTGCTGCCAGAACTTCAAGCCGACAGATGATCCTTTCTATGCAAGGAGATTCATATATGTTCTCTACCTTGGATTTGGCTGCCTCTGCCTCTCATAACTCCTATATATAAATTCCCCAACTGATCAGTGTTGACCCATAGGTAGGGACATCTCTATGCCCCTATTCAGCAGGAAGAAGTTACAGAAGATAAGACCTTCCACCTTCAGTAACCTTGAAGATTTAAGGGTCAAAATTGTTCAGGGGATAATGATGTGGAGAACAAAGGCAAAAGGAAATGTAGATAAAATTAAATTTTCTTACAACTTGCAGCCCATTGACAAATATTTGAGACAGAGTATGACATTCCTCCAGGAACTCCCAACTACCTTAATGTTAATGCTTTGCTAGAGGGGAAAAAAATATCCTTAGTTTGACAATAGTCAGGGCTCCAGGATCCTGTAAATTTTCTTTAACATATGAAAATCCTTTTGGAAACTTCCTTTATCTCTGCCCCTCCCAACTTAAAAATATATAATCACTTGTTCCTCACAATCCCAGTGCAGCTCTTTTTGCCCATTGGTCCTTTCTCTGTGCTTTAATAAAACCACCTTTTTTTGCACCAAAAATGTCTCAAGAATTCTTTCTTGACTGCTTGCTCCCAAACCCCACATCAAATCACATCGGTATTACATGCCTCTTGTATTATTATTTTAAAACTGTTATAGATTTCTTTTTGTTAAGATTTTATTTATTTATTATTTATTTGAGGGAGAGAGAGAATGAGTCGGGGGGTGAGGTGGGTAGAGGGACAAACAGACTCCGCGCTCTGAGAAGAGCCTGTCATGGTGGGACTCAGTCCCAGGACCCTGAAACCAGGGCCGGAGCTGAAGTCAGACGCTTAACTGACTGAGCCACCCAGGCTCCCCTGTTACAGATTTCTTTTTATTTTTATTACACTTACTGGAGGTTTTTATGCTGCTCTAATTTTGTTCTGATTGTTTTCTTTATAAAAAAATTTACTGTTAAAAGAAACTTAATTTAGCATTGTTTTTGTTTCTAACAAGGTCATGTTTTAGAAGTCCAATGCACGATTCATTGTGCAACAGAGCCTCTAACAGGATCATTTTAAGGAGTAAAAAGACTGTGTTGTAATGGGCTTCTAAATATTGTGTTACTACTGTGATTTGGTCTCATTCCATTTATGTTCTTATAATTTACTCAGCAATGTAAATGAATGCAATTTTTTGTGATTACATAAACCTTTACTTGTTTATAATAAATTTCTTTAAACTGAAAAAAATTTAGAAAGTACATTTCTAAAAGAAAAAGATATTAGAATGTATATATGACATTTTTGTAAGAAAAAAAGAGATATTAGAAAATATACATGAATCTGCTAATTTGTGTAAAAGAAGACAGGAAGAATAAATCAGAAATTAAAGAGATTGGTGGGGGGCACTTGGGTGATTCAGTGGGTTGAGTGTCTGACTTTTGGTTTTGGCTCAGGTTGTGATCTTGAGGTTGTGGCACTGAGCCCCACATTGGGCTCTGTGCTCAGTGTGGAGTCTGCTTTAGATTCTCTCTCCCTCTCCCTCCCCGCTCCTCACTCTCTCTCTCTCTCTCTTTCTCTCAGATAAATAAATAAATAAATAAATAAATAAATAAATAAATAAATAAAATCTTGAAAATAAAAGAAGAGATCGGTGGGAAAGGGGTACAAAAAGTTTTGCGGGGATGAGAGCAGAGTAGTGGGCCTGTGGAAGAAGCAACACCTCTCTGAGTATACCTTTTTTAGCTCTATTGGAACCATGATAATGTTTCACATACTCTCAAAAATAAATAAGTGGGAATCCAAAACAAAGTATGAAGAGTTACAGATAAATAATATAATGAATAATATTACTAATAAATAATATTACTACATTGGAAAAGTAGGGAAGAAAAGAGCTAATGTAAGTAAATTTGAAATATAATATTTTGACTGGGTTCTGTAAAAACTGTTCACAATACTGTAATTTAGTTAGATTTGTTTTTTACAGGGGTATGGATAAACAATTTTGAAACTACATTATTTACATACTAAGAACAAATAAATAGAGTGTACATAATAAGAGCAGGGTAATTTCTCACTGTTGGATTAAGAAAGTATAAGAAAGAAAACGGGGAAGGGAAAAATGAACTTCATGGTGTTGGATTGGAATTAGAGGTATCAGTATGAAGTTGTACACATAGTATGGCAATTTAACACATCTATTTGTGTAATTGGTAGATAAAGCAGAGGAAAATAATTTAGTGCATAAGAACTTTTAACAATTGATAAGATTAGGTCTAATGATCAAATACAAAGCCATATATTCAATGATTACAGAATGCACATATTTTTAAGTTTTTATTTAAATTCCAGTTAGTTAACATATAGTGTAATTATTAGTTTCCGGTGTAGAATATAGTGATTCAACACTTACATACATCATCCATTGCTCATCACATGAAGTGCATTTCTTAATCCCCATCACCTATTTCACCCACCCTCCCACCCCCCTCCCTTCTGGTAACCATTAGTTTGTTCTCTATTGTTAAGAGTCTGTTTCTTGGTTTGTCTCTCTCTTTTTCTTTTGCTTGTTTGTATTGTGTCTTAAATTCTACATATGAGGGAAATCATATGGTATTTCTCTCTCTCTGACTTATTTTGCTTAGCATTGTACTCTCTAGCTCCATCCATATCATTGCAAATGGCAAGATTTCATTCTTTTCATGGCTGAGTAATATTCCATTGTATATATGTACCACATCTTTATCCATTCATCAGTCAATGGACACTTGGACTCTTTCCATAATTTGGCTGTTGTAGATAACACGGCTATAAACATTGGGGAGGGCATGTGTCCCTTTGAATTAGTGTTTTTGTATTCTTTGTGTAAATACCTAGTAGTGCAATTGCTGGATCATAGGGTAGTTCTATTTTTAACTTTTTGAGGAACCTCCATACCATTTATCAGAATGATTGCACCAGTTTGCATTCCAGTACAAGAGAGTTCCCCTTTCTCTACATCCCTGCCAATGCTTCTTGTGTTTTTGATTTTAACCATTTTGATAGGTGTGAGGTGATATCTCATAGTAGTTTTGAATTGCATTTCCCCAATGATCAGTGATATTCAGCATCTTTTCATGTGTCTGTTAGCCATCTGTATGTCTTCTTTGAAAAAATGTCTTTTCATATCTTCTGCCCATTTTTAATTGGATTATTTGTTTTTTGGGTGTTGAGTTTTATAAGATCTTTATATATTTTAGATACTAACCCTTTATCAGCTATGTCATTAGCAAATGTCTTCTCCTATTCTGTAGGTTGCCTTTTTGTTTTGATTGTTTCCTTCAGTGTGCAGAAGAAGCTTTTTATTTTGATGTAGTCCCAATAGTTTATTTTTGCTTTTGTTTCCCTTGCCTCAGGAGACATATCTAGAAAGAAGTTGCTACTGCCAATGTCAAAGAAGTTAATGTCTGAGTTCTCTTCTAGGATTTCTACAGTTTCAGGTCTTACATTTAGGTCTTTAATCCCTTTTGAACTTATTTTTGTGTATGGTATGACAAAGTGGTCCAGTTTCATTCTTTGGCATGTAGCTGTCCAGTTTTCCCAACACCATTTGTTGACGAGACTGTCTTTTTCCCATTGGATATTTTTTCCTGCATTGTCAAAGATTAATTGACCATTTAACTGTGGGTTCATTTCTGGGTTTTCTATTCTGTTCTATTGATCTATGTGTCTATTTTTGTGCCAGTACCAGACTGTTTTGATTACTACAGGTTTGTAACATAAATAGGAGTCCCAAATTGTTATGCTTCCAGCTTTGTTTTTCTTTTTCAAGGTTGCTTTGGCTATTTGGGGTCTTTTATGTTTCCATAAAATTTTTAGGGTTGTTTTTTCTAGTTCTGTGAAAAATGCTGTTTGTATTTTGACAGGGATTGCATTAAATGTGTAGATTGCTTTGGGTAGTATAGACATTTTAAAAATAGTTGTTCTTCCAATCCATGAACATGGAATGTCTTTCTATTTCTTTGTGTCATCTTCAGTTTCTCTCATCAGTGTTTTATAGTTTTCAGAGTACAAGTCCTTCACTGCTTTGATTAGGTTAATTCCTAAGGATCTTATTGGTTTTGGTGCAATTGTAAATGGGATTGATTCCTTAATTTCTCTTTCTGCTGCTTCATTATTAGTATATAGAAATGCAACAGATATCTGTATGTTGATTATTCATCCTATGACTTTACCGAATGCATTTATCATTTCTAGTAGTTTTTTGGTGGAGTCTTTTCAGTTTTCTACATATAGTATCAAGTCATCTGCAATTAATAAAAGTTTTACTTCTCCTTGCTGATTTGGATGACTTTTATTTATTTTTGTTGTCCAATTGTTGTGGCTTGGACTTCTAGTGCTGTGTTGAATAAAAGTGCTGAGAGTGGATATCCCTGTCTTGTTCTTGACTGAAGAGGAAAAGATCTCAGTTTTTCCCCATTGAGAATATTAGTTGTAGGTTTTTCATATATGACCTTTATTATGTTGAAGTATGTTCCTTCTACACCTACTTTGTTGAGGGTTTTGTCATGCATGGATGTTGTACTTTGTCAGATGGTTTTTCTGCATCTATTGAAAAGATCATATGGTTCTTACTCTTTCTTTTATTAATGTGATATATCACATTGATTGATTTGCAAATATTGAACCACCCTTGCAACCCAGGAATAAACCCCACTTGATTGTGATGAATGATTTTTTAATGTATTGTTGGATTTGGTTTACTGGCATTTTTTCCCCTTAGATAGGGAAAGGTGGGGGAGGGGCTGGGAGAGAGAGAGAGAGAGAGAGAATCCTAAGCAGGCTCCATGCCCAGTGTGGAGCCCAACACGGAGCTCATTCTCACAACACTGAGGTCATGACCTGAGCCAAAATCAAGAGTCAGACCCTTAACCAACTGAACCACCCAGGTGCCCTGGTTTGCTAGTATTTTATTGATGATTTTTGCATGTATGTTCATCAGGGATATTGGCCTGTAGTTCTCTTTTTAGTAGTGTCTTTACCTGGTTTTGGTATTAGGGTAAAGCTGACCTCATAGAATGAATTTGGAAATTTTCCTTCTTTTTCTATTTTTTTTTTAATAGTTTGAGAAGAATAGGTATTAACTCTTCTTTATCTGTTTGGTAGAATTTGCCTGTGAAGCCATCTTGTCCTGGACTTTTGTTTGTTGGGAGTTTTTTGATTACAGATTCAATTTCTTTGCTGGTTACTGGTCTGTTCAAGTTTTCTTTTTCTTCCTGTTTAAGTTTTGGTAATTTATATGTTTCTAGGAATGTATCCATTTCTTCTAGGTTGTCCAATTTGTTGGTATATAGTTTTTCATAATATAGAATACACATTTTTCTCAAGCACACATAGAAAGCTCTGAAAAAGCAAACAGCAAGGAATCTTAATGAAGTTCAAAGACTCAGTAGTATAACAATCATATTCTGTGACCATAACGCACTTAAGTTAGAAGTCAAGTACAAAAAGTAACCAGTCCTGTTGGTAGGGGTATAAATTGGTCCAACCACTTTGGAAAATTGTTTGGCCATGTCAGTTAAAGCTGAATATACACATAAGCTATGGGCCAGCAGTTCTTTTCCTCTAACAGAAATACATACATACATTTAACAAAAAAAAATATGTACTAGAATGTTCACAGCAACACTATTCACAACAGCCCTAAGCTAGAAACTACTCAAATGTCCATCAACTGTAGAATGGATAAAAAAAAAAATTGCAGTCCATTCTTGCAATGAAGTATTCTATAGCAAGGACTATTAACAAACTATAGTTACATGCAACAATATGGATGATCTTACAAACATAAGTTTGAAGACCTTCAGTGTACATATTGTATGATTTCATTTACATTAAATACAAAAGCAGGCAGATCTATACTGTCAGAAGTCAGGATAGTGTTTATTCTTGCAGAAGGTAGTGATGGGAAGGGAGCATAAGGGTGGCTTCTGTGGTACTCGCAAAGTTCTGTTTCTTGATTTTGGTGTTGGTGACATGGCTGTATTTAGTTTGTAAAAATTCACTGAGCTGTGCATTTATAGTATGTACTTTGTGTATGCATATTATTCTTCAATGAAAAGTTAAAATTAAACCCATATGACTTTCTTATATTTGGAAATTTAAAAGCATTTACTAAGTGACTTATGAATAAGAGTATAGTCAAATGGAAATTTGTAAATGCCTAGAACTACCATAAGGAAAATACTAAATCGAAATTAATGAAATATAGCCAAAGCAGAGGAAAATGTCTGTTTTTGAATGTTTACATTATAAAGTAGGAAAAGATGAAAAATTAAAGAGGTAAGCATCTAACTTTAGGCAGCAAAAGATCAGCAGAATAAGCCCAAAGAAAATAGAAGGAAAGAAAAATAAGAGCAGACATTAATAAAGTAGAAAAAATAAAGATAAAATAGAGAATATCAACAAAGCCAGAAATTGGCTCTTTGGAAAGACTAATAAAGTAGACAAATCTTTGGCAGGACTAATGATGAGGAAAAAGAGAAGATGAATAAAGAAATAATATTAATAATGAAACATATCTAGTGCACATTCTGCAGAAATTAAAAAGATGATAAAAAAATGCTATGAATGTCTTTAAGCCAATAATTGAATTTGCTAAGAGAGTGGAACTTAAGTGCTCTTACACACCACCAAAAGATATGTGAGGGGATGGATATGTTAGTTATTTTTAATTTTATTGAGAAATAATTGACATACATCACTGTGTAAGTTTAAGGTAGACAGCATGATGGTTTGATTTATATATGTTGTGAAATGATTACCACCCTAGATTTAATTAACATCTATCATCTCATATAGATACAATAAAACAAATGAAAAAAATTTTCCTTGTAATAAGAATTCCTTTTTAACAACTTTCCTATATACCATACAGTAGTGTTATATAGTCATCATGTTGTACATTACATTTCTAGTACTTAATTACTTATAAGTGGAAGTTTGTACATTTTGACCACCTTTCTCCAATTCCCCTTTCTTTAGCCCCCATCTCTGGTAACCACAAATATGATCTCTTTTCATATGAGTTTGGTGAGGTTTTGGGGGTTTGTTTTGTTTTTAGATTCCACATATAAATGAGATCATACAGCAATTTGTTTTTCTTTGTCAGACTTATTATACTTAGCATAATACCTTCAAGATCCATCCATGTTGTCACAAATTGTAGGATTTCCTCATTTTTTATGGCTGAATAATACTCCATTGTGCATATGTGTAAATGTGTGTGTGGTGTGTATACAGATAGATATAGATATAGATATAACAACTTCTTTATTCATCAATTGATGGACACTTAGGTTGTTTCCATGTCTTGACTATTGTAAATAATGCTGCTATAAACATGCGGGTGCATATATTTTTTCACGTTAGTGTTTTTGATCCCTTTGGATATAGTTCCAGAAGTGGCATTGCTAGGTCATTTGGTAGTTCTACTTTTAATTTTTTGTGGGTACTCCATGCTGTTTTCCATTGTGGCTAAACCTATTTATAATCCCACCAACAGTGCAAAAGAATTCCCTTTTCTACACACCCATGCCAGCATTTATCTCTAGTCTTTTTGATGATAGCCATTCTAATAGGCATATGGTGATATCTCTTTGTGTGTGTGTGTTTAAAGATTTTATTTATTTATTTGACAGAGAGAGAGACAGAGAGAGAGTGCACAAGCAGGGGAAGCAGCAGAGGGAGAGAGAGAAGCATGCTCTCCGCTGAGCAGGGAGCCTGACATGGGGCTCAATCCCAGGGCCCTGGAATCATGACCCGAGCTGAAGGCAGATGCTTAACCAACTGAGCCACCCAGGCAGTTTTAATTTGCATTTCCCTGATGATAGAGATGCTGAGCAATTTTTTCATGTACTTCTTGGCCATTCATATATTTCTTTGGAAAATTGTCTGTTCAGATTGTTTGCCCATTTTCAAGGGAAACAAAAGCAAGAATAAACTATTGGGACTACATCAAAATAAAAAGCTTCTACGCACTGAAGGAAACAATCAACAAAACTAAAAGACAACCTACTTAATGGGAAAAGATATTTGCTAATGACATAGCTGACAAAGGGTTAGTATCCAAAATATATATAGAACTTATAAAACTCAACACCCCAAAACATATAATCCAATTAAAAATGTAAAGAAGACATGAATAGATGTTTTTCCAAAGAAGACATACAGATGGCAACAGACACATGAAAAGACGGTCAACATCACTGATCAAGATATATATATATCTTTGTGTATATATAATGGAGTATTATTCAGCCATAAAAAGAATGAAATCTTGCCATTTGCAATGAGATGGATGGAGCTAGAGAACATAATGCTAAGTGAAATAAGTCAGTCAGAGAAAGACAAACACCATATGATTTCCCTCATATGCAGAATTTAAGAAACAAAACAAACAAGCAAAGAGAGAAAGAGAGAGAGAGAGAGACAAACCAAGAAACAGACTCTTAACTATGTAGTTTGTTTGCCCACTTTTAGTTGGATTACCTGTTTTGGTTTGCTTTCAGTTGTATGAGTTCTTTATATATTGTGGATATTAAC
Source organism: Ursus maritimus (assembly GCF_017311325.1). Taxonomy (NCBI): domain Eukaryota; kingdom Metazoa; phylum Chordata; class Mammalia; order Carnivora; family Ursidae; genus Ursus; species Ursus maritimus. The sequence continues at coordinate 37,618,874 of NW_024425008.1, forward strand.
CCCTTATCAGATACATGGTTTGAAATATTTTTGATGGATATGTTAATTAATTCGACGGTGGGAATCCTTTCACAGTATAGACATATATCAAGTGTTGTACACTTTAAATTTATTATAATTTACTTTGCCAATTATGCCTCAATAAAGCTGAAAAAAATAGAAAAGGGAAAAAATAAAAGAATACTGTCATTTGAATCACTTGCTCTGTTAAAAAATCCAGATATATTGTTTGTAAGGGACACATCTAAAACATAAAGACACACAAGGCAAAAAGATGGAAAAAGACACATTGGGCAAAAGCCACAAGAAAACTAGTGTGGCTATATTACTACCAGATAAAATGGACTTTAAGACAAAAAAATTTTTTAGAGATGGAGAGGGTGACAGTATAATGAATATATAATGATTTTATGCATGTATACACTGAATAAAATAGGCTCAAAATATATGAAGCAAGTCTACAGGAAGAAATGGATACCTAAATCTATCATTATTGTGGGGGATTTCAAGCAATTGTTCTTATTGTTGCTAGAACAAGCAGACAAAAAAGCAGCAAAGATACAGAAAAAATGGCAGCACAATTACTATGCTTAATAAATGCACAGATACAGAGTTCTGTATCCAACAATTAGAGAATACATATTTTTATCAATTACTTTTACAATATTTTCAAAAATTATTATGCACTAGGTCATTAAGAAAACCTCAGTAAATTTTGAAGACTATCATATATGCCATAATCTTTCAACACAATGCAATTAAGCTAGGAATTAATTACAAAAACGTAAAAACTTTATGTCCCTGAATATTTTGAAATCTATAAAATATTTCACTAAATAAACCACATTTTTTTAAAAGTAGAAATTTTAAAAATACCTACAAGCAAATAATAATTAATACATAGAAAACCCATGGAATACAAGAAAATGTGTGCTTCTAGGAAATTAAGCAAAGCCTGAAAGTTAATGACACATATGTCCGTTTTAAGATATTGGTAATATTCTATAAAAAGAATATATATATTATACATATACATGTACATATACATATATATATAAAGGAAATACAATAGAAATGAAATAGAAAACAAAGATTCAGTATAGGCCAACAAAGCCTAAGTTGATTTTTCTTTTCCTTTCCTTTTTTTTTTTTTTTAACATTTTATTTATTTATTTGACAGAAAGAGAGCGAGCACAAGTAGCGGGAGCAGCAGGCAGAGGGAGAGGGAGAAGCAGGCTCCCCGCTGAGCAGGGAGCCCAATGTAGGCCTCGATCCCAGGACCCAGGACCCTGGGATCATGACTTGAGCTGAAAGTAGATGCTTAACAACTGAGCCACCCAGGCACACCCAAAGTTGATTTTTCAAAACAACTAGCAATATAAATAAATTACTGACAAGATTTATCAAGAGCAAAAGGGAGAAGATACAATTTTACGAGTAAAAGGGGAATATAACTAAGATAAAGTAGAGATTAACAAATAGGAAAACACTATCAACAACTCTATGTCACCAATTTTGCAAATATTGGTGAGGACAAAACCCTATGAAAAAAAAAATTTACCAGAAGAAATAAAAGCCTTGAATAATCTTACACTATTATATTAATTGAAGTAATTGAAACAATAGTTAAAATCCTCCCGCAGAGAAAGCATTGATATTTTTAAGGAAAAGTTTTATTAAATTTTTAAAGAACAGATAAAATATGAAAATTATTTAGGACAGTAGAAAAAAAGAGAATACTACCCAGTTTGTTTTACAAGGCCTGTATAACATACAAAATAAAACCGGGAAACATATTATGAGAAAGAAAAATTACTGGTCCATTTCACTAATGAATATCAATACAACAATCCTAAACAAAATATTTGCGAATTGAAACAACTATGTAAAAAAGATAATACGCTATAATCAAGTTGGATTATCCCAGATTTGCAAAGATGGTTAGTAAATGTGGGAAATTTATACATTTCATTACAAAAGTTGCAGAGAAAGCATTCATCATCAAAAATAAACACTTAAGAGCTCCTGGGTGGCTCAGTCAGTTGAACAGCAGACTCTGGATTTTGGCTTGGGTCATGATCTCAGGGTCATGAGATCAAGTCCCTTGCTGGGCTACTTGCTAGGCCTGGAGCCTGTTTAAGATTTTGTCTCCCTCGCTCTCCTTCTGCTTGCACCTCCCCACCCCAGCACTTTTGCATGTCTGTTCTCTATCTCTCAAAATAAATATATAAATAAACACTTAGTAAATAGAAATGGGAGTCTCTTTATTGTGATAAAAATATTTACCAAATACCTAGCACAAACATCATCCTTTATAGGGGGACATTAGAAATAGTCCCTTTAGAAATGAGAGAGGGGCACCTGGGTGGCTCAGTTGTTAAGCGTCTGCCTTCGGTGCAGGTCATGATCCCAGGGTCCTGGAATGGAGCCCCGCATCGGGCTCCCTGCTCAGTGGGAAGCCTGCTTCACCCTCTCCCACTCCCCCTGCTTGTGTTCCCTCTCTCGCTGCCTCTCTGTCAAATAAATAAATAAAATCTTAAAAAAAAAAAAAAGAAATGAGAGAAATATACACTTCACTAACACGTGTATTCAATACTGCATTGGGGGTCTAGGCCAGTGTAATAAGACAATGGAGAGTCAATGGAGGCATAAAGCCTGGTAGAATGTTGCAGAAGTGACTTTCTGCGATTTCCAAGTGCAAGCCTTAAGAAAGCTATCTCCATGGCCTCTCTCTAGGAATCCAACCCCCGTGTGAAATGTCCAGCTCTCCTGTTAGACTCCAAGGAGAAATGATATGGAGAGGCCACGTGGGTAGGGAGAGACCCTGAAGCTGAAGGAATTGAGAAATCTAAGCCAACAAGAATCAAGGTCCTACAAATATGACCCCAGTTGGTATTCTAGCCAGCCTCCAGTCATTTCAGCCATCTTAGCTGAGGTTCCAGATATGTGAGTAAAGACGCCATCTTGGATATTCCAGCCCCAGAAAACATGGGACAAAGATGAGATAAGGTGTCTCTGCAGTATCCTGTCCAAATACTAATCCATGGTCACATGAACAAGATAAAACTGTTATGGTTTTGAGCCACTAAGTTTTGAGGTAGTTATGTAGAGGCAGATATTTGATACACCAGGAGTCTAACTCTATACACTGTTCTCTAAAGTTTCACGACGTAAAAGATGTATGTGGTATTTATATGAGGGAGAAATGCTTGAGGTCTTTTATCTGAACTCTTGCTGTAGACAAGTTTTCACTGGTTGGCAACTTGTGTATGATATGGATTGTGTGGCAGGCAGATGCCAAGGTGACCTCCAGTGATTCCAATCTCCTCGTCTTCATGCCTTTGTGTAATCCCTTTGAGTTTAGGCAGGACTTATGAGTGTAGGCAGGACACACACACATCTATAAAGATGATGGGATGTCACTCCCATGATTAGGTTATGTTATATTGTAAAGGTGATGAGATATCACGCCTGTGATTATGTTACATTATATAAGACTCTTAGCAGACTGGATCTACAGATTCTTGCTGGATGAATAAACAACCATACTGAAAAAGCCCAAATAGCAAAGGACTATGGGTAGCCTCTGGGATCAGAGGAGGCCTCCAGTCTACTGGTAACAAAAAGCTAAGCTCCCAGTCATGCAGTCACAAGGAAATAAAGTCTGCCAACCACCCAAAGAGCTTGGAAGTCGATTCTTGTCCAGTGAAGTCTCCAAATGGGAATGCAGCCTGGTCAATGCTTTGATTGCAGCCTTGTGAGATTCTGATCCCAGGATCTAGTCAAATGTGCCTGGACTCCTGATCCTAGGAAAATGTGAAATAATAAATGTGTGGTGTTTTAAGGCACTGAATTTGTGGTAATTTGTCACATTGCAGTAGAACAGAAATTCAGGAAAGTTTGTGTTGGGGGAATATTATGGAGCATCACTTATGTATCCAGCAAGGAAGAGAATTACTAGGCAAATAAAAGAGGTTATATAAATTCCGCACATTACTTCATTCACAGGGTATAGCTGGTGGTCATCAATATGCCTTCTGATTTTGATTTGGAATTTAAAAAAAGAGTAAAAATAAATGATTCATTAAAGGAGGTTGAAACTTTGGAATTGAGTTCTAGTGAGAGTTGGTAAATGTTAATTGTGAGTTTTCTTTGTTTATGGTTTTGTTTTTTGTTTTTGTTTGGTGCTTGGTGTATGTGTGGTTGAGTAATGCACTTTCATGGACCTTTCCTAGGATTTTTGATGGCTTAGTTCTTTCTGATTTTCCCTGTCATTATGCTCTCAAAACTAAGAAGGATTTTAACATCCTAGCCCATGACATATTAGATGCAGAGTTTCATACCTTTATGATTTCCCAAGAAAGCCACTACTATCAAGCATTTTATGATTTTTTGGAAGAGCGAGAGGGGTAGTACCTATTTACCAAGGTTTGGAGAAAATCAAAATGGGGAGTCATGATGTGCAATGCTCTGATATCATTTGCTGGCTCCTCCCCTCTCTTCTCAGTCTCTCCTTGTCTGCTTTGGGAGCAATTAAGTATTTCCTCTCCTCAATCAGGGAAGTTCTTTTTTATTTTATAATAATTTTTTATTATGTTATGCTAGTCACCATACAGTATATCCTTAGTTTTTGATGTAATGTTCCATGATTCATTGTTTGTGTGTAACTCCCAGTGCACCACGCAATACGTGCCCTCCTTAATACCCATCACTGGCCTATCCCAGTCCACCACCTCCCTCCCCTCTGAAGCCCTCAGTTTGTTTCCCAGACTCCATAGTCCCTCATGGTTCATTCCCCCTTCTGTCAACCACCCCCTTCCTTCTTCCCTTCCTTCTCCTACCAATCTTCCTGCTATTTCTTATGTTCGATAAATGAATGAAACCATATGATAATTGTCTTTCTCTGCTTGACTTATTTCACTTAGCATAATCTCCTCCAGTCCCGTCCATGTTGCTGCAAATGTTGGGTAATCGTTCCTTCTGATGGCTGAGTAATATCCCATTGTATATATGGACCATATCTTCTTAATCCAGTCATCTATTGAAGGGCATCTTGGCTCCTTCTACAATTTAGCTATTGTGGACAATGCTGCTATGAACATTGGGGTGCAAATGGTCCTTCTCTTCACTACGTCTCTATCTTTGGGGTAAATACCCAGTAGTGCAATTGCCGAATCATAGGGTAGCTCTATTTTTAACTTTTTAAGGGAACTCCACACTGTTTTCCAAAGTGGCTGTACCAACTTGCATTCCCACCAACAGCATAAGAGGGATCCCCTTTCTCCACATCCTCTCCAACATTTGTTGTTTCTTGCCTTGTGTATTTTTGCCATTCTAACTGGCGTAAGGTCGTATCTCAAGGTGGTTTTGATTTGAATTTCCCTGATGGCTAATGATTTTGAACATTTTTTCATGTGTCTGTTAGCCATTTGTATGTCTTCATTGGAAAAGTGTCTGTTCGTATCTTCTGCCCATTTTTTGATTTGATTATTTGTTTCCCGTGTATTGAGTTTGAGAAGTTCTTCATAGATGTTGGATACCAGTCTTTTATCTGTAGTGTCATTTGCAAATATCTTCTCCTATTCCGTGGGCTGCCTCTTAGTTTTTTTGACTGTTTCCTTGGCTGTGCAGAAGCTTTTTATCTTGATGAAGTCCCACAAGTTCATGTTTTCTTTTGTTTCTCTGGACTTTGGAGATGTGTCATAGAAAAAAGTTGCTGTGGCCGCTGTGAAAGAGGTTGCAGCCTATGTTCTCCTCTAGGATTTTGATGGATTCCTGTTTCACATAGAGGTCTTTCATCCATTTGGAGCTTATTTTTGTGTATGGTGTGAGAGAGTGGTCAAGTTTCATTCTTTTGCATGTAGCTGTCCAATTTTCCCAGCACCATTTATTGAAGAGACTGTCTTTTTTCCACTGGATGTTTTTTCCTGCTTTGTCAAAGATAGGTTGCCCAAAGAGCCAAGGGTCCATTTCTGGGTTCTCTATTCTGTTCCATTGGTCTATGCGTCTGTTTTTGTGCTAGTACCATGCTGTCTTTGTGATCACAGCTTTGTAGTATAGCTTGTAATCCGGCAACTTGATGCCCCAGCTTTGTTTTTCCTTTTCAACAATTCCTTGGCGATTCAGGGCCTTTTCTGGTTTCATACAAATTTAAGGGCTGTTTGTCCCAGCTCTTTGAAAAATGTCATTGGTATTTTGATCGGGAAGGCATTGAAAGTGTAGATTGCTCTGGGTAGCATGGACATTTTAACTATGTTAATTCTTCCGATCCATGAGCATGGAATATTTTTCCATCTTTTGTGTCTTCTTCAATGCCTTTAAAGAGTGATTTGTAGTTTCTAGAATATAGATCCTTTACCTCTCTGGTTAAGTTAATTCTGAGATAATGTATGATTTTTGGTGCTATTGTAAATGGAATGGATTCCTTAGTTTCTCTTTCTTCAGTCTCATTGTTCATGTATAGAAATGCAACTGATTTCTGAGCATTGATTTTGTATCCCATCACATTACTGAATTGCTCTATAAGTTTTAGTAATTTAGGGGTGGAGTCTTTTGGGTTTTCCATATAGAGTATCATGTCATCTGCGAAGAGAGACAGTTTGACTTCTTTGCCGATTTGGATACCTTTTATCCCTTTTTGTTGTCTGATTGCTGTTGCAAGGACTTCTAGTACTATGTTGAATAATAATGGCGGGAGTAGGCATCCTTGTTGTGTTCCTGATCTTAAGGGAAAGGCTTTCAGCTTTTCCCCGTTGAGAATGATATTCGCTGTAGGCTTTTCATAGATGGTTTTTATGAAATTGAGGAATGTGCCCTCTATGCCTACACTCTGAAGGGTTTTAATCAGGAAAGGATGCTGTATTTTGTCAAATGCTTTTTCTGCATCAATTGAGAGGATCATATGGTTCTTGACTCTTTTCTTGTTGATATGATCTATCACAGTGATCAATTTGCAAATGTTGAACCACCCTTACATCCCAGGGATGAATCCCACTTGGTCATGATGGATAATCCTTTTAATGTACTGTTGGATCCTATTAGCTAGGATCTTGTTGAGAATTTTTGCGTCCATATTCATCAGGGAAAAGGGTCTGTAATTCTCCTTTTTGATGGGGTCTTTGCCTGGTTTAGGGATCAAGGTAATACTGGCCTCATAGAATAAGTTTGGTAGTTTTCCTTCTGTTTCTATTTTTTGAAACAGCTTCAGGAGAATAGGTATTATTTCTTCTTTGAATGTTTGGTAGAATTCCCCGGGGGAATCCATCAGGCCCTGGACTCTTGTTTTTGGGGAGGTTTTTGATCACTGCTTCAATCTCTTCATAATTAATTGGTCTGTTTAAATAATCAATTTCTTCCTGTTTCAGTCTTGGTAGTTTATAGGTTTCCAGGAAGGCATCCATTTCTTCCAGGTTGTTTAATTTATTGGCATAAAGCTGTTGATAAAAGTTTCTAATGATCCTTCCTATTTCATTGGTGTTGGTTGTGATCTCTCCCCTTTCATTCATAATTTTATTAATTTGGGTCCTTTCTCTATTCTTTTGAATAAGTCTGGCCAGTGGCTTATCGATCTTACTTATTCTTTCAAAGAACCAGCTTCTAGTTCTGTTGATCTGCTCTACTGTGCTCCTGGTTTCTAATTCATTGATCTCTGCTCTAATCTTGATCAACTGCCTTCTTGTGCGTGGGTCAGGCCTGTTCTTCTGTTCCAGCTCCAGCTTCTTGAGGTGAGAATGTAAAATCTGCATTTTAGATTTTTCTATTCTTTTGAGTGAGGCTTGGATGGCTATGTATTTTCCCCTTAGGACTGCCTTTTGCAGTGTCCCATAGGTTTTGGACCGATGTGTTTCCATTCTCATTGGTCTCCAAAAATTGTTTAATCTCCTTCTTAATTCCCTGGTTTACCCAATCATTCTTGAGCAGGATGGTTCTTAGTTTCCAAGTGTATGAGTTTCTTCCAAATTTTTCCTTGTGATTGGGTTCCAGTTTCAAAGCATTGTGGTCTGAGAATATGCAGGGAATAATCTCAGTCTTTTGGTATTGGTTGAGACCTGTTTTGTGACCCAGTATATGGTCTATTCTGGAGAAGGTTCCATGTGCATTCGAAAGGAATGATTATTCTGTTGTTCCGGGATGTAGCGTTCTGTATATATCTATGAGGTCCATCTGGTCCAGTATATCATTCAAAGCTCTTGTTTCTTTGTTGATTTTCTGCTTAGGTGATCTGTCTATTGCTGAGAGCAGAGTGTTGAGGTCCCCTACTATTAACATATTGTTATCTATATGTTTCTTTATTCTGGTTAAGAGTTGGCTTATGTATCTAGCTGCTCCCCTGTTGGGGGCATAGATATTTATAATTGTCATATCCACTTGTTGGATACATCTTTTAAGAATAATATAGTGTCCTTCTGTATCTCTAAATACAGTCTTTAGTTTAAAATCTAATCTGATATGAGAATTGCTACCCCAGCTTTCTTTTGAGGTCCATTGGAATGAAAAATGGTTTTCCATCCCTTCACTTTCAGTCTGGATGTATCTTTAGGTTCAAAATGAGTCTCTTGTAGACAGCAAATGGATGCATCATGTCTTTTTATCCAATCTGCAACCCTGTGGCACTTTATGGGAGCACTTAGGCCATTCACATTGAGAGTGATTATTGAGAGATATGATTTTAATGACGTCATGTTGCCTGTGAAGTCTTTGTTTCTAGAGATTGTAAATTTCTGTTCTGTATCACTCTTGGGGTCTTTTTACTTTTATAGAAGTAATTTTTTTAGGGCTGGCTTGGTGGTCACAAATTCCTTCAGTTTCTGCCGGTCTTGAGAGGTTCTTATCTCTCCATCAATCTTGAATGACAGCCTTGCTGGATAAAGGACCCTTGGCTGCATGTTCTTCTCAGTTAGAGCTTTGAAAATACCTTGCCAAGCCTTCCTGGCCTGCCAGGTCTCTGTAGACAGGTCTGACGTTATTCTGATATTCTTCCCTCTGTGCGTAAGGATTTTCTTCCCCCTGGCCACTTTCAATACTGTATCCTTGGATTTAATATTTGCAAATTGCACTATGATGTGATATGGTGTAAGTCTGTTCTCACTGATCTTGGGAGGGGTCCTCTCTGCCTCTTGGACACGAATGCTTGTTTCCTTTGCCAGATTAGGGAAGTTCTCAGCTATAATTTGTTCAAATATCTCTTCTAGACCTCTCTCTTTCTCCACCCCCTCGGGGATGCGGATGATTCACATTGGAACATTTCATTGAGTCAGTAATCTCCTGTAATCTCCATTCTTGAGATTGGATTTTTTTGAGCCAAGTTTCCATTTTTTACTTTCTCTTCTACCATCCCATCCTCCGATTCACTAATTCGTTCTTCTGCCTCATTTGCCCTGGCAATCAGAGTGTCTAGTTTAGACTGCATTTGATTCATAACATTTTTAATTTCTGCCAGATTCACTCTCATTTCCACCCTTAGAGATTCTATATTCTCGTTAATATTTTCATTAATATTTTTTTCAAGCATACATATCATCTTGACCACTGTTACTCTGAACTCCATTTCTGACAGTTTGGTTATATCCATATCCATCAGTTCTGTGGCAGAGGCCACAGTCTTTGTGTCCTTTCTTTGCTGAGGTTTTCTCCTCCTCATCATTCTGATGAGGAGAGGTTGCGGGGATGCCCAGAGTCCAAATTATTGACCAGGACCCAGGCAGTGTGCACTTGTTTTATAGGGACCTTAGGGATGTGGGCTTCTTGATTTTTCAGCCTGCCTTCTGGGGGAGGGCCTGCCATGCTGATACTCAGGCAACCCTGTTTGGGTAGAGTTGCCCCGTCCCCTGTGAGGGGGGATGGGTATGGGCACAATATGAACCGGTATTTCTGAGCTTTTGTTCTCTGGCAGCTTTCCCTGGTGGTTTTCTGTGCCTCTTCTGAGAGTCAGAGCAGCAGTGTCCATATCCTAGCCTCTGTCTCAGAACAGAGATCGCAGTCCTCTCTCCACTGAGCTCCCCTGGCCACTTTAACTCTGTTTCTGTCGGTCCTGCTAAAAACCCCGCAGCATCCCGGGATGTGCGTCCCACAGCCACTCTCCCAGCCCTCACTTCCAGGGCTGGCACATCTCTGTCCTTTGTGCTTCTAACACTGCCAGTCACCCCTGGTTCCCGCACGCTCCTGAGCTCCCTGTTTCAGTGTGGTTTGCACATGCTCCCGAGATCCCGGTACCAGTCTGGTTCCAGTGAGCGCTCCAGAGCTCCGGTTTTCAGTCTGGTCACGTGCGCATTCCCGGGCTCATGGTCTCACTCTGCTTTCTTGCAGGTGCGGGTCCGTGAGTCCAGTCTGCTCCCCAGTGCAGGTGGCTACTGCTTCCCAGCACCCAAGCGCGACAGCACCCTCCCCCTACTGTTTATCTTCTGATATCTGTGTGCGGATATCTGTGCTTAAGACTTCCCTCGCATGGTGATTTATCTCAAAGTAACATGAATCTGACTGCAAAAAGCAGTCCGGTGTTCACTGGAGACCCTCAAGCATAGGGAAAACTACCACATATAGCTCCCAGCAAAAACTTCCCCAAATCCTTTTCTGCATAGCTTTCTCTCTAAAGTCACACCCTGAACTATACTTCTTTCCATCCCTCCTTGCTAACCTCCTCAAAATTCTGTCCACCACTCTTTCATCCTCCTTTTCAGCCTTTGAACTGAAACTTTTCTTTAAGAGACGCTCCATGTCAGCACTTTTTTAAAAAAAAGATTTTATTTATTTATTTGACAGAGAGAGAGACAGCCAGCGAGAGAGGGAACATAAGCAGGGGGAGTGGGAGAGGAAGAAGCAGGCTCCCAGTGTAGGAGCCTGATGTGGGGCTCGATCCCAAAACACCGGGATCATGCCCTGAGCTGAAGGCAGATGCTTAACAACAGAGCCATCCAGGCGCCCCCATGTCAGCACTTTTGTAAATCAATCTGTCCCCATCTTTCTACCTTTATTTTGTAGCTTCACCTCTTAGCCCTGGCAACACATCAGAGAATCCATGGGCAGGGGCGCCTGGGTGGCTCAGTCAGTTCAACATCTGACTTCAGATCAGGTTCTGATCCCAGGGTCCTGGGATGGAGCCCCACATCGGGCTCCCAGCAGGGAGTCTGCTTGTCTTTCTGCCCCTCCCCCTGCTCTCTCTCTCTCTCTCTCTCAAATCAATAAATAAAACCTTAAAAAAAAAGAATCCATGTGCAGTTATAGACTTGTCCTCAGAAGGCAACTGAGGGAGAGAGCTATGAATAGGGACACTTGAATATTCCCTCCCCTCCATGTATTAACCAGGGCTCTCCAGAAAAATAGAACCGATAGGATTGAATCGTTGGTTGGATGGCTGGTTAGTTGGCTGATTGATTGCGAGGAATTAGCTCATGTGATTATGGAAGCTTTAAGTCCCAAGAGTTACATTTGGCACTTTGGAGTCCCAGGTTTGCCAATGGTGTAGTTTTAGTCTGAAAGCTGGTGGCTCAAGACCCAAGAGAATCCAATGTTTCAGTTTGAGGCCAGAGGCCAAAAAAACAAAAACAAAAACAGTGTTCTAGCTCTCAGGCAGTCAGTCAGGAGGAGTTCCTCTTTACTTGAGGGAGGACCCTCACAGACACCTCCAGCATAATGTATGACCAAATGTCTGGGCACCCTGAGGCCCAGTCAAGTTGACACATAAAGTTAATCATTGCACCCCTTCACACTTGTATCTCTCACACAGCTCTCCACTATATGTGCCAATCTCTAGGCTCATTTCTTCTCACTTTCCTTTCCTCTTCCCTTCCTCTTTTCTTTCTTTTTTTTTTTTTAAAGATTTTATTTATTTATTTATTTGACAGAGATAGAGACAGCCAGCGAGAGAGGGAACACAAGCAGGGGAGTGGGAGAGAAAGAAGCAGGCTCTTAGCAGAGGAAACTGATGTGGGGCTCGATCCCAGAACACTGGGATCACTCCCTGAGCCAAAGGCAGACGCTTAACGACTGCGCCCCCCAGGCGCCCCCCCCCCTCTTTTCACACCAGGCTTCTGGTTCAATGTCCTAGAGTAGACTCTTTCCTCTCCATCTTCCTCCCCTTCAAGCCTCTGTTCATCCTTTTTTTAAGATTTATTTATTTATTTATTTTAGAGAGAGGATGGGGGCAGGGGCAGAGGGAAGAGAGAGCCTTAAGCAGACACTGTGCTGAGTGCGGAGCCTGACACAGGGCTTGATCTCAGGACTCTGAGATCACGAATTGAGCCAAAATCAAGAGTCAGATGCTCAACTGACTGTGCTGCCGAGGTGCCCCAAACCTCTGTTCGTCCTTTAAGAGTTAGCTCATATGTCACTTCCTTTGTAAAGTATCCCTTGATTCTCCCAATTCAACATAAGTGCTCTCTCTTTTCTGTATGCCCAGTATTTTGTGTGACTCTCAACCATGTACTTATCACAGGTGACTTGTGTTCTATTCATGTTTGTGTCTGACATGTCTGTGTCTTGTAAGTACTCTCCACAGAGTTGAGGGTGTGATTGAAGCAGTAGGGAAGGATTAGTGATGTCATATTTGCATAGAAATGGTAGCAATAATTAAAATTTGGCATGTGAGTAACTGGTTTCACTCTGATAAGAAAGATGCCATAGTAAGCTTTAAAATGGAAATGTGGATGATAATAATACAAATAGCTAATCCTAAAAGCCTATGGTGTCCCGGGCAGTACATTAAATGATTTATATATATCACTTTATTTAATCATCACATCAACACTATGAAGCAAATCCTAATAACCCTATTTTACAAATGAGGAAACTGAGGCAGAGAGGGATAAAGTAACTTGGCAAGGTGACAAAGCTAGTTTCTGTGAAACTGGAGTTTGAACCTGAGCATAAATGTGTCATACCAGGAAAGGCAGAGGTGTGTAAAGTTCCCAGGAGGAAAGCTGCACACCTATGTAATCTATTACGTTCATTCTTGGTTCTCCCAACCCCCACCCTGACAGAATTCCTTGTACTGTTGCTCACCAACAACGTTTTTTTGCTCCTTTTCTCCTGTTTTCCCTCCTTAAAAAATGTTATTAATTATTATAATGAAAACCTTTCTGGAAAAGCAACACCAGGCACCATATGCATTCCAAGCCTGGTTTTCATTACCAGATTTGCTTTCCACATATGATTCTCACCATGAGCGTGAAGTTATGGTGCCCTTCTTGTGACATGATGTAGTTGGCTCTGCTTTGTGGTTGGTGCTGCCAACCTCTGGGTTAAATAATAAAGAGCCAATTGTATATTTCAGGGCTATTATACCATTTAATCAGGATTTAAAAAAAAAACTGTATAGAATAAAGGCATCTGTAAATGTCTTTATAATTAATGCTATTTTCATTTCGCTGAAGTAAAAACACATTATGCAGATTATCAAGTGAGGAATACCTTAATTTTTCTTTTCTGGAAATGAACAGTTTTACATCTAGAGTCTCCCTCCTCAATACCCCTTAAAAAATTATTATGACTTTCCATTGGAAAAAGTGGGACCGGTCGGTTCTCATATATTTTTATAGTAAACTAAAAATTAAGTAATAGGATACTTCCCACATTATCATATATAAGCAAATGTAGTGTCTTTAAGTTTCATACATTGCAATCTAAGAAAATGTACTGAATTGAGGTAAATATTCTTTTCTTTTAAAGATTTTATTTATTTGAAAGAGAGAGAGTGAGTGAGAGAGAGAGAGCATGAGCACGGGGAGGGGGAGAAGCCGACTCCCCTGCCGAGCAGGGAGCCCTATGCAGGACTCAATCGCAGAACCCCGGGATCATGACCTGAGCTGAAGGCAAAGGCTTAACCAACTGAGCCACCCAGGCTCCTTGAGGTAAATATTCTTATAATTTAATTACCTTCTCAAGAATTTTCTTGCAGAAATCTTGCAAAATGTACTATTGTAGGGACAAACATTTACCTTGGAGGAAATGAATCCTCAGCATCTAAAGAGCTACCCTATAAATCATGGTGTTTTCAGAGCAAAATCACAGTTCTTTCACAAGTTTTTGATAAGCAAATGAGAATAAAAAAAATAACTTTATATCTCACAAAGTTCTTTTTGACAGAAGAAAGAACACACAAATCAGGTGTTTCAACATAAGAATGTAGAATTTTTCAAGAGGTTTCTTTGGTACCAGACCTGCCCATACACTGCGGTCTTTGGGGCCAAGGAGCTGAACTTGCTGTGAGAGTTTTGCTTTGAGGGAACAGAATGGGCTTTAGCAGCAAGCCACTTATTATGAAACAGCTCGGGGAAGCCTTCCAGAGAAAATACGAGAAATCTGCTATGTATTTAGAAATGCTCTTTCCCAGATATGGAAGGGACATTACTTGCAAACTTAAAATATTTTAGAAGAGAAGTCATTGGCCTACATCTACTTAACTAGGACATTTCAGGAGTCCTTACCCTGGTTGGCATAAAGAATTACTCTATTTCAGAAAGTCTGGTATTCTAACTAGAAAAAAAAGCTATCCCTTCTGCCTTTTTAATTCTTTCTGGTGACTTGACTCATCAATTCAGACTATTTTGAGAGAGAAGAATTAGAACTATAGAATTGGAGTAAAACTTTCTGGGGCCAAATTCACACTGACCTTGAGCAAGTCATTTACCACTTTGGGTCTGGGGTTTTCTCCCCTCTGCTGCATTTAAGTAAGCTGGACTGGATCCCAGATTTGCTGGTCTGATAGAAGAGGAATATGTGTCCTTGGCTGGAGAAGTAGGAGGTGATGTAGTAATTTTATGTGTTTTATTTCTAGTCATTAAAGACTCGCTTTCTTAACCAGAACGTTAGGATGGTGATATATATTTGTCAAGAATTTGATCCGTGAATGAGCAACAGTGATAGACGTGCAAATTATTGCTTTCTTCTTTTGAAGGATCATATGGACAAACCTGCCTGTAATTATATGTTGCTTAGGTATGGTACTTTTCATTAGACGATGTCAAAGTGTTTTGCAAATGTTAATTAAGATTTGCATCTTCCCTGTGAAGTGAATGTGATTGTTTTCCTGGTACACAGAGCAGCAGGCTGAGACATAGAGCACTTTAGAGGCTGCCCACGATTACCCTCATGAACAGTACATCAAGAATCAGAGGGACTGTTTATAAAGTTACTTGGTCTAACCTACAACACTATAAAGCTATTTGGTAGAGGTTAAGTAATTAAGAAACTTTTGAAAGAAGGACAGCTGGCCTTGGTGCCACTGACTAAGGTTCTCAGATGCATCAGGATGCTTGTCTTCTATGCAGAAGTGGAGGCAACCCTATCTAAGCGAGGGAGGGAAAGTTACCAAGAGACTAATTGGCTATGTCTTCTCTTCACAAGTTGCAGGCTTCATTATTCCCAGGTAGGCTAGGCAGGTTCTATGGCATTGGGTGGGGTTTGTAAAAGCAGGATTTTTGAGGAATGGGAACACTCTGCAAGGCATTACTGTGGGTACTACTGGGGATTTCAGGGTCTAAGTAGAGCAAGTAAAGGGTTGGATAAATGGTCTCTCACTTTTCATAAAAGCGCAAAAATTCTGAATCACCCCAGAGACCACTAGAATAATCCATGAGAGCCTTATAGGATTATTTGAACCCTATTTTTATAGGTTCTTAACATGGGAAGATTTTGTTCTTATGAGTGTTCACTTGGTGGCCATGTGGAGAAGTGGCTGGTAGACAGAAAAATAGTAGTTACTGTGGAATTTATTTTTTCCTTCTTCTTCTCTCATCGCCTCACCCCTGGACCACTGCCTCCTCACTTGTTTTGTCATATTTACTTGTTCCTTCCTCAGTCTGTTCTGCGCACAACTGCCAGATTAGCTTAAGCATTGCTTTCATGGTACATCTCTTCTTAGAAATCTCCCATGGCTCTTTCTTGCACAACATCAACAAAAACAGCAATAAATATAAGCCAAGTCCTTAGTTATGGGTAGACATTGTGCTAAGGGCTTTATATACCTTATTTTTTACTTCATTCCAAATATTTCTGTATGATTTGAACACCCCTCCAAAATTGGATTCTACCCTCCTTTTCCACTTGCATTTTCTCCCGTTCTAACATGAACTCTCTCCTCTGGTGGGACTGTGTCTCATTTCTGTGTCACCCTGTGCCCTAGATGCCATTCCCATTATCCTTGGCTCATTTTCTCCCCCTCATTGAATTTGCCTACTTCCTCTGCCTATTCAAATCATCTTTCAAGGAACAGCCTGAGTCCCACTTCAGAGCTTCTATCAACAAATATATGTTCTTCTATGTACCATTCGCTGTTGTTGAATTATATAATTATCACTCAATTACTTGCCAATCTATTTTTCTGATAGACTATCAGGACATATTGAGTACCAATGTGGAGGAAGTTTCTTGATCTCTCCATTTTCCCTTGGATTATCATCTCCTTCTAGACATGACTTCTATATTAGGCAGAGGATAGGCTAAGTTATCCTGCAGTAGTGAAGACTCAAATCTTAATGGTTTCTAACAATAAAGGTTTATTTGTTACCTATAATATGCATCTGTTGTGTGTTGGCTGGAGGCTGTGCTCCATGTTGCCTTATTTAAGGACTCAGGCTGATTGAGGAGCAACATCTGGAACATTGCCTAATGCAGTGACAGGGCAAAAAGATGTGGCTAATAATGCACTAGCTCTTAAATTCAGACCCGTGTCTCTTCTCACTTGTCATGGTTAAAACAAGTTAAATGGCCTTTCCTAACTCTAAGGAGTACAGGGAAGTACAATTCTATTATGTACCTGTCAGAAAGGAAACCAGAATATTTGCCAGAAACTCTCATGATTAATACAACACCCTTTTCTGTATAGACTAGACCAGTGGTTTTCAAGCTTTTTGATTATAGCCCATTATGAAAACTACCTGTTACATCACAACTAAATATACAATACATATATGCATGTACTTAACTGAGACAAAGGTTACTAAAAGTAATTTACGGTTATTTTTTGTTCCACTCTATTTAACTTCATTTTTAAAAGTGGACATCACCCACTAAATTGGTTTGATGATCCACTGATAAATTGTGACCCAGGATTTGGAAAGTAATTGCCCAGAAGCCATGGGCCCAGCAGCCTTAACCCTTTCTCACTGCTAATCCCAACTTTTTTTTTTCACTGAAATCCCATTCCATACATTTACCTTCTCTCTATCTATATCCTTGCTGTTAAGTACTGCTGGTGAAAAATCATATATTATGAAGACTTACTGGAGGTTGGAGGCAGTACATTTGTAGAAGTCTGATCACCGCAATTGTGCGATTTCATCCAGCAGCTTTTTGTGTGTCCTATCCCCTCGCTGTCTTCTCTCTGCAAATGCGTCAACAAGCACACATTAAGGTCATTTATGGACATACTCCTTCAACTTCTCACCTCATGTTTGTAACCTTATCAATATCTGCATTCTCTCTCACTTCCTTTCTTCTGGTGTTAGAGAAGGAGGTGCTGTTTTATGAAGTGCTCTTATTAAGTATTCAAGTGTTTGCCTATTTCCTCCAGGAGCAGGTTTGTATCATTGGGCTTGCATTCTAATCATCCTACCTGTTTCACCTCTTTCTGGCTGTTGGATTTCCTTAGGTAAGGTATTATTTTTCTCTTGGGTTCATTATTTATCTCTTGGCCTCATACACCTGGTTGCCATTCTTAAATGCAGGAAGTGCAAGGCAAATGGATCTTTGGCCCAACAACCTGTCCCTCCTGAGGCACCTGGAGAAGGCTGTCTGCTTTCTGCCTTCCTATCTTGGAGCTCAGGGAAGATTAGCCTTACCATTGGCTCTCTACTGGCTTTTGGGAGTCAGGAAGACCAGGATACTTACATGTGGGGTTCAGCGTGGCTATCCCAGGAGTCATAGTTTGCTAAATGACAAGCTCTTTCCAGTAACCACTGCCTTTGATCCTCACTCCTGAGTCTGGTTCACAGGGAAAGAAGCCCTACCCCAGGTAATTCCACTGGGAGCCTGAATGGCTACTGCCTAACCTCTACCCAGTTAGTTGCCTGAGGGTCCCAGCACATTGTGACTCAAGAGAGACAGATAGCTTGTGGGAATGGACAGGAAGGAGCTGCCTTCAGGATGCCCTTTTCTGGGACCCAGATAGCGAAATACCTCCTTATTGATTTCTTTCATTTACTGTCAACTTTCTCAAAATGTAAACTATACCTGTTTTCTCCCTTATCTTACATTTTCTTTAGAATCCACTGCAATAAAACATTAATCCCACCTCCCTGAAACCGCTTTGGCAAAGGCAACCATTGACCTACTAATTGCCACATGCCTTGTAATCTTCATGGTTCTCAGGTCTTTCTTGACCTCTCAGCTGCATTTACTCTGTTGACCACTCCCACCCCTTTTCTGACTCTCTCTTTGGCTTTTCTGACAATACTCTCTTCTGGTTCTTCCCTTGTCTCTCTGATTCTTCTTAGTGTCCTTTCTGGAATTCCCATCTCTCCTATGTTCTCATTTTTGGTGTCACCCACAGTTGTGTTCTCTCCTTTCTTACTCTACTTGTTGTCCCGTGGGTAAACCCATCCAATCTTTTAATGTCTATATTTAACCCCCTGTCTGTGAATGACTCAGAAATTCAGGTCTTTAGCCCAGATCTCTTCTGAAGTCTAGATCTATTTTCACAGCTGCCAACAGGACATTTCTACCTGAACGTTCCACAGGCATTCTGAACTCAGCAGTCCAAAATGGAAAGTAATCTTTCTCAGAAGTAGTAGCTCAGGAGGTGGAAACTAAGACCAAAGGGCCAAATATGGCCTGCTGCCTGTTTTTATATGGCCCAAGAACAAAGAATGGTTTTTACATTTTTTTAAATGGTTGGAAATATCAAAATAATACTATTTCAGAAAACATGGAAATTATATGAAATTCAAAATTCTGTGTTTATAAGAAAAGTTTTATTATAACAGTGTTACCCATTTGTTTATGTTACTGTTTATATCTGGCTATAGCTTTCCCTACAATGGCAGAGATGAGTAGTTGCAACAGAGATCATATGGTTCACAATGCCTAAAATACTTAGTATTTGGACCTTCGCAGAAAAAGGTTTGCTGACCCCTGGTGTAGCTAAATAGACCCAGTTTCAAATCTCAGCTCTACCACTTATTCTCCATGTCACCTGGGCAAATTATTCTACTTCTCTCAATCTTGGTTTTCTTGTCTGAAAATGAGAATAATCATACTGCTCAAGGTTTTTTGTTGATTGAATGAGATAAAGCATGTAAGACACTTGGCACAGTGCTTGATATATATAACCTCATAAATGTTAACTATTGTTATTTCTCCCCAAACCTACTCTTCCTCTTGGTTTTTTTTTTTTTTTTTTGCTTTATGATAGCTACATGGTCCACCAGTAACCCAAGTCAGAAGTTTGAGAGTCATCGTAGGCCTTCCATCCTATTTGTTGCTGATTTTACCTCCACAAAATCTAAGGTGTCTATACTTTTTTCTTCACCTCTACTGCTACTGCCTTTGTTCCCTCTCTAATCTTCTCTCACCTGGATTGTCCTTAACTTGTCTCCCTGACTCAGATCATGTCCCAATTTTCTGTCTTCTATACTGTAACATGAATGAATATTTTAAAATGAAAATCTTATTGTATTATTCTCCATCTTAAAGCCATACAAGGACTCCCCCTAGTCTGCATGATAAAGCCTAAGCTCCTTTCACCATCCTCCATGGTTAGTTCTTTGCTTAGCCTTAATTCTCACCGTGCCTACCTTGGACATCATGCACCAGCCTCATTATGGCTTGAAATTTTCAAGGCCACCCAGAATGCCCTTCTCCACCCTGTCATTCCAGGCAGCTTCTACTTCATTTTCAACATTCAACCCAACCCTCACTGCCACTATGAAGTAAGTTTTCTTTAGTTCTAACCTCTCCCAATTTTTTAAACGATTTATTTAATTTAGAGAGAAAGAGGGAGAGAAAGAAAGAGAGAGCAAGTAGGGGGAGAGACAGAGGGAGAGAATCTTCAAGCAGACTCCCTGCTGAGCACAGAGCCTGACTCGGGGCTTATCCCGTGACTCATGAAATCAAAACCAAGAGTCGGAGGCTTAACTCACTGAGCCACCCAGATGCCCCAACCTCCCCTTATTCTTGTACAGCATTGAGCACTCCCTCTTTTGAGTTCCCATGGACCCTTATGTTCTTTAGTCACAGCATGGAATTCCGATTCTAGGTTATGAACTCCTGGATAGCAAGATATGTATTCAAGTCCCAAAAGCTATGTTTGACACATCGTGGAACGTTACAAACATTTATCAAAAGAAAGAATCAACAAAGTCCCACAAAAAAAATACATACATATGTAATTACCCAAATGATGATTTCTCAATCTGTCTTTTCCCTCTGATTTTTCAGATCAAAGTGATTTTTTTAAAGATTTTATTTATTCATGAGAGAGAGAGAGAGCAAATGCACACGTGTGTGAGTGCACAAGTGGGGGGAGGGGCAGAGGACGAGGGAGAGGGACAAGCAGACTCCCGGCTGAGGATAGAGCCTGACACAGGCTGACTAGGGGCCTGATGTGGGGACCCATTCCAGGACCCTGAGATGACCTGAGCCAAAGTCAGATGCTTAAAGACTGAACCATCCAGGTGCCCTGATCAAAGTGATTCTTTTTTTTTTTAATTTAAATTCAATTAGCCAAATTATAGTACATCATTAGTTTCAGATGTAGTGTTTAATAATTTTTCAGTTTCATGTAACACCCAGTGCTCATCACATCACATGCCCTCCTTAATGCCCATCACCCAATTACCCCATCTCCCCACCCACCTCCCCTCCAGCAATCAACGCACAGTTTGTTTCCTATAGTTAAGAGTCTCTCATGGTTTTTCTCCTGCTCTGATGACTTCCCACCCTGTTTTCCCTCCCTTCTCCTACGGTCCTCTGCCCTTTTTTTAATATTGCACATATGAATGAAATCATATGATAATTGTCTTTCTCAGACTGACTTATTTTACTAAGCATAATACCCTCCAGTTCCATCCATGTCAGCGTAAATGGCAAGTATTCATCCTTTCTGATGGCTGAGTAATATTCCATTGTATACATATACCACATCTTCTTTATCCACTAATCTGTCGATGGACATCTCAGCTCTTTCCACACTTTGGCTATTGTGGACATTGCTGCTATGAATATTAGGGTGCAGGTATCTTTTGGATCACTACACTTGTATCTTTGGGGTAAATACCTAGTAGTGTAATTGTTGGGTTGTAGGGTTGCTCTTTTTTTAACTTCTTGAGGAATCTCCAAACTATTTTCTAGAGTGGCTGTACCAGCTTGCATTCCCACCAACAGTGTAAGAGGGTTCCCCTTTCTCCGCATCCTTGCCAACATTTGTTGTTTCTTGTCTTGTTAATTTTAGCCATTCTGACTGGTGTGAGGTGGTATCTCATTGTGGTTTTGATTTATAATTCCCTGATGCCAAGTGATGTGGAGCATTTTTTCATGTGTCTGTTGGCCATTTTTATGCCCTCTTTGGAGAAATGTCTGTTCATGTCTTCTGCCCATTTCTTGACTGGATTATTTGTTTTTTGGGTGTTGAGTTTATTAAGTTCTTTTTTAAAAAATATATTTTTTTATTTATTTGACAGAGAGAGAGAGCAAGCACAAGCAGGGGGAGAGGCAGAGGGAGAGAGAGAAGCAGGCTCCCCACTGAGCAGGGAGCCTGATGTGGGGCTCAATCCCAGGACCTTGCGATCTTGACCTGAGTGGAAGGCAGATGCTCAATCGACTGAGCCACCCAGGCACCCCGAGTTTGATAAGTTCTTTATAGATCTTAGATACCAGCCCTTTATCTGATGTCATTTGCTAATATCTTCTCCCTTTCTGTGGATTGCCTTTTAGTTTTGTTGACTGTTTTCCTTGGCTGTGCAGAAACTTTTTATCTTTAAGTCCCAATAGTTCATTTTTGCTTTTGTTTCCCTTGCTTTTGGAGACGTGTCTAGCAAGAAGCTGCTGCAGCCGGGGTCAAAGTGTTTGCTACCCATGATCTCTAGGATTTTGATGGATTCCTGTTTCAAATTGAGGTCTTTCATCCATTTTGAGTTTCTCTTTGTGTACGGTGTAAGAAAATGGTCCAGTTTCATTCTTCTACATGTGGTTATCCAATTTTTTCAGCACTGTCTATTGAAGAGACTGTCCTTTTTCCATTGGATCAAAGTGATTCTTTAAGTGTGGTATCCCTGCACCAGCAACACCTGGAAATTTGTTAGAAAGACAGATGCCTAGGCCTCATCCCACACTTCCTGAATCAGAAACTTTGGAGGTGGGGCCCAGTAAACTGTTTCAATAAGCCCTTGAGGTAATTTGGATGTATGCTAAAGTTTGAGAACAACTGTCCTAGACTAGTTTTTCTCAAACTGTACTGTGGACCATCTGTGTGGGAATCATCTAAGTTGATTGTTCAAGCTAAAGATGGCAGACCCCATCCCAGAGTCTCTGGGTGCATGACATAGCTATGGTTTCAACACTGGCTGCACATTAGAAGTACCTGGGCAAGACTTAAAAAAAAACCCAAAAAACAGTACTCTGACTTTGTTCCCAGAGATTCTGATTCTTTGGTTTTGGTGGAAGACCCAGCACAAGTTTTTTCAAAGCTTCCCAGGTGATGAAAATGTACAGGTAGGGTAGAGCATGGACTACGATGGCTTACCTTCTAGCAGTGTGACTTTGGATAAGTTAATTCTGTTTCACTTTCTTGTTTGTAACAAGGATTAAATGAAGTAATATGTGTAGAGTGCTTACCACAGGGTCTGGCCCACAGCAAGCTTTTAACAGACGTTAATTACATTTTCTTTAATGAATATAAGCCCTTATAGTTCTTTATGTACACCAATATTTAGGAACCATGGAGCTAAAGGATATCCTTATTCCCTAAAACTGATTGAGTGCTGGTGAATTACTCTGCTCTTTAGATGGTTTGATCAACTTCCTGGTATGCAATTTCATCCAGATAATCAGTTCTAACTAATCCTGATGGTGGTGACAAAGTACAGGTATACCTGCAGAGACACATAAAGTTTAAAGTACTTTAAAAGTGTCTATCATGATCTCTTGCTCAGAAGTGTTTCATAGGTGTATCTCTTTTTCCTAATTAGATTCCAATTATCCTGGGCAGGGACTGAATCTTATATTTGGTTTTAATATCACAGTGCCTAATAGAGTGTTAGATATCCTAGAGACCTTCAACTTGACTAAAATATAGGCTCCACATATACCAATCTCAGTCCTGCCTAGAGTGACCCTGATTGGGTTTTCTGAATTCCTTGGGTCTTGATTTCCTCATCTGGGAAAGGGAGAGAGTTAGTTATTTCAATTTACTACCAGGGCTATTATGAAAAAGTGTCTATATAGCACCTCAGAATTTCTAGTGTGCCTTTAATTTTCAAATATTCAAAGAAAATAGACACAAAGTTCCCCCCACAGCTGTGTTGGAGCTTCTAGTATTTATTTGAGGTTGCTGGTATCTCCAGGTATCTCAGTTAAGCCTTCCTTCACTATAATATCTCATTGTGAATGATTTTAATATGAATTATATAAATGCCCAATTACAAAAAGAATTAAGTTTTCAAACACCCCTGTTTTTTAAGCCTCCCTTTCCTTTTTATTTTCCTCCTCCTGAAATTCCAAAAGTCATCTATTTTCTAAGATTTCACTGGCACTTTTCAAAAGAAGAATAATAATTTATAGAAGCATAAAGGGTCACTATATAAATCTCATATGCTTTATGGACTAATATGTTAAACAGATGAAGATTATGGTTTTCATTCATGATGAAATATCTAAATTTTCCAGGACATTGGTGGTGGTGTTTCAGTAATCAGGGCTCTGTAATGATGTCATCTACATGATTTTTACCATTGAACCCCACCAGAACTGATTGTCACCTTTGAAGGTTTTTGGTCAGAAATCAGTAGATCAGAGAGTATTCCTTTTGAACTGTTGTTAAAACAGAACTTTGAGAATCAGAACGGAGCTGGAGACACTCTCAAGCTCACCACTCTTCACTACCATTACACTCTGTAACTTTCTCTATTCTCACTTAAATCACAGAGCATTGTTCTTATGTTTTTATATGTAGTTACTATAGTGCTTTAGGCAGCTGGTTTTTATTTTAGTTAGAATTAGTCACACTGTTCTCTGGCCTTGGAATTTGTAAGAGCTTTGGATGGAGAGACTGTTCTTGGAAGCTAAGGCCTGTGTAATTTTGTTAGTTTTTTTGGCTTGCTGAATTCACTGCTGTGGTTCTCGACAGATGAAGGGAGTGTGTGAACTGGCTGTAATTTCTTTGTTGTATCAGGCAAAACTCTGCACTGGGTGACTCTTAATAAACCAGTTTTATTTACTTTCTGAATGTTGGAGCATTCGGGGCTCCTAGAAAGAAGTTGGGTAGGTATGAGTGCTCTTAGGTTGTTTTATCACTCTAAGACTTCCCCAAATACTTCTAATTGTGTACCTATATAAGAAATATAATTAGGTTTATGAGCATTTGTAGGATGATTCTGGTATATTTGTTTGAGTGTTAGGGCTTAGATTACCTATTTAAGAAATTCTCTTTTATATCATAATTTATCCTTCAGATAAGTCAATTAGGAAACACTT
Organism: Ursus maritimus; assembly: GCF_017311325.1. Taxonomy (NCBI): domain Eukaryota; kingdom Metazoa; phylum Chordata; class Mammalia; order Carnivora; family Ursidae; genus Ursus; species Ursus maritimus. The sequence continues at coordinate 37,643,495 of NW_024425008.1, forward strand.
AATTTTCCACCATTGAAATTTCTAGTCACATCAGTGTATCTTTGTATTTCAAAGTTGGTTTCATTTCTTGTATTTGATCAAATTCTAATGGTAAATTTTCAATTCAACCTGCAGAGCCAGTTGGTGGGAAACATTTAGTAATGGTGTTACAGTTGATTTGTTTTTCCATCTAAAAATTCCAGTGAAACCTTTCATTTGTCAGACATTTGTTGAGTCTCTGCCATGTGCTAACCCCTAGGGCTAAAGGCTGGGATACCGTGGGAAGGCAGAGGTGGACAACAGTCTCTTCTTTTGGGAGCTCGTGGTTAAGAGGGTAGCAGGTGAGAAAAACAAAAAATCCAAGACAACGTCCTTAAAGTCATGCATTGTCTAAAGCAAATTTCCACTATTTCCTCCGTGCCAGAGGAAGTCAGGGATGGTCTTTCTCTATCTGCAGCCTCTCCTGAAAACTAGGGAAGACTCCATGATTCAGAGCACAGAAGGGGTGTAGGTTTCCAGTTGGTTGTTGAGAAAACAAAAGAAAACAAGAAGCTTTTGCACACGAGGTGGTGCTGCTGCTCTGTAGCAAGAACAGGGCATCACTCTTAGAGGCAGGTAATAGTGTCCTATCATCTTTTGGCTTGTGCTGAAAAGCTAGGTTTCCAGACTTTACTATCTTTGGTCTTCTAAAGCTTTTAATTCCTAGGTACATCTATTTTCTGAATGAAAATACTGCTTCTTCTCCAAAGTGCTATTCCTCTCCCATCTTAAAAGGGAATGCTTTTGTTTTCACTTAAAGTTATCAAGGCTTTCCTGAGAGTATCCTTGAGAAATATGGCATTTACTACCTATATGCTTGGGTTTTTTGCTTTGTTTTGTGATTTTGGGTTGGCCTGACAAACTTTTGGAATGGCTTTGGCTATGGAAGGACTTTTTTGAAAGGGTGGAATGGACTCAGGAGAGGGAGGCCCCAAAGTACTGAATTGCATTAGAGTTTTTTTACAATTGCTGCAGTATTTCTGGTAAGAAAAGTTATTAGGTGTTTATGGATGTTTCAAAAGACCAAGGGAAAAAAAGCAGATTCCATGTTAAAATATCCACTTGGGGACCCTTAACACTCAGAACAGAACCTAGGTTGGGAATGCCAAAGGGTGTGATCAGCGTAAACCAGCAGTTGTTTCTAACATGGGGGTGTTAGCTGGATGCAGTCCAAGAGGAAAGGGGTTGCCAGAGCATTCCCTGAGGTGGATAGGTTGGCCTGGCCAGGTGGATCAGGAATACGGGTTTTCCTCCTACTGAGTCATACCCAACTTCTTCTTAAACAGGGAAAACCCGGCTCAGTTTTCTTGTTTGCTTCCTCCAGGAGGTGTGCAGGGAAGCAAGCTATGGTAAGAGTGAAAACTCAGAGTTCCATAAGGGGCACAAAGAGGAAGTATTTTAGGCTAATAATTTTGGGTTACTGTTTTAGATGAAAATGATTTTCCTCCCCATTGGACATGAGGTTGCTTTGAATTATTTTTTGCACAGCAGGTGAGGGAGTGGCTTTAACCTGGTCCAGTCTCTCATCTGATCCACTCTGAAATCCACAGGTCACATTTACTATTCAGAATCTAACATTTGGCCATAGGTTCCTTTAACATTCAAGTTTTGGAATATTTTGGGGAAAAAATCAATAAGATATGCTTAAAGTGTTATGAAAATTATACCAGATAGTTTTTTCAAAATATTGTTTTGAATAAGTGGTATGAATAATGAGACCTGTTGTTCACAACCTTCTAATTTTTTGGTGCGAAGGTGATAAAAACAGAGTGTCCTGGGGCATCTGGGTGGCTCAGCTCGTTAAGCGCCTACTCTTGATCTCAGCTCAGGTCTTGATCTCAGGGTCATGTGCTTGAGCCCCACGTTGGGGTCCATGCCCAGTGTGAAGCCTACTTAAAAAAAATGGGTTACTTGGGTGGTGCAGTTAGTTGAGCATCTGACTCTTGGTTTCAGCTGAAGTTGTGATCTCAGGGTCGTGAGATAGAGCCTGGTGTGGGGCTCTGTGCTCAGCCCGAAGTCAGTTTAACATTCTCTCTTCCTCTTCTTCTGCCCCTCTCCCCTGTGCTCATACATGTTTTCTCTCTCTCACTCTCTCTTGCTCTCTCAAATAAATAAATAAATCTTAAAAAAAAAGAGTGGCCTGCCACATAACATCTCATGACACTCTTTGTTCCTAAACTGATTCAATATATATATGCATTATACTGTTATACAAAGTACATATAACAATATATGCATATATTTTTAAAGATTTTATTTATTTATTTGACAGAGAAAGACAGCCAGCGAGAAAGGGAACACAAGCAGGGGGAGTGGGAGAGGAAGAAGCAGGCTCCCAGCAGAGGAGCCTGATGTGGGGCTCGATCCCAGAACGCCGGGATCACGCCCTGAGCTGAAGGCAGACGCTTTACGACTGCGCCACCCAGGCGCCCCAACAATATATGCATATTATATGGGACAATTATATAATAAGCTCTGCTTGTGTGATGTATACGACATTAACAAAGGTAATACATACTTTAATTGTACATTATATATGGCTGCTTTTTATGGTGTATCGTGGGATGGAGCAAGCAATAAAAAGACTACTACTCAGTAAGACGTAGGGCTATATAAATCAGTAATAATGTGTTCTAAAGTTCAAATCAGATTAAATGTTAATTTGGAACTCATTCTAGATAAAACTTCTAGTCACTATTTGAGATATCCGTAAGTTCAGCAGAAAATCATGAAAAAGTAAATAAATCAACCAATACCCAACTTCTAAATGGAGTGTGTTCTGAAAGTTTATTTTAAATATTTGTAAATCAAAACACATTCCTATTAAAAAGATCATATAGGATGGCTAGTTTCTCTGGGTACCCAACAAAAGCTCAATTAAACTATAATGACTTTTATAATAACTCCAACCTGATTTCTGGGGCTTGGAGGGAAGGGGCCATGAGATGAGATAAGAAGGAAGTAGTGTTTCTCTGCTTTTATGAGGCAGAGTCAACCCTAGGCGAACCATTTTAAAACAAGAAAAATTTATATTTGGCCAGTGCCTACTTACCTTTCTGTACCCTTTTCCCAAGAATCTAGGACCCTTATGATATCTTTAATGTTCCCACCTTGTGGCTTCCCACTGAAGACTAACATACTATATCAGTGATTTGGAAAATATGATTTTTGTGCCACCTGTATCAGAATCATTTGGGATACTTGTTAAAAACAGATTTCTGGATCCCACTCTAGACCTACTGTAAATAGGAATATCCAGTGATGGGGACTGGGAATCTATCTGGATTTACAACAAACTCGTTGAATCACATTTAGATTGGGCGCTGAAATGAGTGAACATCTTGAGATCTAACGAGGAACCTGACTGGATTTCCCCCCGTAAATCAGACCCTGGTTTTCACAGCTGCTTCTTTTTAATCTAATCCTAGATCTGCCCCTAGTAGTTCCAACAGCAGTGACCATAAGAGGATAAGCTGGGTGAGGAGAGGCAGGGCATGGAAGCTATGCCTCTTCTGGAATTGTTCATTTCCTGAAATCTACTGTGCTCCATTTATTTAAATTTGCCAACATTAGAATTTTACTTTGGCCACCAGAGGGCTCTCCTAACATTGTATAAACGGGTACTGCCCTAGCAGAAGAAAGGGAAACTGTTAACCTGAAAAGACTGGAAATCTTGAGAGAATTTGTAATTAGGGAATTTCTACACTATTTTGGTGATTAGGTTTTCCCTGAAATTATAATAAGATTTTAAAATCACTAATTGTTACGTAGGAAAGAACAACAATATAAGAACAATAAGTAAATGGAGGTTTGGTAGTTTGAGTCTTTACTATGGACTTAGCCAATAAAATTTATAGTGTGATAATTGCCAGATGTGTAGGGCAAGGATGTGAGAATGAGTTTTTTTTAAAGAGACTAACTATTCCAGACTCAGAAACTTTTTGTTTTGCTTTGCTTTCTGGAACAAGAAGCCTGTATTCAGAATTAATATTTCATAGGTAAAACGCTTTTTCTATTGTGGATGGGGATATGAAGTGCAAGTCTCAAATGTCTCTACACATTGGTTCTATAGCGTAGCCTTTTATTAGTCTTGACAAAGTGAGGGAACTGTCAAGATAAATCAAGTCGTTTAAATAGACAATAATACTGTTTAGAGTTTAGTTATTTGTGGGATCTTAGGGATACAGTGAACACAACATTGAGAAAAAATTACCTATTTCTTGATCCTAAAGAATGAAGTAAAACACAGTAATTTGGTTTAGTAAAGAATGAAATCAAGACTGGTTTCATGTGTGTGTGACCTGTGCAGTGACACAGGGCCCTGTGCTTAGATGGATCTCATGCTTGGTTTAACACTCTTCTGTAGTGATCTTGAAATTTTAATAATTTTTGAACAAAGAGCCAGCATTTTCATTTTGCACTGGACCCTGAACATTATGTAGCTGGTCCTGAATTGAATAGATAATTGTCTTCTGTTGTTGTTGTTGTTTTTAGGAAAGCAGTTCTTGTCCTTGGTTGTACTTTAGAATCACCTGGGGAGTTTTTGAAAATCCCAACAGGCTGTTCCCAAATTAGTTACATCATGATCTTCATGGATGGATTTCAGATTTTGGCATTTATTATCATTTTTTAAAAGATTTTATTTATTTGACAGAGAGAGAGAAAGAGAGAGGCAGGCAGAGGGAGAGGGAGAAGCAGGCTCCCTGCTGAGCAGAGAGCTGATGTGGGACTCAATCCCAGGACCCTGGGATCATGACCCAAGCTGAAGGCGGATGCTTAACTGACTGAGCCACCCAGGCACCCAAGATTTTGGCATTTAAAAACATTCCTCAGTCTCTTCAACAAATGGTGGTGTGAAAATTGGATGGCAATATACAAAAGAAAGAAACTGGACCACTTTCTTACACCATACACAAAAATAAATTCAAAATGGATTAAATGTGAGACCTGAAACCATAAAAATCCTAGAAAAGAACACAGGCAGTAACCTCTTTGACATCGGCCATAGCAACGTCTTTTTTTTTTTTTTACATTTTATTTATTTATTTGAGAGAGAGAGAGCACGAGAAGGGAGTGTCAGAGGGAGAAGCAGACTCCCTGCTGAGCAGGGAGCCCGATGATGTGGGACTCGATCCTGGGGCTCCAGGATCATGATCTGAGCTGAAGACAGTCACTTTACCAACTAACCCACCCAGGCACCCTGAAACTTCTTTTTAAATATGTCTTCTGAGGCAAGGGAAACAAAAGCAAAAATAAACTATTGGGACTACATCAAAATAAAAAATTTCTGCACAGTGAAGGAAACAATCAACAAAACAAAAAGGCAACCCACAGAATGGGAGAAGATATTTGCTAATGACATATGCGATAAAGGGTTAGTATCCAAAAATAAAGAACTTATAAAACCCAACACCCCCAAAAATATTCCAATTAAAGATGGGCAGGAGATGTGAACAGACATTTCTCTAAAGGCGACATCCAGATGGTCAACAGACACATGAAAACATGTTCATCATCACTTACCCATCAGGGAAATGCAAATCAAAACTATAATAAGACATCACCTCACACCTGTCAGAATGGTTAAAATCAACAACACAAGACACAACAGGTGTCAGTGAGGATGCGGAGAAAGAGGAACCCTCTCACACTGTGGGAATGCAAACGGGTACAGCTACTCTGGAAAACCGTATGGAGGTTCCTTAAAAAGTTAAACATAGAACTACCCTATGATCCAGCAATTGCACTACTGGGTATTTACCCAAAGAATACAAAAACACTAATTCAAAGGGATACATGCACCCTATGTTTATAGCAGCATAATTTACAATAGCCAAGATATGGAAGCAGCCCAAGTGTCCATCAGTAGATAGCTGGATAAAGAAGATGTTATACACACACATGTGCGCGCGCACACACGGGAATATTATTCAGTCACACAAAAGAATGAAATCTTGCCATTTGCAATGACATGGATGGAGTTAGAAAGTATTATGCTAAGCCAAATAAGTCAGAGAAAGACAAATACCATATGATTTCACTTGTATGTGGAATTTAAGGAACAAAACAAATGAACAAAGGGGAAAAGAGAGAGAGAGACAAATCAGGAAACAGACTATCAATTACAGAGAACAAGCTGATGTTACCAGAGGGGATGGAGATAGGGGATGGGTTACATAGGAGCGTACTTGTGATGAGCAGCAGGTGATGTATGGAACTGTTGAATCACTATATTGTATACCTGAAACTAACAGAACGCTGTATATTAACTAACTAGAATTAAAATAAAAATGTAAAAAAATTTCTCAGGTGATTCCCATGTGCAGCCCAGGCTGTGAACCACTGGAAATTTGGAGCCTAATTTTCAGAACTGTCCTTCCATACCAACCTCCTCTGCTTAGATTGCTCTGGTGGTTTCATGGAATTGTAAGATTTTAGGTTCTTCACATAGGCTTTATGTGTTAGAAGAACAAAAGTGTATGAAAGTGGAGTCCTTTATATAATGTGCTTCATTTTTTTACTCTTACTTAAAAGATTGTAGAGTTACAAAGAAAACCATCTTTCTTAAACACAGGTCTAATCAACTTTGTATTCCTTTTAAAGTAGCAAATTAATGTACTCTGTTAAGAAAAACCTAAGGTATTTAGTGAGATTAAAACTGAAGAGGGAAATACATACTTTCCTCTCCCTTGCTAATGGCTGAATATTCACTAAGCGCCTTGTCCTGGCTGGGCCTGCATCAGGTTTCATTAAATGCCTCTTTTCTATCTGAAGGGTTTTTTAGGACACTAATTGTTTTTTCATGATGAGTCACCTGTGGGCTTTTGCAATCATCTAGAAGCGTCTGGTCCCAATCCTTCTGGATTACAGGAATTGAAGGTCCCAATTAGAGACCTGGGGTCCTGCAAGGGCAAATCCTTTTAACCTTAATTCACTGGGGGCCTTCTCTGAACAGAGCTGTTTTGCTGCCTTTAACCTTCTTGTTCCCTTACAAAACAGCACACAAGGAATTGTTTTTCTCCTTAGTGTGTCTTCCTAAAGTTATGTCTATGTCTGTATACAGGTAATTTAAGGATTCATTAAAACCCTAGATATTTTACTATTAAGAGTTATATTAAATCTTTCCACTTGTTTAGCTTTGACTCAAACATTGAATAAAGAGTCACTTAATGGCAAAATATTTAAATGTTTAATGAAAATATTAGTAAGCTAAAACCCAAGGGGAGATGATAAACAGAATAATCCTCTGGCTCTCAGGGTTCAGAGATTCAGACCCACAGGGAGGCAGCATTTTACTGCTATAATTTATGGCCAAATTAGACATAAGAAATGGTGGTGAAGCTAGAGTTTGGAATAAGGTATTTTGATATTAAGCAGTTTCTCTTTAGCAAATGGTCATTGGTAAGAGTAATGTAAATCATTTACGTATATAACTTGGAATTTTGAAAAGTAAAATTTTTACATGTATCATCCTCTGAATAGAAGTGTGCATTTTTTTAGGTTCATAAAAATATGACTTAATGAGCACCTACTGAATATCAGATATGATGCCAGATGCCTTACATATATTATCTCTAAACCTCAGAACAACCATGCAGGGTAGGGATTATTGTCCCATTTTTCAGATGAGAAAACTGAGCCTTGGAGAAGCTAAGTGACTTTCCCTAGGTCACACAGCCTATAAATGTCAGAACTAGGACTCTCAACTACCTCTTCTACTATACCACACAATCCCTAGAAGTTGTAGGCACAGAATTTTTTAAATTGTAGTGAGATATATTTAACATAAAATTTGCCATTTAAATAATTTTACATATAGAGTTCAGTGGCATTAAGTACATTCTTATTGCTGTGCAATCATCACCACTGTCCATCTCAAGAATTTTTTCTTTAAAAAAAAGTTTTTTGGTGTGCCTGGATGGTGCAGTTGGTTAAGCATCTGACTCTTGGTTTCGGCTCAGGTTGTGATTTCAGGGTCGTGAGATGGAGCCTCACGTTGGGCTCAGTGCTCAGTGTGGAGTCTGCTTTAGATTCTCTCTCTCTCTCCCTCCCTCTGCTCCTCGCACTGATGCTCTCGCTCTAAAATAAATAAATAAATCTTAAAAAAAAAAGTTTTTCTTTATCCCAAACTGAAATTCTGTACCCTTTAAACACTAACTCCCTATTTCTTCCTCACCTCAGTCCCTGGTAATCTGTATTATACTTTCTGTCTCCACAAACTTGACTACTCTGCATGTTTCATATAAATGAAATCATATAATATTTATACCTTTGTGTATGGCTTATTTCACTTAGCATGTTTTCAAGATTCATCCATGTTGTACTATGTGTCAGAATTTTATCCCTTTCTTAATATTCCATTATAAGTATATACCATGCTTTATCAATTTCATCCATCAATGGACATTTGGACTCTTTCCACCTTTTGGCTACTGTATAATGGTGCTATGAACATTGGTGTTCAAATATCTATTTGAGATCCTGCTTTCAATTCTTTTGGGCATATAGTGAGAAGTGGAATTTCTGGATCATATGGTAATTCTATGCTTAATTTCTGTTAAGAGCCACCATACTGTCTTGAAGCCTTAGAATTTTACATTAGGACACTTGATTTAAAAAAATCCTTCATGTGGAATGCTGAAGTGAAACTCAACTACTGACCGAACCAATAGGACCAGGTATATCTCCTTGATTTATGGGCTCTACTTCAGGCACGGAGTTTAGGGAGCTTGAGTCATTTGACAAGAAAGCGATTGTTCTTCCCTTACTGTGGGCCCTTGCCAACAAGTGGCCATCCATGTCTGGCTCTTGCCCTGGGTATTCCATCTAAAAAGGAAATTCTTTTGAAAGTATGTGCTTGGGGGGGGGTTGTCTTTCTTAGTAAAATTAAACCCAAACATCTCTCTTTCTGGACTCTGAAGGGAGCAAGGCCTAATCTCTAATCATTATATTGTGCAAATTACAGACACACAGATCCACCTTGCAACTGCAGATAATGAATAATCCCATTTATGAACCTGTGGTCATGTTTTCATATCATAATAATGCTAAATGATGCAGCTGATGCTAGGCTTTTTTTTTTTAAGATTTTATTTATTTATTTTTCAGAGAGAGAGAGAGCAGAAGCAGGGGGAGTGGCAGACAGAGAGAGAAGCAGGTTCCCCGCTGAGCAAGAAGCCCAATGCGGGACTCGATCTCAGGACCCTAGGATCATGACCCAAGCTGAAGGCAGATACTTAAGTGACTGAGCCATCCAGGTGTCCCAGATGCTAGGCTTCTTTACCTGTGGGGCCGGACCAACTAAGAACTACTGGGGAAAAAAAAATAGAAACCGTATTTGGCAGGGTGGGTGTTGGTCAACTAATGATTACTTAATAGTAGATTTCACTGTGCCTCTAATGCCTTCTGCATTAATGGATATTAATGTCATCCTATGAATTTGCTTTGGCAATAATCATTGTGTGCCCATGTTAAATTCAGCAAATATTCATTTCATGTCTGCTTTGACCTACTATTAGGAGTAGAGGAACAAAAAACTAAAGGGCACACCAATGATTAGCCATATACTCCACCACAGACTTTCTTCCCCATTTATACAACTATAGTGCTGGAAGGGGATCACAGAATTTATCCAGTCCAATCTCTCCCTTTCTCAACTCCACTTCCTCAATGTATTATAGATGAGAAAACTGAGGCCCTCAAAGATGGAGTTGTTATGAACACAGAGATTTGGGTTTGAATCCCTATATGTGAGTGCATATCTTTTGGGTAACTTACTTAAGCTTTCTTCATTGCAATTTATTTATCTGTAAAGATGAGCTTCAGACACTCCCTTAGTTCTGAAATATTCTCTCCCCTTCGCTTGTATGATACTATACCTTTTGGATTTTCTTTCTTTTTTCTGGTTAGTCATTTTTTCTTTTTCATAGTCCCTCTTCCTCTGCTTATCTCATAAATACTGGAATTCTTGGAACTCTGCCTTGGGCCCTCTTCTCTTATTGCTCTGTACTCTTTTCTTGAGCAATCTCATCCATCCCCATCTATAGGCTGGTGACCCCTAAATATGTATCCTCTGCCCTGAATTTTCTTCTGAGCTCCAAACCAGTATACCCATTTGTCTGCCTGATATCCCTTCAGGGATTCCACAGGCACTTTAAACTCCACAAGACCAAAACTGAGCTGAGGATCTTCCCCCATGCCTGCTCCTTCTCTAGTATTTGCAGTCATAAGTTTTCCAAGTCAGAAACTAATAGATCTTTTCTATCCAACAAATTTTCAAGTCCTGTTGCTCTTAGCCTTCTGACTATATCTGGTATCCATCTTCATCTCTATCCCGACCACCATCCTTATTCAGATTCTCATCATTTCTTACCTAGACAACTACTACTGTCTCCTAAATGATCTTCTGCTTCAAATAACACTCTTCTCCAATTCATTTTCCACACTCCACTCAGAGTGATCGCTCCAACATATCTGATCTATCATTTAAACACATCTTAGAGGAACACCTCTACTTTAATGTAGAACTTTAATGTTAAACTTCTAAACCTGTGTAGCAGGGTAGAACATTTATTATCCTAACAACTGGAACTGGAAATTTTCCTTAGTAGGGAGAAAGTGGTCTTTGTTAAGAAAAATACTTTGAGGGGCGCCTAGGTGGCTCAGTCGTTAAGCGTCTGCCTTCAGCTCAGGTCAAGATCCCAGAGTCCTGGTATCGAGCCCCACATCGGGCTCCCTGCTTGGTGGGAAGCCTGCTTCTCCCTCTCCCACTCCCCCTGCTTGTGTTTCCTCTCTCGCTGTCTCTCTCTCTGTCAAATAAATAAATAAAATCTTAAAAAAAAATACTTTGAGACTACTGGGGATGGGTTGAGAGAAGATCTAATAAATGACATGACATGACAGAAGTCAAGGTAACAAAGTAATTGTCAGTCAAAATAAATAGAAATATGAATTAGTGAAAGTTCTGATGATGACGTGGCTGAAGACTTTGGGGGAATCAGAATTGTAGTATTTACTTTAACTTTTACAGTACAATGTTATAACCCTCTCATAACCTCTGTAAAATCTGCTTATACAAATTATCTGGGTGTGTCAGTGATTGTGTGTATGCGTGTGTGTGTGTGTGTGTGTGTGTGTATAAAGGAAAGGAAAGGGCTGGTCCCATGTCTTGGTCAACATTGTGTAGGAATAGGACCAGTACTCACTCATGGCAGTGATAATCTTTTAGCTGAATTAAGCAGAAATTCATAGTTAGTAACATAAACCTACTAGAAATTTGATCAAATCCTGGAGAAGGCTTCGGATTTTCTAAAATCCTGTGGAATGGGCTTTTAGATCTGGCTTAGCTAGATCTTTGTTTAGCTGACAGTGAGTTACACTAGATTCCATTATCTTCATTATCTCTCCACTGCCTTTTTCCCCTCTGGATTTGTCTCTTATTCTTACTCCTGGACTTTATATTCTAGGTGTACTTAAGTGTTTCCATTTATTCAAACTTGATATAAATAATCTCTAATCTCCTTGTCTTTGCAAATGGAGCACTGCTCTTCTCATTTTTAACTGGGTTAATTCTGTTTTTCCTTCAGACTGCAGAGAATTGTTAGGACAGTGAAACTATTCTGAATCATTCTGTAATGGTGGATGTATGTAGTAATTTATTTGTCAAAACTCATAAAATATGACATGATGTAAAGCATGGACTTTAGTTACTAACAATATATCAATTTAGGTTTATCAATTGTAACAAATATACCACACTGATGTAAGATGTTAATGATAGAGGAAATTCAAAATGGGGTGGCAGTAAGGGCAGAGGGAGATATATGGGGATTCTTGTACCTTCTGTTCAAATTTTCTGCAAACTTAAAATGGCTCTAAGAAATAAAATCTATTAATTTTCTTTTTTTTAAAGGTTATTTATTTGAGGGGCACCTGAGTGCGTCAGTTGGTTTAAGCTATTGCCTTCGGCTCAGGACATGATCCCAGGGTCTTGGGATCGAGCCCCAGTTATGGCTCCCTGCTCAGCGGGGAGCCTGCTTCTCCCTCTCCCTCTCCCACTCTTGTTCTCTCTCTCAAATAAATAAATAAATAAATAATAAAAGATTATTTACTTGAGAGAGAGAGAGTGTGTGTATGTGCCCCTGGTGGGGCTGGGGGGGGGGAGAGGCAGAGGGAGAGGGAGAGACAGTCTTAAGCAGAGTCCATGCTCAGCATGGAGCCCCACTCTGGGCTTGAACTCACGACCCTGAGATCATGACCTGACCTGATGCTTAACTGACTGTGCCACCCAGGCGCCACTATTAATTTTCGTAAATAGCTAAAAAAACAAAACAAAACAGAACCCACAAAAAAAGCACATGCACGATCCAGCACAGGAAAATGGAGAAGCCAATATACTTGGGAGCTTTTATTTTAAGCTCTCTCCACTTTAAGGTCCTGAGATTGATGGTGATGACCTGGAAGATACTACGGGGCACGTGGTGCCAAAGGTTCTCTGCACCCTTGCCCACTCTGGGAAATCAGAAAACAACTTTGTATCCAAAAATTCAGGGGGAAGTATTTCATTTTTTTTTAATGATTTTTTATTATATTATGTTAGTCACCATACAGTACATCCCCGGTTCCCGATGTAAGGCTCGATGATTCATTAGTTGTGTATAACACCCAGTGCACCATGCAATACGTGCCCTCCTTACTACCCATCACCATTCTATCCCATTCCCCCACCCCCCTCCCCTCTGAGGCCCTCAGTTTGTTTCTCATAGTCCATAGTCTCTCATGTAGGGGGAAGTATTTCAAACCAAAAGCTGCCGGTGTCTGGGGCACTCATTTAGAGGGGAGGGCCAAGTAGGTGGCGGAAGTCAGGTGGTTGAGAATACGTGGGCTTGAACCTGCATCCACTGAAGTATATGAAGTGAGACAGTCCCTAAGATTTTAACTGTAGTCTGTGATAAGGAGAGGATGAGATGAGAAGAGATTGTCAAATCCCCGAAGGCCATACTGCCACTTCCCAGTGATTGATATTCATATTTAGAGCTGGAGGACTCTGCAAGGGTCTGTAGTAACTAAAATCCACTCTTCTCCTAGAATTTTTTCTCATTCAGAAATACTTTTAAAATATACTTGGATTTAATAATTGATTTTGTAAATTTGCACAAATATATTATCCCTCATGCACCTAGAAAAAAAATTGAACTATTTTTAATGCTTTATTAATAACAGATTAACTCTTCAACTCTCAAAAAAAAAAAAAACAAAACCAACGGCTCTCCTGTGAATAAAAGATACACATCAAACATGTTTGAATGATTACCTATTGGGAGAGAGGGGAATGGGAGTGGGGGATGGGAATAAAAGGTCTAAGTAAATAAAACCAGAGATTACTTGGCCTCTTGCACAGGCCAATGATAATGATGTGTCCTGAACAGAGGATGATTCCCTTAACCTTCTACAATAGTTTTAAAAAGTTATCAGTAATTCTTACTTGGGAAGGAGAGTGGCAAGTCAGATTTTCTCAGGTATGTTTGGGTGGATCAAAGGCTGAAGAGGAAAGAATTAGTTGGGCTTTCCAACTATAAACTTGATGAAAGTGGTTTGATGTAGTGGAAAGAATGCCAGATTGGAAGTCAGAAGTGAGTTCTGCTCAGGCTACTTCAACAGCACAGGCAAGAGATGAAACGCTGGTATGATACTGCGTTGGGTGCAAGAGACGCTTTGGAGGTAGAATTGTTAAAATAGGAGGTATTTTTGGTTGTGAAGGATGAAGAAGAGGAAGAAATCAAGAATGACTATACAATTTCTGCTTTGGACTAGAAAGGTAGGGAACACAGGCAGAGAGGGAGGTTTGCGAGCTGGGTAAGTTGAATTCACTTGGTTGTACTGAAGCTGAGGCGGGTAGAGGTCAGGAAAATCCAACTTGCAGAAGCTGCTGACCGGGGGTAGTGTGACTGACCAAGGGCCCCAGGTCTTGGGGTGCTCTGACATTCTTTATGTGGTCAATCAGGCCCAGGCCACACCTCCCATGGGTTGCTTCCAGCAGTGACTGGGCATGGCAGGAATACTGAACACTTAGATTTATAGTCTTCCTCCTTTAATCAGCAAAGTTGGTTTAGGACTCTCCATCAGCCTTGCCGAAATTCCTTAGAATTGCACAGCAATCTATGGCTCTTCCCTCAACCTCCCTTCCTTCCTTCTCCCCTCAGAAAGGGATAGATAGTCTGCCGCCTTCCCTGTCTCACTGGCTTCTTCTCTATTTTCCCTCATTAATATTTTCCCCAATTCATCCCTTGCTCCTCTAATCCTGTTTTGTCATCTGCTTTTCCGACAACCCATACTACCATGAAGCGTTATTGGGACATCCACTTGAGGACATCTAGCTGACAGACACAAATGTAGGTTGAGGGCTTTAGAAAGGTTATATCAATTAGAGTGCAAGTAATAGAAAAACCAGCCCGAATTGGCTTAAATGATAAGACAAGTCCATCAGCATGGTAGTTTCTGGGCATGGTGTGGTCAGGGCTCTGGCTCCATTTCTCCAAGAACTCTTTTGGTTCTTTCCAACTGTGGGTAAACTTTGTCCTCAGGTGGTTGTATCAATTAAAAGTCTGCTCTTTTTACAGCCTCAGCTCAAATATCTCATTCTCTGTGGAGGCTTACTCACTCAACAAAGTTAGGAGCCATTTCTCTTTCAAACTTGGATGTCTTAGTTCAAGTTGCTATGACAAAAATACTATAGGCTGGGTGGTTTAAACAACAAACATTTATTTTTCACTAATCTACTCTCTCTTGTCTCTTATTATAATGGCACCAATCCCATTCATGAGCTCTCTGCCATGGTGATCTAATTAATGCCCCAAAGCTCCAAATATCACCATACCTCCAAATACCATCACATTGGGGAATAAGATTTCAACATATGAATTTTAGGGGAAACAAATATATAGTCCAACACTTGAATCTATTTGGCATTGTTTTATTCTGCTTATCAAGGCTGTTTACATAGCTGCTTCCTCTAGACCAGAAGGGAAAGTAAAGACCATACTATATTAACTTTTATCCCTATTAATACTCTGCATACAGTTGGTATTTAGTGAGTATTTATCCAATTAAATTTACTGTCATTTCTTTACATAGAGAAATAGAAATAGACTCTGTGCTTAAACTTATTTAAGATTTTAAAGTAATTTAGAAAATAGACAAAATTTGAGGTTCACATATGGAATTTAGTCTCATTAGATAGTACAATACTACACCTATGTTGATAAACTTCAGGAAGATATAATGAGGATTTGGTTAGATGGGTTAAATATAAGACTTGAAATGTGGGAATGACGTATACAGCTAATAAATTTGGGAATGATGCATATAGCTAATGAGTTCCAAGCTATGGTTTCGAACATAGAAACAGAATTTAGGAGTCCATCAGGATTGTTTCCTGAAGATTTTGACTAAATATGTTGGCTCAGCAAAAAGCCAGACTAAGAAAAATAAAAAGAAATGAAATCATAAATACAGAGGAGAAAAATGGTAATACACTCTCACACACAAAATTAGAAATAAAACAGAAAATGTAGTTCCACCTGTGTGTAAACTCCAGTCTGTTTGAATCTTGAATGGTGAATCTCAAATAAAGTAGAAAAGATTGTAAAGGCTGTAAGACAATTAAGAGAATAAAATAACTGTTGAGGGAAGACAGACTGACAATAAAGATATTTTCTTTTTATAGATTTTATTAATTTATTTGAGAGAGGGAGAGAGAGATAAAGCACAGAGGGAGAGGGAGAGTGAGAAGCCAGCTCCCTGCTAAGCAGAGAGCCCAATGTGGAGCTCAATCCCAGGACCCTGAGACCATGACCTGAGCCGAAGGCAGACACTTAACCCACTGAGCCACCCAGGTGCCTGACAATAAAGATCTTGTGTAGAAATATAATCTGAGAGAAAATATATTCAAACAAAAGTCAATTTTTAAGATGAAAGTGGGGAATTTCTAGAAAACTCAAAAATTCAAAAATTTAGCATACTTCAGTATTTGACAAAGCAATTTTATTATTATTATTATTTTTTAAAGATTTTATTTATTTGACAGAGATAGAGACAGCCAGTGAGAGAGGGAACACAAGCAGGGGGAGTGGGAGAGGAAGAAGCAGGCTTCCAGCAGAGGAGCCCGATGTGGGGCTCGATCCCAGAACCCTGGGATTACACCCTGAGCTGGAATGACGTATACAGCTAATAAATTTGGGAATGATGCATATAGCTAATGAGTTCCAAGCTATGGTTTCGAACATAGAAACAGAATTTAGGAGTCCATCAGGATTGTTTCCTGAAGATTTTGACTAAATATGTTGGCTCAGCAAAAAGCCAGACTAAGAAAAATAAAAAGAAATGAAATCATAAATACAGAGGAGAAAAATGGTAATACACTCTCACACACAAAATTAGAAATAAAACAGAAAATGTAGTTCCACCTGTGTGTAAACTCCAGTCTGTTTGAATCTTGAATGGTGAATCTCAAATAAAGTAGAAAAGATTGTAAAGGCTGTAAGACAATTAAGAGAATAAAATAACTGTTGAGGGAAGACAGACTGACAATAAAGATATTTTCTTTTTATAGATTTTATTAATTTATTTGAGAGAGGGAGAGAGAGATAAAGCACAGAGGGAGAGGGAGAGTGAGAAGCCAGCTCCCTGCTAAGCAGAGAGCCCAATGTGGAGCTCAATCCCAGGACCCTGAGACCATGACCTGAGCCGAAGGCAGACACTTAACCCACTGAGCCACCCAGGTGCCTGACAATAAAGATCTTGTGTAGAAATATAATCTGAGAGAAAATATATTCAAACAAAAGTCAATTTTTAAGATGAAAGTGGGGAATTTCTAGAAAACTCAAAAATTCAAAAATTTAGCATACTTCAGTATTTGACAAAGCAATTTTATTATTATTATTATTTTTTAAAGATTTTATTTATTTGACAGAGATAGAGACAGCCAGTGAGAGAGGGAACACAAGCAGGGGGAGTGGGAGAGGAAGAAGCAGGCTTCCAGCAGAGGAGCCCGATGTGGGGCTCGATCCCAGAACCCTGGGATTACACCCTGAGCTGAAGGCAGAGGCTTAACGACTGAGCCACCCAGGAGCCCCTATTACTTTTATTTTTAAGATTTATTTATTTGAGAGATCAAGTGGGGCAGGGGCAGAGGGAAAAGGAGAGAATCTCAGGCAGACTCCCCCCTAAGCCCATCCAGGTGCCCTTGACAAGGCAATTTTAAAACAAATAAGAAGAACGGGGGACCTGGGTGGCTCTGTTGGTTGAGCATCTGACACTTAATTTTGGCTTAGGCTATGATATTGGGGTCCTGAGATCGAGCCCCAAGTTGGCCCCAAGCTCTGTACAGAGTCTGCTTAGGATTCTCTCTCTCTCCCTCTGCCCCTCCTCCTGCCCCTCCTCTCTTTCTAGCTCTCTCTAAAATAAGTAAATAAAATCTTAAAAAAAAAAAGTAGGAAGAAACAACTTTTTCCAACAGGCAGTTATTAAACTCAATATTCAAAGAAGGGATATGGACTAAGAGCTGTATTAAATTCAGGGCTATTCAATTCATACCAAGTTTAAAACTTGGCTGGTTTAGCAATACAGAGAAGTGTTTTGAAGTTGATGTTAGCGGGAACCATTATGCCCTTCTGCCAAATACCTTTAATGCCATGAACGGCCCTGTTGATTAAGATGAGAATTTTTCAGTGACTGGTAGCTACATGCTCCTCTTGGGGGACTGTGAATCGATGCAAAATTATGAGTCCTCTGGCTTTCAGTTTTATATGTGTCTAAGGAACTATTTACATGTAACCTACTGCTACAGACTGAATTGTGTCCCTACCTTCAAATTCATATGTTAAAACCTAACCCCCACTGTGACTGTATTTGGAGACGGGCCCATTAAGGAGATAATTAAGGTTAAATGAGGTCATAAGAGTAGGACCCTAATCCAACAGGACTAGTGTCCTTGTAAGAAGAAGAAGAGACACGAGACTATCAGGTGAGGACACATGAAGAAGGCACTGTCTGCAAGCTGAGGAGAGAGGCTTCACCAGAAACCAAGCCTGTTGGCAGCTTGCGCTTAGACTTCTAGTTTCCAAAAATGTGAGAAAATAATTTCCTGGTTTTTAAGCCACCCAGTCTGTGGTAGTTTGTTATGGCAGTCTGAGCAGGCTAACATACCCACTAATGAATCACTAAAATTAAATGAAATAATAAAATTTGGAGTCCATAAACAAAAAAATTGTGTATTACCAAGGAGTTGGGTGTATATATATATATATATATATATATATATATATACACACACACACACACATGTATATAAATATATATAGTGAACATATATTGACTGCTTAGGATGTGCTAGGCACTGTGTACTTTACATATAAATACTTCTTTAATCTTTACAATTACTTAAGTTTGGTGCTGTTATTAACTGCATTTTACAGATGATGAAACTGAGACTCCCCAAAATTAGTATTTTGCGTAACGTCACAGAACTCAAAACTGGGTTTCCAGCTGACACCAAACTATGCTTCTAATCACTGGATATAGTATAAAACAGCACTGTTCAATAGAAATATGATGTGAACCATGTATGTAATTTAAATTTTTCTAGGAGGCATATTTTTTATTTCAAGTTTTTATTTAAGTTCCAGTAAGTTAACATACAGTGTAATATTAGTTTCAGGTGTACAATATAGTGATTCAGCACTTCCATGCATCACCCAGTGCTCCTCATCACAAGTGCACTCCTTAATCCCCATCATGTTTCACCCATCCTCCCATCCACCTACATTCTAGTACCCATCAATTTATTCTCTATAGTTAATAGTCTGTTTCTTGGTTTGCCTCTCTCTTTTTTTCCCCTTTGTTAATTTGTTTTGTTTCTTACATTCCACATATAAGTGAAATCATACGGTGTCTTTCTCTGACTGACTTATTTCACTTAGTATGATACTCTCTAGCTCCATCCATGTTGTTGTAACTGGCAAGATTTCATTCATTTTTAGGGTTGAGTAAGAGTCCATCGTGTGTGTGTGTGTGTGTGTGTGTGTGTGTGTGTGTACACATCTTCTTTATCCAGCTGTCTACCGATGGACACTTGGGCTACTTCCTTATCTTGGCTATTGCAGATAATGCTGCTATAAACATCAGGGTGCATGTATCCCTTTGAATGCGTATATTTGTATTCTTTGGGTAAACACACAGTAGTGTGATGGTTGGATCATGGGGTAGTAGTTTTATTTTTAACTTTTTGGGGAACTTCCGTACTGTCTTCCAGTGTGGCTGTACCAGTTTGCATTCCCTCCAACAGTACAAGAGGGTTTCCTTTCTCCACATCCTCACCAACACCGTTTGTGTCTTGTGTTGTTGATTTTAGCTATTCTGACAGGTGTGAGGTAATACCTCATTGTAGTTTTGTATTTCCTTGACGATGAGTGATGTTGAGCATCTTTTCATGTGTCTGTTGGCCATCCGGATGTCTTCTTTGAGGAAATGTCTATTCATGTCTTCTGCCCACTTTTAATTGGATTATTTGTTTTTTGGACATTGAGTTTTATAAGTTCTTTATATATTCTTGCATACTAACTTTTTATCAGATATGTCACTTGCAAATTTTTTCTAGGATCCACATGTATCTACCTTCCTTTCTTCCCGCCCTCCTTCCTTCCTTCCCTCCTTCTCTTTTTCTTTCTTTATGATTTTATTTATTTATTTGACAGAGAGAGAGCACAAGCAGGGCAAGCAGTAGACAGAGGCAGAGGGAGAGGGAGAAGCAGGCTCCCCATTGAGCAGAGAGCCTGATGTGGAGCTTGATCCTAGCACCCTGGGATCATGACCTGAGCCGAAGGCAGACGCTTGACTGACTGACCCACCCAGGTGTTCAAAACTCATACTTTTTATATGCATACATAGTTGGTATTCTTCCAATTTTTCAGAAGGATGTTTTATTGTTACAGTACATCACTAGTGTTGTCTTGAGTTACTGTGGTTTTAAAGTGCTCTTATTGGTGTGTTAATGAAGATATTTATAGAATTGCTATTATTTTTTTCTTGTTATGTGTGGTTGACATTTTGTTATTATCAAGTCCTTTCTTCCCTAGAAAGTGAGAATATGTAGACTAAGAGGACTTCCTGGCCTTTTCTCCACCTAAATAGGTTATATAGTTAGAAAAACAGAAAAAGAGGGGCGCCTGGGTGGCACAGTGGTTGGGCGTCTGCCTTCGGCTCAGGGAGTGATCCTGGCGTTGTGGGATCGAGCCCTACATCAGGCTCCTCTGCTGTGAGCCTGCTTCTTCCTCTCCCACTCCCCCTGCTTGTGTTCCCTCTCTCTCTGGCTGTCTCTATCTCTGTTGAATAAATGAATAAGATCTTTAAAAAAAAAAAAGAAAAAAAGAAAAACAGAAAAAGAAAAACCACAGGGGTAGACGAATCATTGGCCTTACCTAGACTAACACTGTGTATGGGTTTGTTTGGGTTTTTTTTGTAACAAGTAAGATACAATTCTAAAACATAGTTAAGGGAGCTTCTGTGACCATGAAATAGAGATGCTAACCAGTTTGCATAAGTCCATTATGTTGAATGCAGAACTGTTGGCACTCTTATGACCTTACTGTATGGGTGTGGTTTGAAAATGTTTCTGAGGTGTTTTTCTTTTTTCCCCTCTCACATTAGCCTAACTCCAGTGTTACAGAGAAGTGGTTATTTTTAAACCAAGTAAGAAAGAACTTTATCATGTTATCATGGCTACATCACTTCAAGACAGAAAAAAAATGATTTCAGATAATCTCCTTCTGTTTCACTATATACACGTTTATTGTCTCTAGATCCCAAGGATAAGTGGATAAATGTGATAGTTCACATTTGCCCTGTAACTGGTGAGAACTGGTTTTCTAAGGCAAATGTTTCTATTCCTTTGCTTTAGCTTTACCAAATGAACTGAGCTGAAGCAATCTTTTAAAATGGCTATGATGCACTCAGTGTTTTCGAAAGCAGAGCATTGTAACCATTTAGATCCTTCATCATTATTATAATGTGTCCAGTGGCTCTTCTTGTAGAATTAATGCATGGAGCTTCCATTAAGTGTTCTCTAAATCCACTCAGAGATAGGCCAATCTATTGTCCTCTCAACTAAGTATTCATATATAAGATTTGAAAAATATTCAGAAACATTGCCAATCAGAGAGGAAAAAAAAAAAACCCACACACGTCAGCTTATATAAGAAAGAGGTGCTCTTTAGAGGGTTCTTAGGAGTTTCAGGGGGGTTCCCAAGGGACGGTGGAATAAACAGACTATCAGGAAAAACAGCTAGGAGTCTGGAGTTCTAATAGCAGTCCTCCAAAACCCACAAATGGTTGTCAGTTTAAAAAATCTAGGGGACAAAAAGATTAAGAAAAATAAGCTGATTATACTAATAAAAAAGAATATTATAGCAATTAACTGTAAATTAGTCAAGAAGCATGGGCCCAAGTGAAAGCAGCCCAATGCAAACCAGTTTAAGTGAAAAAAAGACTTAATCTTTTCACATAAAAGTGGGGAACATCTGAAGAACATCTGACTTTGGGCATACCTGGATCCGAGGTCTCAAATGATGGTTTCAGGATTCTCCTTTTTATCTGTCTCTCTTTTCTGCTTAGTTTTGTTCTTTTTTATTTTATAGGGCATTTCTTCCTATGACAGAAATATGGCCTCTGGCAATGCAGATGTCATTGCTGGTGTCTTTGCTCTACACTTTCGGCTCCAAAGGGAGAGAGAAAACTATCAGCCTCCAATTTGGAAAATTTCATGAATATTGATCACTCTGTTGGATTACTTGTCAAACTGGCCACTCAGGCCAGTCACTATTTCCAGGGGGCTACAGTCCTGTGGTCAGGTTGTCCTGGCTCACAGGCCTGTCCCTTGGTGAGGTGATGGGGAATCGAGGTAAGATACAGATTAGTAGCTCCATCAGATCCACACAGAATGGGGGAGAGGTGGTGCCTCAAATTGGAATAGGGCAAAGATGAAAATAGTTACATGTTTTCCAAAGCTATTGAAGAAAACATAAATAGTTAAGGTTCTAATATTTCTAAAAAGTGCTTTTCAAATTTGGAGATTTTGTTAAAGTAGTTTCCAATTCAGTAGGTATGGGGTGGGGTCTGAGATTCTTTATTTCTAAGCAAGCTTCAGGGACCACCCTTGAGTAGCAGTACTCTAGAAGCCATCTGTAAATTAGGTATAATTTTATGGCATCTGGTCAGCAGAAAACCAAAGGAGATTACCTGTGTGAGGCTGAATTTAGAAGGTTTTAGATTTAATTTTCTTTTTAAAGATTTTATTTATTTATGTGACAGAGAGACAGCCAGCGAGAGAGGGAACACAAGCAGGGGGAGTGGGAGAGGAAGAAGCAGGCTCCCAGTGGAGGAGCCCGATGTGGGACTCGATCCCGGAACGCTGGGATCACACCCTGAGCCGAAGGCAGCCGCCTAACGACTGCGCCACCCAGGCATCCCTAGATTTAATTATTTGAATAATTCTTTATCAGGAGTACTACCATAAAAATTTTGATGTTCTTTTGGACCATACTGTCTAGTGAGCTGTTAAGTGCTCTCAACAAGAAGGAGAGCAATGATTAGCACACTTACCTTGAACATAGTTCTGAGAAAAACTGAAGTAAGATATATCTGGAATATGCTGTTTTCCTAAAGACATGATATAAAGTAAGAAAGAGAAGAGTATGGGGCTAGGGCTGGGACTGTGGTCTGTGGTGGGGTGACACAGTCATGAGGCAAGGCTGGGACTGAATAGAACACATTTCCAAGGGCAATGGGAAGAAGTACAGGTGGGCAGAGTGTGACTTCTTGGTCCGCAGCATTAGAGAGAATTGTTGGCTAGTAACAGGGCTCCATCTCCAGGACTGGGGTTTAGGGATAGTATTCAAGTGATGTGGGTAGGACGGGGGATGAATATAGAGACTGGCATGGGTAAGGTAAAGACCAAGGTAAAGTACAGAGACTGGGAGAGTGGGCAGATTATCAAGGTAAGTATTTAAGGCACTGAAACCAGGGAAAAGGCAAGGGCTTAGTTTTAGAAGCACAGTTGAACTCAAGGTACCAACTCTGAGGTATGAGATGGAAAACAGGCCGGCTTGATGCCTGTTCCCTTAGTGCACAACAAGAACTCTGCAGAGCCCACGCTGGAGGGAGTAAAAGTCATGGGGCTTGAGAGAGTGGAAGGAGTAAAGCCATAAGTCCCAACTAAAAGGCCCCAGGTATAAAGGACGAATGTATTGACAAGAAATCAGAAAAGTTATTGCACTTGGAGAAAGTTCCATGGCTTTTATGCATAGCTCTTTATTTTGATTTTATAATTACTGAGTCTAATCATTATTGGTTAATGCATCAATTGAGAAAGAAATGTGTTCTCTCCACCAGAGTGGTAGTGATACTAGGTAAACAGATTTGTAACCCAAGTCTGTATGATTGCGCAGAGGTTCTGCAAACAGGGGTTAGTTTAATCAGTCTACTGAATCTGAAATGCTTACTTTAAACTGTCATATTTCCTCTTGGCTCCTTGGCTAGTTGCAAAGGAACTTGCCTAAGATACAAATTGAAAGCCTTACTAGTTTTTAACTTCTTTGGATTTATTTCTTAAAAGATAAGGTTTGGGATCAAAAGGAGAAATCTGATTGGTTATCTACCTAGAGTATAATTCAAATAACCAGAAATAATATCTATTTGTTTTCAAAATTCAGAAATTTCTAGACCAAAAATTTATAGAGCAAAGAAGTTCTCTAACAGTATATAGGAAAGTGTGAGGACTTAAAACTTTAAAGGGATACTTGTTTTCTTTTCCAATCCCACCTTTAAAATACTGCCATTGTTTTCACTCTGCACCTATTCACCCTTTCTCTACAATTAGCCAGTACTGAGTGTAGCAGTGAGCTCTCTTTGGAAGCCTTTGGAACTTTCTCTGTGGTGGGGAGGGTCCCCAGGACTTCTCTCAAATTCTAACTTGACAAAACAAGGGGAGAAAGGAATCAGGAATAGTCCTTATTTCCATGTATTACTTAAGATATAAAATGGTCATACATCTTTGATTTCCTTGGATAACTGCTAACCCCCCTCCTTTTCCTTAAAGATTTTATTTATTTATTTGACACAGAGAGAGAAAGAGAGAGAGCAAGCATGACCAGAGGAGCAGCAGGAAGAGGGAGAGAGAGAAAAGCAGGCAAGGAGCCTGATGCGGGGCTCGATCCCAGGACCCTGGGATCATGACCTGAGCAGAAGGCAGACGCTTAATGACTGAGTCACCCAGGCACCCCTAAACCCCTTTTGTAGAAGGGGGAAAACAAAAGAATCTATGATAAAGGCAGTAGCAGTCATGTAAGTTTAAGAAGTAACTTAGAGACAACATATGCATTTTGTGGCAGAGATTCAAGAATAAGAAACAGTACATTTTAAAGAATTCTAAAAAACATTGATTAGGGAATGCCACATTAACAAGTAGATACAAATTAAGAAAAATAAAACAAAACAAAACAGTATGTCCCTGGTGAGTCATCAGCTAAGGTAATATGGTAATCTTAACTCAGGATGTTTTTTGAAGGCCTTCTCACGTGGTTTGTGTGTGTGAGGGGATGAGAGAGGAAATCAATTTAGTGTTTTTCACTGGGTGAATTAAAATTATGCAAAATTACTTTTCTTGGTTTTTGCAGTTTAACAAATGAATAATTGACTCCATTAATTGACTCCAGAAAGCCGTTGATATACTTTTTACTTTTTATAATAATTTTAGGCAGAAAATATGCAAAGATAGTGCAAAGATTTCATATTTATGCTTCAACCAGCTTCTCCAATGTTAACTATTTACTTAACCGTTGTACAATGGAAAAACCAGGATTAACATTGGCACATTGTTATTAACTAAATTATGAACCTTATTGAAAGTTCACCAGTTTTTTTTCCAGTGTCTTTTTTTTTTTTCCCCTGTTTCAGGATCTAATCTTAGATTCCACATTGCATTTAGTTTTGTCTCTCATCTCTGTCTTTAGTCTTTTCTTGTCTTTTGCAACCTTGACACTTTTGAAGAATACTGGTTATTTTGTAGAATGTCTCTCCAATTTGGATTTGTCTAATGTTTTCTCATGATGGGGTTATGCATTTTTGGCAAGAATACCATACAAGTTATTTTGTGTCCTTCTTAGGGCATAACAGAGGTACATGATATTGATATGTCTTATTACTGGTGATGTTAATCTTGATTGCTTGGTTTAGTTGGTAATGTCAGGTTTCTTCACTATAAAGTTACTATTTTCCCTTTTGCAATTGATGATTAATTTGGGATATTTTGAGAGTTAGGCTAATATCCCCTTTCTCCTCAAACTTTTGCCCATTGATTTTTACATCCATAGGTAGATCTTGTCTGTAATAACTGTTATTGCAAGTATGCCCCGTAGTGACTTTGTACTTCTTAAATTCTCTCTACATTTACTAATTGGAATTCTATAAGGAAGAGCTGCCCTTTTCCCCCCATTTATTTATTCAATTATTTGGCTCATGGATATTTATTTTATGGATTAAAATCTAATACTATCATCATTGATTTAGTAGTTTATATTGTTCCAAAATTGGCCGTTTGGGGTTCCTTCAGTTTGGCTCCTGTATCCTTTTGACTTATCCCATCCTTTTTTGAGAACTTCCTTGTTTTCTGGTACCACAAGATTATCCAGGCTCGGGGCACCTGGGTGGCTCAGTTGTTAAGCGTCTGCCTTAGGCTCAGGGCATGATCCCGGCGTTCTGGGACCGAGCCCCACATCAGGCTCCTCCGCTGGGAGCCTGCTTCTCCCTCTCCCACTCCCCTGCTGTGTTCCCTCTCTCGCTGGCGTCTCTTTCTCTGTCAAATGAATAAATAAAATCTTAAAAAAAAAAAAAAAAAAGATTATCCAGGCTCATTCTGCCCCAGCCCTGGAATCAACCACTTCTCTAAAGAGCCCTGATTCCTTTTACTGGCTTTGCCCTGTGGTCCTACACTGCTCTCTGCTCTGGTGGGCAAACTTTTGGGTGTGATATTCTTCTACACTCTGGGCTCAGTTTCTGCCAAGCCCACATCTGTAGATGCCATATAGTTGAAGGCTATGGAGGGCTAAGCTTTCCAGCTACCTTTAACTGTGCTGCTTATACTGAGAGGTGGGTTAGGGTAAACTTCTTTCTCTCTCTGGGCTTTGGGGAGAGTTTGGCTTGAACTCGTAGGGGTAGAGATGTCAAAGCAGTGAATGGAGGGTTCAGGGAAGTAGAGGCAGGCCAGCATTCGGCAAGGGTTCGTCTTTGGGCTCTGATAACAGTCACTTCAAGTAGCCTTTGAACTTCCTTCTTTACACTTCCTTTCTGTTATCCTCTAATCCTTAAGCAAAATTTTATTCACAAGTTGTGGCTACACATTAGCTGCACTGCAAAGATTTTAGTGAGGAGTGGATAGAGGTGAAAAGGGAAGAACAGAATCTTCTTCCTTGAGGCTAGAGAAGTTATAATGAGGGGATTATAGGAGAGACATCTGTGCCCAGTGGTGTGGTAGTCTCATATAGTAGCAAGAGTGTGGTATCAAGATAAGGTGATTATAGCAGAAAAACATAACACGTGTAACACAATATGGGGAAATTCCTTCAGCCAAGGTAGTTTCCTTCAAACAAGCCAACAGGGTCCATTGTAATTTTTCCGTTCAGTGGAGGTGTGACCTGTGATTCTGTGACCTTATTTTGTAGTTACACAACGCTAAAGCCTAGATATTAGGGAGAGACCTATTAAAGTTTATCTTGCTTGTTTTGGCAGTGCACTTGCCTTTGGCTCAGGTCATGATCCCATGAGATGGAACCCCATATGGGGCTCCTTGCTCAGCAGAGAGCCTGCTTCTCCCTCTGCCTGCTGCTCACTCCCCCTGCTTGTGCTCTTTCTCTCTCTCTGACAAATAAATTTTTTAAAAAATCTTAAAAAAAAAAAGAATGTAATGGGGCACCTGGGTGGCTCAGCCAGTCGAGCCTCCAACCTAATTTCTGCTCAGGTCATGATCTTGGGTTGGTGGGATTGAGCCCCAGGTTGGGCTCTGTGCTCAGCGTGGAGTCAGCTTGTCCCTCTCCCTCTGCTTCTCCCCCTTCTGATCTTTACCTATTGGATAGTCATTTACTAATAATCACTTAATGGTTTAAAGATGAAAAGATTTTTAGTGTGGGTGGAGAGCAGAAAATGCCTTGCATGTACTATAAGCCCAATACATGTCGAATGAATGGATGGATGATTACAGGATGATTGCATGATATAATAGTGATACCATTGGGGTGTTGACAGTGAAAGTGCCTCTTCAGAAAGAAATGGGATTTCTGATTTATATAAGTTATCGTAAATTACTAGTCAAGATGTTATAAATAAAAACCAAGCTGCTTCCTTTAGCTAATAGGAATATTATTTTAGCTAATTATAAATTAGTATCTAAGTAGATAATGTGTCAAAAGACCTGACTTTCAACTTTTAAACAAGCAGAACAAGGTTAAGGCCTTTTTTTTTTTTTTTGTCTGTAAGCCTATTTAATTTTATTGCTTTTTATCATTAACATCATGGTGGTTTTTATGATTTCATTCAGGTCATAAAATCAAGATTTGGGAGTTAATAATTGAAAACAAAATAAAAGTAGTGCTTGGAAAAAAATTGGGGATGACTACATAACATCTCTATGGTCCCTTTCTATCTAACATTTTACATCTTTTTAAAATCAACTTTGTTGAGGTATAATTTACATACAACAAAATTCACCCATCTGAAAGTGTAAATTTCAGTAAGTTCTAAGACAAGGATTTTTTTTTTTTTACTAGAAAGAAAAACACTAATTAGTAGATGAAGAATTCTGAGTTCTCTGTTATCCTTTTTTTTTTTTTTTAATATGAGACAATTTTATTTGAACCCTTTGATTTAGCTTCAACATCAGTGTCATTATCATTACCAGGGCTGTTTGCTCCCCACATCATCTTCATGTCTGTGTAAATTATTTGAGCTATTTCACTTTTTAAACCAGAGCATGGTGCTATTACCACATGCATGTTACATGAAGAAAGATTTTTCCTTTCATCTTGTAGGTGGATAATCTCTACAACAAACCACTTTATTTAGTTGTTCTTTTATTCATTTAGTTTTAATTTAACTTTTGAAAAGGCAATGATTCATGTGGTTAAGCAAATTAAAATATACAAAGTAAACAGTGAAAAGTCTCTCCCCCACCTCTGTCCCCATCTGCTCAGTTGCTCCTCCAAACTTGAAACTACTGTTTATAGTTTCCTGTGTATTCTTCCAGAGTTTATTTATTCAGATATGAGTATATATAAACATAGGTCTCATTTCCCATGTTTTAAAGAACTGTGGTACCCTTTAACATTCAACATTTTCTCTAGCAATCAGTGGGCCACTCCTTCTTTTTTTTTTCTCTTAGGAAAAAAGGTCTCTTTCCAAAGAACTTTAGGGGCACCTGGGTGGTTCAGTCAGTTAGGTGTCTGACTCTTGATGTCTGCTAGGGTAATCATCTCAGGGTCATGGGATTGAGCCCCACATCAGCTCTGTGCTCAGCACAGAGTCTGCTTAAGATTCTTTCCTTCTGCTCTTCTCCCCGCTCTCGCTCATGAGCTCTCTCTCTCAAATAAATAAATCTTTTAAAAAATACAGAACTTCAGATTATTCAGACTAAAGTTTCCTGAAATTAAACAACAAGATTCCGGGTATTCTTCAGTTATTTTTGTTCATCCATTTGACTCATTCAATCATTCAGCAAAAATCTATTGATTTGCTTCCTGTGTCAAAGATAGACCCTGCTCTCAGTTCTTAGAGGAGTACAAAGATTATGGATCTTGCCCTGGAAGAACACGAAGCAGAGTAAGAGATATAAGACATGAAGCTAAATAATTATGAGAGATGTATAAAATGCCACAGCATTTCAAGAGAAGGGAAAGATTAGTTCAATCCTACGGATCAAGGAAGGCTTTGGGAGGAAAATGACCTTTGAGCTGAGCCATGAAAATTGAGTCTATGTACCTATGGAGATGGGATGATGGAAAAGGAAGAACATTCTACGTTATATCTCAGCACTCTTGTTTTCAAATGACAGAAACTCAAAGTAGCTTAAACAAAAAAGAAAAAGTAGGAGGGTACTATATTCATTCCTGTAACCAAAACCAGAATAGACACGACTGGAGTTATCTTTAGTGTCAATAGCATATGAAGACTTTATCAGCATTACCTTTTTCTGTCTCTCCTTCCTCCATCCTGCCTCTTCTCCTTCTTCTAGCAAGCTCCTTCTTGTAACAGGTGATGTTACTGCCAATAACTTTGGCATCATATTCTTACTGCTCTGAATCCAAGAGTAAAGGGAGAGTTACCCCTCTGCTTCCAATTTAGAAATTTTGGAAAGGACTGGCCCAGCTTGGTGGTTATACCCTGCTGTGAGTTGGGGGGGGGAGGTACCGTGTTTGCCAGCCCCACCAGAAACACATTGTATTAGGAGGAGCAGTTCCCTAAGAGTGCTGCTATCAGAAGAAGGTGGGAAGGAGTGCAGGGGAGACACAGAGCATGGAGGTCCATTTACACCTGCAGCATGAGCAAAGGCAAGAAGGCAGCAAATTGCAGGCCATGCTGTGAATATGGTGAGAAGCTCAGTTATGTTTCAGAAGCAGGGTTTGGGACTTGTGTAAAGGAGCCCAGGGATTTGTGTTGCAAAACTTCAGAGGTATTCTCAGATGTCAACCCTGAACTTGTAGAACTCCCAAGGGGTGGGGAGAGGGAAGCGAGAGAGAGAGAGAGGGGCAAACCTTCTTCTTCTTTTTTTTTTTATAATGATTTTTTATTATATTATGTTAGTCACCATACAGTACATCCCCGAAACCTTCTTAAATTTTGTACCTTAGGTACCTTGCTTGCCTCAACCTAATTTTGGCCCTGTTTAGAAGGAAGGGATGTTCAATAGGCTGAATAGTTGAGGACCAAGTAGAGTGACCTTTGAGGGGATAGTTTTGATGGAACCATGCAAGTAAAAGCCAGACTGCAAGAGGTTAAGGAGTAAGCCTCTAGTGAAGAAATGGTGGCAGAGAATGTAGGCTACTGTCTCCTCCATCATGAAGTTTGGTGGTAAAAGGAATGATAGAGGAGGAATTACAACTTAAGGGAAAAGCTGGGGGCCCAACAAGTTTATTTTACTTTATTTTTAATATTGGTGCTATTTGACCCAAGAAGCAGTTATCTACTTCCATGGAATGTCTTGAAGGATTCCTGGCTCCCTTCCAACCAAAAATAATTTTGTACTAGTTTACTAGTGATGTCTGAATTGCTACCATTAGTGATTTGGGGTTATTGAATTAAAGGATTATCTCCTAGCAGTTAGTAAGTAGTCCCCTAGGTCCCCATCTGTAGGTAATTCATTAAGCTTTTAGCAGCTATTTGTATGTCCATGTGAATTGGCTTATCTGATTTTTTGGTAACAACTGAGAATAGATTTTGATAAAGGCAGAGTGAAGAGCACTGAAGAGTTTTTGACAGTTTGGGATGTGGCACCTGTAAGGAGGCAAGGTGAAGAACTCCCAAACGGAAAAGGTGAGGTTCTAAGGGGTAACCTGTCTGTCTCACAGTCCTGCCCAAGGCCAGCTACAATCTGAAACCCTTTCCTTCCATCAGTGAACCGTTTTGTAAAACAGCTTTTGAGTAGAACCTTGTCAAAACTTTTGAGGGAAATACATTTTGTCCTGGATGATAGAAAACAGTACTGGACATAGAATCAGAAAACCTGTTCTAAAAAAAAGAAAAAACCTGTTCTCATCACACACTTACTTGGCCTGGCAGAAGCAGAATTACCTTGAAACAAGTGACACTTAAGTTACAAGATACCTTATTTGCACAGACCCCTTCAAAGGCCCTGGGAGGGATCCTAGCAATATGTTCATATGATCATGCATTTTTGGAAAATATGCAAAACAAGATAATTTAACTACAATAGACCACTGCCTCTATCCACTCCTATATTCCCTTTGTCAAATTTCCCCTAGTGCTAGGTGGCACTGGAGTAACCAGTCATTTTTGCTATCCAGTACCTAAAGGGAACTTGAATTGGGGATACAGCTTGGGTTCAGTGGTATATATTTTTTATGGCTTATTGTCATTTCTGTGTATTGTTCAGTTATTGCTAGCTCTTTTGGTTCAGGGATGTCTTGTAGGAATATTCCTACTGTCGGTTGTGCTAATTTATGTGTCAGAACATGAATATGTAACACCCTTGATTACAAACTGGTTAATGAGTGTTGTCAATGCAAAGATTATTTAAGATGGGTCACTGTTCAAGGAAACTTGAATGTCTTGAAATCTGCTCATATATGAAAGAAACTTCAGAGGCTTTCCCAAATTTGATACCAATCCAAAAAATTACATATGGCATTACCATTGAGCTATGAAACTGAAAGAAGTTTTTCTAAACATGAATGAATAATAAAAGTATTAAAAACCAACCCATACTAAAGGAATGACTGAACTATCTTTCTATTCAAGATTGTACTATAAAATTGTTGTCATATGTAGAAACAACCAAAGAACACACAGAGAAAAAAAATAGGGAAAGAAACTATGCTAGAGGTAATTAATGACAATTAATAAAATGATTTTGTTATTATTTGGATTTTGTGACATTTGTTTTATTTGCTAGGTTTTAAAATTTTATAATTGTTGTGACTTCTTACACCCAATTTTGTACTCATAATTTTGTACCCTTTATCTTAAAGAGTATCCTACCCTCTAAATAATCTAAACTTTAAGCCCTATAAATTCGGGATTCTTCCCTGGTCCTGTGGCTAAGCAAGTAATGTGACCTCCCAGTTTTCTTATCTGGCAGGTAGGAACCATATCTGCTGACTCACCTCATGGGGTTCTTGTGAGGAAGTGAGATCGTGCAGTTGAAAGGACCTCATTACTAGTTATGAAGAGCCATACAAATATAAGTAAACTGGGATCACTGCTTCATAATAATAAAAAAAAATAGGTCTTGCATTTTCCCTAAGAGGTTATCTTTTCAGTGATCATACTTACATTTGGGGTTATCCTGAATTGTAGGATGGGCTAAGATGCCTTTGGAGAGCTTCATATAGATGACAAGCAGCCCCAGGCAGAGTTAAAAGCCTAAGAAAGAATGATGTTGCATTAGCACAAGTTCTTCCATTACCATGGCTGGGAAACCAACATGTGGCATCCTCCCTGCTAGGGGTGGTGAGCAGAGCTGCTTCTAAAGACAGCATTTAGCATTCAAATAATATTCCAAATATGTAGATGACCTCTGTTAAAACCTTGCATTTAACCAGGAAAAATGGGAAAAGGGAAGTTCCATTCACTGAACACCTAATACATGTGAGCATATCGTCTAGGTACTGTATATACATTATCCCAAATAGAATATCCCTGGCTATTATCAACCTCATTTTGCAGAAATAAAAGCTAAGGCTCTAAGGGTTGAGTGACTTGCCCAAATCCACAGTGATTAGAGTATGTTAAGCAAGGTCTGTTTGATCCCACCCTTATAGGTATTGGTCTATTGTTACATGCTGCTTCCAGTATTACTAGTTTTTCTTATTTGCTTGTCTTTTCTATTCCTATTGAATCAGGCTCATACAGTCACACTTGCCTGCAAAAATAATCTTGTAGTTCAGATGTCTAGTGTATATGCATGGGTCTTTAGTTCAAATGCATACTTCATCATGAATTTATGGAAAATCAGAAGTATATCCAATGCAATAAAATATGCCTTAAATGGTACTTACTCTGAATGGACAAATCGTTAATAGGAATTCTAAACATCTGAAAATGTTTGAAATGCATAATAAACTAGTTTACCACCAACCAGACTGTTCATGTATTAAATTAATATGCACAATCTAAACTAAGATACTTGATTTCATGCTAAAAAATTCAAGGCTAATCTCTTCAGTCTGAAAACAATGAGTAAGTCAACATTCTCAGGTTGCAGATTGACAGTGCCAGGCTAAAATGACTTTCCAAGAGGCAGCTTTATATATATATTTTATCAGAACTCAAAATTACAAACAGTTCATTGCTTCTGTCCATTAAAATTTAAAATTGAGATGAATTTAGTAGCTAGTAGATTTTCACAGGGCTTTTGTGATTTAAGATTTTAATGAAAACTCTTTTCACCCCCTGATTTAACCTAAGGGGATGGGATGCCAATCCAAGATCTTAAAATTGGACACCCTGAGTTTGTGATTTTTTTGTTTATCTTTTAATTTGTAGGTCTAGACTAAAGTGGGGGAGGTAGGGCAGGAAGGAGAGAGAGAGAGAAGGGAAAGTTATTTTGGAAGGGGAAACCTCTATCATTCTATAACAGACAAAAATATTAGGAATTATATTTTGTAGGGTTCAGAGAGTGTAATAGCTAGAATTTTTGAAATCTAAGGGGATGACTCATACCCTACTGAGAAAATGTGCATGTGAGAAGACAATTTTCGTGTTATGAACCCAAAACCACAGGATTCTGAAAAACCGTTTGCTTAGAGGGAGTATCATCCCAGAGAACCTGACAAGTAGGCAAGAGCCGGTAACCTGAAATATTTAGGTAAACTTTGGGTCCAGCCTGTATTTGTCATCTTTGCTGTTCAAACGAACTCAGAACTAGCAATACTCCCCCACTAATTCGGAACAGGTTTCAAGGAACATCCATTGTTTCAGTTTAAAATATTTATTGAGCATCTATTACTAGGCCAGGCCCTGGGAATAGAAAGATGAATAAAATTCAATCCCTGCCCTTAAGGAGCTTACACTCTGGAGGGGGGGGGTGTCAAACATATAAACAAATGCACAACTATATTACAATGTTTAAAACACACATTAAATAAGGTACGGTGAGGGCACTAAAAAGTAAGTGGAAAAGTCTCTGTGGGGAACCCACCGAATCAAGAAAGACTCCTTGGAGGTGGGACAGGCTTCCAGATGTACCCGTTAACCATGGAGGTAGGCGGCGGAGCTCGCGCAGAGGAAGCGGAAACAGCGCGAGCAGAGGCACAGGCGTGAAACTGCTGGTTCTGCTCTGGGATCGCCCTCACACCCCTTTGTCTGCTGACAACGGGAGCAAACCAGTTCAATCCCTCACGGCAAGGCAGGTCTAAAGAAGTCTGGGAATATAAATCCTAGCAAACTGAGCTGCAAAGCATGATCTAGCCTGAGGAGATTTGTAGGAGCCGAAAAGGGAGCCGCCAAGTTCCTGAAAGCCCGGGGCTCGGGTGGCGGCCTGACTGAGTTTAACCGTGCTGCCGCGGGGCCTTTGTTTCTCAGGGAGCTCTGCCCTGGGTCCCCGCCCCGACGGCTGACAAGCGGATCTGCGGGGTGCTCCAAGCCCTCCCGAGGCCTCAGCGCCTAAGAAGCCCGCTCCTCGAGTCGGGAGCCTCTCTGTCCTCTGATCCCTGCTTGGGCAACTCGAGCAGCGCAGCCGAGAGCCCGCGGTGACAACTGCCATTCTCTGGTCACGGCGCACCAAGGTGCTTACCGCTGCGGGACGAGTGGCCCTCCGCGCACAGCCTCCTCACACGCAAGCCCGACGCGCGCGGCAGCAACCCGCGCAGGCCCAGACCCGCGCTGCGGCTTCGCGGCGCGCGTCGCACCGTCCCGCACGAGGCGCACGAAGCGCCGCGCCGTTCGAGGCTCGGGGCGGGCACGCGCCTCAGTTGCTGCCAGGGCGCGCATCTGCTTATCCCCTCCCTCACCTTGGTTTTTTAACCCCGCGTCCCCCTTGATTTGGAGAGGTTTCTCCGCACCAGCTATGTAAGTCAGACACTCTTAACAATAGGAGTGGCTCGCGGCCTACGCGTCTGAGAGCTTCCAGGGCGCTGGACGGAAAAGGTCGGTGTGTGGAGTTGTCACCTCACGGAGTCGCGATCCGAACCCTGGAGGAGGGACACACCTTCCCGGGTACTCTGGGCCCACGATGGGCTTCTCCTGGGGAACAAAGTTCGTCCCGACTTCCTCTTTCAGGCCTGCCTGCTTTAGGGGACCCACGCACCCGCCGTTCCTGCCGTCATTTCCCAGCAGGCCTCCAGAGGGCCTCCCAGCCGCCGCCTTCCAGTCGGCCGCTCCCGGCCCGGGGGCCGCCGCGCGGGGAGGGACGCGCCTCGGCGCCCGGGCCAGTGCGCGAACAATGACCCCTTTTCCCCTCGTCGCCGCCTCTTCCCCGACACCGCCCCCCTCGCACCCCCAGGCAAACCTATTAGCCATTCAGGCCGACAAAACCCCGCGGCCCCGCGCATTGTCCCGCGGAGCGCCCGGCCACCGTCATTAGCCCTGATTACGCTGAGCCGCCTGACAGCCCTGCGGGCCGCTCGGCAGACCCCCCATTCACTGCCGCCCCCGGGCCCCGCCTCACAATAGGAGCGGAAATCGTCCGCGCTCCCGCGTCCCGGCTGAATAGATCGAAAAGCTGCTTCTCTTCTCCTCCCGCCCCATTCACGTTCTCTTTGGATACAATATTTTTTTCCTTTTTGTTAAAATTAGGGAGAGAGAACGAGGTCAAGGAAGATTTTGATTGAGCTCTTTGCCTGTCATTTGTTTAATGTAAACAAAGAGCAAGTCCTCCCCCCGCCCCAGTCTCTCATCCCCTCCCTCGCAGATTTTTATAAACAAACTGGAGAAGGGAAGGGGGGCGGCGGGCGCGGCGGGTGGAAGCAGAGTGGGTCATTAAAGTGGAGGAGAGAGGAACTGCGGCATTTGGGGAGCGGGAGCCATCGGGCTTTTGGTGGAACTGGCGGGTGGTTGAAATATTTATAACCGATAAAGAAGCCTGAGCTGGGGCTGGTGGTTAAATCCGCACATTGGTAAGATCCGTTGAATTGTTAAAATGCAACTTCTTTCCACTCTGCTGGAGTAACTGCTTTTTGGGAAATTGTTACAGAAAATAAATTTCAAGAGAAGACAGAAAGGAAACCCATCATATGTAGATTTCTCCAAATTCGGAAACGTTCAGCATTGCTACTACCTGGAATTAAAAACAAACAAAAAAACCTCTCTAAACCAGGATAAAACTGATACAGAAAAAAAATCTTAAGAAGAAAACGAAAACTTTTACGATATCTGCCCAAGGGAAGATTTGGGCCAATTTCCAACAAGTGATCATCAAAGAATTGATTACTCACAAGAGCAATTAGGTGCCACCTGGTTTCGGATAAACATTTTTAAAATTCTTTAAAATAATATGTCACCCTTCCCTTACGATTCTACAGTGAAATCAGATAAATAAACCTACAGATTGGTGAAACAGAATACCTACTTTATAATGTAATCCTTAGGCAACATGTTACTTTAAGCAAATTAGATGTACTTTAAAGGAAAATATACCTTAAAGGCTTTCACCAAGGCAGGAAGAAAAGTCCTCCATAACTGTTTGGTCTTCCTTTTTTTTTTTTTTTTTTTTTTTGCCAAGCCATAAGGGTTATTTAAAAATTATTTGTAAAGAGAAAGCTTAGTTCTTAGCAGTATAACCTTTTTTTCTTGAGAATGCAGAATGGACATTTTCTTCTGCTTTTAGGCATCATTTGAACTGGTGAGTGGGATGGGATTTTTAGAATCTGAACCGCCATTACATCATTCTACTAATTAGTTCTTTCCCTTCCTTCTTGGACCTGGAAACATCAGCTTCAGAGTTAAATTTGTTATCTTCTGCAAATGCTGGTTTGGACAGCTCCTTTGTTAGTACCCGTTGGGTCTGGTGAACAAGACTGGCAAACTCTTGAATTTTCCTTGAAGTGCAATACTCCTTAGCAGATTCAGGACTAGGGTAAGGCAAGGGAAGCACCTACAGTGCAAAATTTCAGGAGGCACTCATTCCCAGATGCCTTGCACTTGTGTACTTGCTGATCTTGAGAGTGAATGACTCCTTAAATTTTGTACTCTGGGTGCCTCCCTTAACTCATAGGAGTCCTGGCCCCGCTCCTTGGCATTCAAGGAACTAGACGTGGGACGGACAGGTGGGGGGGGGGATTGGTGTTCTAGGAAACAAAATAAGAGTCTTCAGGAAGCTCTATCATCTTAGCCTTTCTGGACCCAAAGAAGGGCATTTGCTTGTTTTCCTGAAGAACACCAGCTTGATCACAAAAACATCCCCACTCCTTCCATCTAGAGCTCTTGTGCAAGAGAGTTTTGATGGTCAGCAGTTCTCCGGATAAGGGCCCCTCTATACAAAGACAACAATTTATAAAGCCCAAATGAGGCCAAATCTGTTTAAGTGATTTAGAAACCAAAAATCAACCCTTATTCATATCTTGGGCTTCTCTCATATATCTTGCCATTTGACTGCTTTTTGTCTTCCATGACTTCACTTTTTTTTTTTTTTTAATTTGCTCATTGGCACTTCTACCCAGATAAGTTAACAGGTTTCTGAACCAAAGGACATCTGCTAAGGACAGAGAGGTGAATTGAAAGGAGTCCAGTGTGTGTGTGTGTGTGTGGCAGGAGGAGCTCAAAGAGGGAAGTTCAGCTTAAGTGATTTAAAGATCAATGTCAAATTTTATAATATACAACCCATTTCACTAAGCAAAAATCTTAGAGACTCTGGATAGCATTTACTTTTTTAGTGCAAGGACAGTGGGATTTTTTGTTTTGTTTTTTTTTGGTGTGTGTGTGCCTGCATGTACCTACTCACTTTGGGAAGACAAATTAAACCCTAAGAATAGTTGATAGTTTTAATTGAGGCCATTACAGGACAATGAGGCTCTATTAAACATTTCATGTTTAATACAGAGATCAGATTTTTAAAATGCCAGTCATTTCTCTACAGCCTTCTATTTCACTTTATTATGTCACAAGATTACATCTTTTCTTTCATCTCAGTATCCGTTTTGTGGAATATGTTTGATTAAAACCTGCTTCTTCATCAAGAAGATGTTAGTTTAGTTATTAAAACCTCTCCTATCTTTTGTCTTATTTTAATACAAGTTCAATCCTAAATGTAGTATATACTCACTTTAGCATGATCATGGGTGCCTATTGCTTTTGTATGGGAGGGGTCTTGAAAGGAGATGGAAAACTTGTAATTGCAGAGCCTGTGTCAGAGTAGTCTTGCATTTTTATAAAATAGGACTCATGACTGAGTCCCAGAGTTTGGCTTCTTAAATTGTTCCTGAAAGCCATTGACACGTCAAAAAAGCGAGTGTCAGGTGGACGACCCATAGTAACCCATGCTTGGGGATATGTGGAGTTGCCTTATGGGGGATGCTCATGTTGCCAGTTTCTAGGTTTAAATATATCACACACACACAAGTATATACATACATACAATTTTTTGAGCAGGTGGTTATGGATCTATCATGGGCCATTTAAAAAAATATACCAGGAGACATCAGAGAAAGCAAAAGATAAGAGAAGACTCCTGAGACTATTTGCACGAGGGCTCCTGCTTACCTGGTGAAGAGTATCTTTTTTTTTTTTTTTAAGGAATCTGAGAGTAGCTCACTTAATTAAGAAAGGTTGCTCACCAGGTTTTTATTGTTTGGCTTCTTCACACCGAACCCATCTGCTCCATCCTAAGCCTTTAGAGCAAGTTCCCAAGATATGGCGAAACCTACAAGGGCAGTCTCTTAAATAAGTAAATAAACAGCATATATATATATATGTCCTGTTTTTTTTAAACCTTTAAAGCAAAAGTTATACATATATAACAGCGTCCTTTCGACGTGAAATACCCACGGAAGATTTAGGGCAGGCGCTCAGCGTGCAGTCCGGGTTCCGGAGGCATCTTTGCAATAAAATTCTTGGAAAAAAGCAAAGCAAGGAGAACGTAGCGCTGGGTTGGGCCTCACCGCGGACCTCTGTGATAGCGGCCGGAGGGCGCCAGTGGAGCCAGGCCCGGCCGCGGGGCGGAAATGGGCAACCCGAGCCCGCGGGTCCCTGGCCACCCGGTTTCGCAAGCAGTGTATTTGCTTGGTCTCTCATCCTCCCTGTTTCATTTTGTCTAGTTTTTACACTGGATTCTGTTTCTGAGCGTGCTGGATGGGCAGTTCAGATGTCGCACTCGCTGTCGCTGGACATGATGGAGATGGCCGAAGTGGCTGCCTTGCTGGATAGGCTGGCGGCCGGGCTGGCGGCGGCGCCCAGCACCTCGGGCGTGCCCTCTTCCTCAGCCCTTAGAGCCCGTCCGGAGCCCTGCGACATGACCTGCTGCTGGAGTCTACGGGAAGGAAAGGGATACCAGTCGCAGCGCGTAACATAGCCGCCCGTTGCCCTCCCCCCACGCCCCCGCCCGGATCTGCGTTCCTTAAGCCCAGCAGCCGGCGGATCTCCCACAGACCCGGGCAGTTAAAGTGGGAAAAGTGAGGCAACAGAGGCCAGGGCCGGAGTCCGCGGCCGCCTCTCCAAGTAGCCCTGCAGTTGTCTCATCCTTCTTCTGAATCCTTTCTCGGCTCCCCATCCGAGACGCTGGGCTCACAGGGTCATTCGCGATTGTTGGCCGCCTTTGGGAGATTTACAATACTGTCAAGATAAATGAGGTGTGGGTGACAAGGACGTATCAGGCTCCTGGGTAGG
This sequence comes from Ursus maritimus, assembly GCF_017311325.1. Taxonomy (NCBI): domain Eukaryota; kingdom Metazoa; phylum Chordata; class Mammalia; order Carnivora; family Ursidae; genus Ursus; species Ursus maritimus. Next base: position 37,683,104 of record NW_024425008.1, read on the forward strand.
GAACCCCCTTCCCAGCGTGCATCTGCTCCGGGAGCACGCTCGTGTCAGTGCCTTCGAGGCTGGGTCAGACCAAAGCTAAAAGCAAAAAGGGCTGCCTGAGGATTGCACAGAACGTTTGGGCCTGGGGGATGAGACGGGGTTTCCTGGCCAAAATGTTTGGCTAATTTAGATCCACACACCGCGGAACGAAAAGCTTTAGGTGACTAGTTTGCTGTTTTGAGGCAGGGTTGTCCACGCGTGAAAAGAGGAGAACTCGACTTCCATCCAGAAGTCCATTGAAAACTCTTTTCAAAACATTAGAAAAGAATTTATCTGGGCTTTTAAAACGGCAACACTAATGCCACATTGCTCGTAAGCCAGGCTTCACATAATAGGAGCCTAGGCCCAGGCTGACAAGAATTAGGGGCCTTCGGGTCCCTAATTATTGCTGGGATTTTAATTTTTATTTCTTTCCCCTTCCCAGTGCAGCCTTGGTTTGGCGACTGGAACTGGCTGCTGGAGCGACCCCCAGGCGCCCAGAACGAGAGAAAGAGTATGGGGAACCAAGAGCCCGGAAGGAAAACGCCCCCCTGCTCCCCGCCCAGGATCCCAGAACACGGTGGGCTCATAACTGAAGACAGACTGAGCTCTCAAGTCTTGCGGATCCAAGTCGCCGGGCCCTGGGTAAGGGCGCCCTGGGTGCCTTCGCCTGCCCCACCCGGGAGGGCGCAAGGCTAATAGGCCTCTAGGTACTGACCTGTTCTTGGCTGCAGCCGCCCGGTCCCTTTGTCGGCGGTTTTTGAACCAGTTGCCCACCTGCGTAGGGGTCAGTCCGGTTGCCTGGGCGAGCTCACGTTTTTTGCTGGGGTTGGGGTATGGGTCCTGCAGGTACCATTCCCGTAGCAAATGCCGCGTGCGCTCCTTGAAACAGTGTGTCTTCTGTTCGCCGTCCCAAATGGTGCGCGGCAGCGGGAACTTCTTCCTCACACGGTACTTGTCCACCGGCCCCAGGGGCCGTCCACGCAGCTTCTCAGCCTCCTGGTAATGCGCTTCGAGCCACAGCGCCTGCAGCTTGGCATGCGACTCCTTAGTGAACTTGTGGTTTTCTAGGATATGGTAGAGCTCGCGGTAGTTGCCACCGTGAAAGGCCACGATGGCTCGCGCGCGCAGCACCGATTCATTCTTGTTGAGGGCCTCGCAGGCCGCAGGGGCCACGGGCAGCGACCAGAGGAAGCGACCCAGGCGCTCTACGTCGCCGCTCTCCTCCAGAGTCTCGCATACCCCGGCCACTTGCTGGGGACTGAAATTCAAGATGGGCAGCTGGAACATCGAGGCAGCGCCGACTGCAATGGGGGCGCTGAGCGCGGAGCGGGACACGCAGCAGATGCCCGCGGGCCTCGCGGGGTGCGCCAGGCTCTCTCGGTGAAGCGGCTTAGGGCAGCGGGGACGCACGGCCGGGGCAGCTGCGGCGGCGCAACGGCTGGGAGCTAGCGAGCGGTAGGGATTGGAGGAGGTGCCGGCCCCGCCGCCCAGGTTCGGCTCGGCTCCGTTAGGGCACGCAGGCCGGCGAGCTGGCGCCGCTACTGGAATGGGCGGATTGGCGGCGCGGGCGCCATGGAGACCCCCTGTCAGTCACTGGCCCGCTCTGCCAATCAAGACTGCAACCAGTGCGCCCGGGTCCTTTCAGCACCTCCCAGCTCTCGACAGCGCCCGCCGTTCACCCATGGACTTTTCCTCAGTATTTTGCAGAATCTGGAGGAGGAAAAGACTGGAGACTGGCTAGGAGAAAAAGAGAGGCAAGAACAGCAGCGTTTCAACACCCTCCTCCAGCCTTGTTCTTCCATCCCCAGCCCCCCAATCCCCCCCACCCCCGTCAAAAGAGGCAGTAGTGCTACAGGAATCCACTTTGGAATGATGCACTGCCTGGGTCAAGAGGTCTCCAGAGGACAATGAGGAGCGGGCCAAATCGAAATCCTCCCAGAATTCGCCAAGTTTAATTGAAACGAAACAGAAAACTTTTGGGGGAGCGCACGAATGGGGAGGGAGGGAAGTAGATCACCTCATTTTTCCCCCCCCCGGCACCCATCCCCGCACGCCTTTCCCCCTTTTTCAGCTGCCAAAGCAGCCCAGTGGGAAGCGAATTTGAAGCAGAAGGAACGGGACCAGGGATCTCTTAAGAGGTCAGTTTGGGCTATCCCCAACACCTTCAAAAGCCTCCTGAAATCATTTTAAATACGGGCTAGAACAAATCTCACGCCTGATAACACAGGTGTTGACCATGAAGATAAACACTCAGGAAAAGGGGCGTTGTACCTCCCAAAAGTTTATACTTTTCAGTCCCCCCCCCCCAGTTTAATGGACTTGAACAAATGTGCAGCATAGCCACATCTAGAGTGAGAAGTCACTGGTAGGTCAGGACAGCAACTTAAAAGCTTATTTCAAAGATCTTTTTAGAAATATTGATTTGCTCTTCTTGCAGGCTGATTTTGCCCTACCCCGTGTTAGAATATGTAACTCTTGCGCGGGGGATAGAAACTCTAACCTTGGCCTTTTTGTACCAAAGAAACTCAGTACAAGTAAAATAGAGAAGGGGAACCACAGAAGTCGGAAGGGGGCAGAAAGTGCTTTCTAAGTTGCCGAGCACTGACCCCTCCTGCAGAGAGAGGAAGGGCCTTCTTGGCAGCTCTGCCTTAGGACCAGCAGATTGAATAGGCAACTTTTATTGATTCCCAATTGACATCCACATCATACCATTTTCTGAGGTTTCTGTCAAAAGAAACCATGATCTCACCTGGGCCTTTGATAAGGGCTTGTTTAGTTTGAAGAAAATAATTGGGAGAGAGGAGTCCAACGAAAGTGACTGGAAAACCATCTTTGGAGGTTCATCACTAAAGGAATCAGATAGGAATGTTCACCACCGAACTGGACTGGGCCCGGCAGTCTTTTCTTTAGTATCAAGTACAATTTGTATGTGGCTTGTACAGCTCTGGTAAATCAGAAGGCAGATAGATAGCACAGATGGTTGGAGGTGTCGGGTCAGATTATGCTACGCCTGAGTGCAGAGCAAAGCTCGTTCTGACGGAAAACCCTGATATTATTTTCACAGATCTTCACAGTTCACTAAAAAAAAAAAAAAAAAAAAAAAAAAAAAAAAAAAGCTGAGGTTGGCGGGGGAAGGGGGCTGCGACCATTTACATCATTTCTGTGAGATTGCCTGCCGCCTCCACGGAGAGACTTTCTTTTCTAAGAGCTTTTTTTTTTTTTTTTTTTTTTGAAATGCGAGGAGGCAGGGGCAAAATAGAGAGGGCAATGAGGATAATGTCAAAGCACAAATCTTCTCTAGCTTGGGGGAGATTTCTGAATTCGCTGGAGGAACAACTTTTAGTGAGAAACATCGCACACAAGTGCCCCAAATACGCAGTGTAAAAACCCGGCGGGCCATGGGGATCGTGCAGGGGTGAAGCGGTCCCCGGGAAGGCTGTGTTCCGGACAACTCTGGCCAGGGAAGGAAAGCATTCCCTTGCTCAGGATGTCTTCCCTGCCAACTCCCCCAGCAGAATTGCCTCACGCTCTCCTTCCGCGCGGAAGAAGCCGCAAGTCTGGGAGACCCTACAGCCCCAGAGCCCAGAGAGGACCCCAACACCTGCACCTAGCCGCTGGAGGTGAGAAGTTGCGGGTACCTCACGGGACTGCGCCTCTCCGCCCTTTTGCTAAAGAGTTTGAAAGCTGCAAATTCGGGGAAAGCTGGCTTCTTACCCTTAGTTTTTGTGAGCAAAGTCTTGTTAATTTTCCAAGACTACGTGCCCTACCCAGAAAATAGGAATATCCCATTTCTTGGGTAATAGTTCTGCAAATATTAGAGGAGAGGGCACGTTGGCTTCTGCGTGTTTGGGACTTTCCGGCAAATGGGACCAAAATCCTGGCTTGGCTGCGCCTGGAGCGGAGGAAAAAGGGCTCTGGTTAGGGGCGGCAGAGTCCCAGTTCTGCCAGATCTTGTATCTGGACGCCATGCGTGCGGAGGTCTGAGAAGTGTCTAGAGGCCCGGGTCTACTCTCAGGAGATCCTGTTCTCTCTATCACAGGAGACTTCGTTTACTTTTATTAACTGAGAAGTGTCTAGAGGCCCGGGTCTACTCTCAGGAGATCCTGTTCTCTCTATCACAGGAGACTTCGTTTAATTTTATTAACTCATAGGAAATAAACCACCCTTGGGAAACAGGATCACATATTCATTCATCACCTTCACAAACAGAAGAAATGCTTGCCCGCCCTCGGCCCCCTCCCCCATCCCTGGAAATGAGAGAAGCCCCACTGGGTTTCTTACAAATAACCCCATTGTGGACAGGACGGTGAATCCCACCCCACCCTTAAGGCGCCAGGTGAAAGTTGGACCTCCGGTTGACTTTTTAAAATTTTACGGAAGGATAGATTTTTACTAGTTTTGAAACTTTGCAGCAACCCTCCGGGCATCCACTTCCTTGCCATCCCCAACTTTATTTTTCTTTTGCGTTTGACCAGGAAACCTAGAAACTTAGCGGCAGCCCTTGGCCTGACTTGCAGGTTTCTGTGGTTGGTCTGCAACTAGTAGATTTGGGAGGCCTTGGGCAGGCTAATGCTTGATTCCCGCAGGGAATTCAAAGACGTCTATTCGGTTCTCTGCAGACTCAGTTTTACTTTACCGGGAAAAATATGGAGAAAAAAGCTTATAGAAGACATTGCCCCTGGGCTGATTCTGTGTTTAATTATTCAGCGAGGAAGCAGCAGAGCTAAGTGCCCCTCCACCCCCCCCAATGTTGTGAGATTCATACCAGAAATCTTCAGAGTAGGACTTCTTGAGCTTATCCATGTCGCCCCCCCCCCTCGTTTTGCCCTCTCTGATTCTCCCCTAGAGTAGAGGGACATGTGCAGCCCCATTACACCTTGTTGAATGATTTGCCAGCGGAGAGCGCTGCTTAGAGGTCAATACAGTCTTATCTCGAGATTCCGGCGTCTTGTTTTGTCTCTTGTCTTTGAATTTTCCTTAATCAAACACCTGTAAAATAAATGATATATTTTTGTTTTCTTTCCTACATAATTTCACAGTCAGGGATTTTAAGAATGTAATAATCAAGTGCATCTGAATTCCTTGATAAAGACATGTGCTGCGTTTGAGAGTCATAGACTGGTAGACAATGAGGTCCTTTTGTGTAAGTCCATTTTGACATTTGGGGGAGAGATCTTGGTTTCCCTTTCCTGCGCCTCAAAGCTGTGTGTTGCTGGTGGGTTAGGATAATGTACAAAAAGATCTAAAAATCTTAAAAAAACATTTTACTGTCTTTGAATTTACAGAATTAAAATTTTACACTCTCAAACATTTATTCATAAGTTTAGTATTGTGACTTTCAGATGATACCACATGCATAAATATAGATGTATATTTGTTTATGTATTTGGTAGTCCAAATCTTTAGATTATGGAATTAATTCAATATCCTAGTTTTAATGTGCTGACTGTCCTAATTAGCTCCCAAGGTAGATTGTTCTATTTCATGCATTCTTCCCCAGCCAGTACGCACCTTGCAACAAAAAACAGAGATGCCTCTTTATTGTGTATTCCTGAGAAAAAAACACTTGGGAAATATTTTGTAGATTTCCTGGCACTGTAAAATTAACTGGGAAAAAAGTATTACAATTAAAATATTAATCTAATTTTAAGAGATTACAATATTTTTGTTGTTATTTGCAAACTTATTCACCAGTTATGTTTTAAATGATGCAAAACTGCTTATGTTGTTAAGTGGAGGAAATTTGTAGAAGCTTAAATGTGGGAAAATGTACCATTTGAAAGTAATGATTAATTAACAGTAATTTTTTTTTAATGTTAGGCTGACTATAAAGTTCTGTCTTGACCTCTACTTTGTGGTTAATCCTAGGCATTTGAATGAGAATTTGTATTTAAACCAAAGAGTGTATTTCAAGTCATACTCCTTTTTTTTTTTAAGATTTTATTTATTTATTCGACAGAGACAGCCAGCGAGAGAGGGAACACAAGCAGGGGGAGTGGGAGAGGAAGAAGCAGGCTCACAGCGGAGGAGCCTGACGTGGGGCTCGATCCCATAACGCTGGGATTATGCCCTGAGCCGAAGGCAGATGCTTAACCGCTGTGCCACCCAGGTGCCCCAAGTCATACTCCTTTTTTAAACTATGGTCTTAAATTCTCTTTTCTCCCTTTCTTCTGCTTCTGTGGCATAAGTCTGAATCTGCATGGGGCTAACTATACCACAGCATAGCTTGCTTAGGGCTATGTATCAGTGGGTTCTTGCATGAAGGGTTAATGCTTAAAAATGTAACCACCGTGTCACTTATAAACACTTTATTATCAGTAATGAAACGTTAGTTGAATGACTGAAAGAATGATTAATTTGTAGTTCTCTACTGGAACTTTATTTTTTTCCACCAGCTGATTATTTTTGACAATTTTCAAATCCAAGAGCAAAGTGTCTTTCTAAAATATACATAGAAACCTTAAAATTTAATGAAGTGAAAGAGTGTAAATTTGTTTATGCTCTTTCAGATGAGTGAAAGGGTATTCATCTTAAATTATATGTGTGGCACATATATGTATTAGTTACATGTATTATATGAGTAAATACTAATTTCCTTCCAAACTGTAAAATCAAATAGACATATTAGCCTCTAATAAAAACCTAAATTCTCCTGGCAATCCAGCTGGTTAGCAGAAAATAGTTTTAAAATGTTGCATTATAAAAATATGTAAGTAATATATAATATATATTTATTATATATTATATACAATTTATGTAAAATATAAATAAATAAGAATACTGCATTACAAAAATACGTATACATGACATCTGACCAGTCAAAGCAACAAATCTCAACAGAGAGCAATTTTACTCCCCCTTTCAGGGGACATTTAAGCAAAGCCTGAAGATATTTTTGGTTTTCACAACTAGCATCTAATGGGTGGATGCCAGAGATGCTGCTAAACATGTTACAATGAACAGAACAGTCCCCTACAACAAAATGTCAATAGCACTACTGTTGAGAAACCCTGCTTCAAAGAATCTCAAAACAATCAACAGGGCATAGACATACAAAACCTGCTAAAATTCTGTTTATTCTGGAGTTGAAGCACTTTCAAAGGAATCAGTGCTCTTTTAATTTCACCTTAGGCCTAGTCCACACCAATAAAATCTGTTCCTAAGAGCCTACTGCAATTTTATTTCTTCTTAAAATTTACTATAAATGATACTTAGGGTGACTGAATACTTATACATTTAGAAATATCTCTGGGAAAGGTGGACTTTTGCTTCTATCATGTTGGAATTTATTTTGTTTGAGTAATTGGTGGGACATGCAACAATGGTTGAAAGTTATTGCTCACCCCTTCTTTATTTTACAAATGAATAAAATATGAAGACCAAAGGCGTTAAACAATTACTCATGTTTGCACAATGATTAGTGGCAGAGATAGGTTTAAAACACAAATTCAAACCTCTATCCACTGTATACCTTGCTTTCCCTACCTGAAGAAGATGGTATAATTGCAGTTGAGTTTGAGCACAGAGGATCTGAAGCACACATGAATATTTATTGGTGGCTGCCCTGTGTTAGGTCTTATGCTGTTTCTTGTTGGCTGTGACTTTCAGGGGTTGGTGCACTCTAGTTCATGGGTCTCAGAGAGATTTAAACCATTCTGGGTCTTGTCAAGTTTTATGCCCTTGCAAGCCCTAAAAAGGCCTTGAATCTCAAATGTGACTCTGGGACTTCTCTGAGGGGGTGGGAACGTTGGAGTCTGGGTTTAATTGAAGACCTTTCTCTGACTCATCATGCTGTATACTACAGGAAAATGGGACTGAATCCAGCCTCTTGGGGAGGAGAGATTGGAGTTGAGGTGCTGTAAGGCTTGGTTTAAGTAAAAAAAAAAAAAAAAAAAAAAACTCTTTTGTCAGGTTTTTCAAAAGAATAACAGTGATGCTCACTAGCATTTCTGTAATTAACAAGCTGTCAACATTTCTATTACAACCACAGAAATCTATTACAGACCACAGAATTGTGATAAATGTTTCTTTAGGTTTGAAATGTTAGCCTTCATCTTCTTTTCAGCCTAAGGGCAATTTTTGAAACCAATTTTGTTTCAATCATTTTGGATCAGTTGTGTGGTAATTTTGGAAGTGCAGATGCTCTAGGCCCACCTATTGAAATAAAGATTTTTAAATGGAAACACAGAGAGGAGTCTGCTTAAGCCCCAGTGGGGACCAGCTGCAAAGCTCTGGTAGGGAATTATATAGGCAGACAGTGGGAATAGATTTAGAAAAAAATTAAGGGGCAGAGAAACGTGTGCATGTTTCCTTTAACAGCATGTTTTTTTTTTTTTCAGGTCCTTCAAACTATGGAATTTTAATCCTCCACTTTCTCTGTTTTCTATTCTATTTGATATTACTTTCTCTATTATTACTGGGTTTGGGTGAAATTAGTGTAAGAGAATTTGTCATTATAGCTATTAAAATTTGAGGCTGAAATGACTTTTTGGAATTTTAGTATTTAATTTTTACCCTTCATTTAGTTAAATTTTCTTCCTATCCCTCTCATCTCCATTATGTTTACTTACCTTTTTATCCTTATCTGTCCTTTTTGTAGACTCTGAAAGTTCATATTTCCCAATGATTGTAGTTCTCTGTAGTGTAATGATTTGTTCTCACTCCATGACTCCTTTCTTCTACTTCCCATTTTCCATTGCCAAATACCTCCTCACTGAACTAAGCCTTGTTAAAATTGTGAGATAGACAAAGTGCTCACTCCTGAAAGTAGATGGGAACTGGGAGTGGTTCTCATAGAAGAGGGGTATAGTGTCACTATGATGATGTTTCAGGGAAGTAATGCTTCTCAAACTAAACCTTGAGGAAGCAGATAAAATACTAGAAACAGCAAGGACTTTAAATAATTTAATTTCATATCATTGCAGTAACCACATGATTTTAGGCCCCGGTTTCATTATTGGATTATGCATGACTATTCCTTGCATAGTGCCTGACTTACAGTAAATTCACAAC